>NW_027331156.1:0-352870 GCF_022965805.1 Primulina eburnea
AGCTTCATAAAACCGATGACGTTTCAAACATGGCGAATTTGTTCTTTAGAGAAGTCGTTAGGTTGCATGGCATGACTAGGACTATTGATTTTGATCGCGATGTTAAATTCTTGAGTTACTTTTGGAATACTTTATGGGCTAAACTTGACACAAAATTGTTGTTTCCTACTACTTGTCATTCTCAAATGTACAAACTGAAGTTGTCAATAGAATTTTGGGAACACTTTTGCGTGCTATTCTTAAAAAAAGCTTGAATTGACATTACTATGGACTTCATTTTGGGTGCCTAGGACAAAGAAGGGGAGGGATTCTATTTTTGTTGTTGTGGATTGATTCTCTAAGATAACAAATTTTATAGCTTGTCATAAAACCGATGATGCGTCAAACATTGCGGATTTGTTATTTAGAGAAGTCGCTAGGTTGCATGGCATGCCTAGGACTACTGTTTCTGGTCCCGATGTTAAATTCTTGAGTTACTTTTGGAAGTCTTTTTGGGCTAGACTTGGCACAAAATTGTTGTTTTCTACTACTTGTCATCCTCAAACGGATGGACAAACTGAAGTTGTCAATAGAACTTTGGGGAACACTTTTGCGTGCTATTCTTAAAAAGAACTCTGATTGACATTTCTATGGACTTTATTTTGGGTTTGCCTAGTACTAAGAAGGGGATGGATTCTATTTTTGTTGTTGTGGATAGATTCTCTAAGATGGCACATTTTATAGCTTGTCTTAAAACTGATGATGCTTCAAACATTGCGGATTTGTTCTTCAGAGAAGTCGTTAGGTTGCATGGCATGACTAGGACTATTGCTTCTGATCTCGATGTTAAATTCTTGAGTTACTTGTCGAATACTTTTTGGGCTAAACTTGGCACAAAATTTTTGTTTTCTACTACTTGTCATCCTCAAACGGATGGACAAACTGAAGTTGTCAATAGAACTTTGGGAACACTTTTGCGTGCTATTCTTAAAAAAGAACTTGGATTGACATTTCTATGGACTTTATTTTGGGTTGCCTAGGACTAAGAAAGGGAGAGATTCTATTTTTGTTGTTGTGGATAGATTCTCTAAGATGACACATTTTATAGCTTGTCATAAAACCGATGATGCTTCAAACATTGCGGATTTGTTCTTTAGAGAAGTCACTAGGTTGCATGGCATGCCTAGGACTATTTTCTCTGTTCGCGATGTTAAATTCTTGAGTTACTTTTGGAAGACTTTCTGGGCTAAAATTGGCACAAAATTGTTGTTTTCTGCTACTTGTCATCTCAAACGGATGGACAAACTGAAGTTGTCAATAGAACTTTGGGAACACTTTTGCGTGCTATTATTAAAAATAACTTGGATTGACATTTCTATGGACTTTATTTTGTGTTTGCCTAGGACTAAGAAGCGGAGGGATTCTATTTTTGTTGTTGTGGATAGATTCTCTAAGATGGCACATTTTATAGCTTGTCATAAAACCGATGATGCTTCAAACATTGCGGATTTGTTCTCTAGAGAAGTCGCTAGGTTGCATGGCATGCCTAGGACTATTGTTTCTGGTCGCGATGTTAAATTCTTGAGTTACTTTTGAAAGACTTTATGGGCTAAACTTGGCACAAAATTGTTGTTTTCTACTACTTGTCATCCTCAAACAGATGGACAAACTGAAGTCGTCAATAGAAATTTGGGAACACTTTTGCGTGCTATTATTAAAAAGAACTTGGATTGACATTTCTATGGACTTTATTTTGGGGTTGCCTAGGAATAAGAAGGGGAGGGATTCTATTTTTGTTGTTGTGGATAGATTCTCTAAGATGGCACATTTTATTGCTTCTCATAAAACCTATGATGTTTCAAACATGGCGGATTTGTTCTTCAGAGAAGTCGTTAGGTTGCAAGCCATGACTAGGACTATTGCTTCTAATCGCGATGTTAAATTCTTGAGTTACTTTTAGAAGACTTTATTGGCTAAACTTGGCAAAAAATTGTTGTTTTCTACTACTTGTCATCCTCAAACGGATGGACAAACTGAAGTTGTCAACAGAACTTTGGGAACACTTTTGCGTGCTATTCTTAAATAGACCTAGGATTGACATTTCTATGGATTTTATTTTGGGGTTGCCTAGGACTAAGAAGGGGAGGGATTCTATTTTTGTTGTTGTGGATAGATTCTCTAAGATGGCACATTTCATAGCTTGTCATAAAACCGATGATGCTTCAAACATTGCGGATTTGTTCTTTAGAGAAGTCGTTAGGTTGCATGGCATGACTAGGACTATTGCTTTGATCGCAATGTTAAATTTTTGAGTTACTTGTGGAATACTTTTTGGGCTAAACTTGGCACAAAATTGTTGTTTTCTACTACTTCTCATCCTAAAACGGATGGACAAACCGAAGTTGTCAATAGAACTTTGGGAACACTTTTGCGTGCTATTCTTAAAAAGAACTTGGATTGACATTTCTATGGACTTTTTTTTGGGTTGCCTAGGACTAAGAAAGAGAGAGATTCTATTTTCGTTGTTGTGGATAGATTCTCTAAGATGGCAGATTTTATAGCTTGTCATAAAACCGATGATGCTTCAAACATTGCGGATTTGTTCTTTAGAGAAGTTGTTAGGTTGCATGGCATGACTAGGACTTTTGCTTTTGATCGCGATGTTAAATTCTTGAGTTACTTTTGGAATACTTTATGGGCTAAACTTGGCACAAAATTGTTGTTTCCTACTACTTGTCATCCTCAAACGGATGGACAAACTGAAGTTGTCAATACAACTTTAGGAACACTTTTGCGTGATATTCTTAAAAAGAACTTGGATTGACATTTATATTGAATTTATTTTGGGTTGCCTAGGACTAAGAAGGGGAGGGATTCTATTTTTGTTGTTGAGGATAGATGCTCTAAGATGGCACATTTTATAGCTTGTCATAAAACCGATGATGCTTCAAACATTGCGGATTTGTTCTTTAGAGAAGTCGTTAGGTTGCATGGCATGACTAGGACTATTGCTTCTGATCGCGATGTTAAATTCTTGAGTTACTTTTGGAATAGTTTTTGGGCTAAACTTGGCACAAAATTGTTGTTTTCTACTACTTGTCATCCTCAAACGGATGGACAAACTGAAGTTGTCAATAGAACTTTGGGAACACTTTTGCGTGTTATTCTTAAAAAGAACTTGGATTGACATTTCTATGGACTTTATTTTGGGTTGCCTAGGACTAAGAAAGGGAGGGATTCTATTTTTGTTGTTGTGGATAGATTCTCTAAGATGGCACATTTTATAGCTTGTCATAAAACCGATGATGCTTCAAACATTGCGGATTTGTTCTTTAAAGAAGTCGCTAGGTTGCGTGGCATGCCTAGGACTATTTTTTCTGGTTCGATGTTAAATTCTTGAGTTACTTTTGGAAGACTTTATGAGCTAAACTTGGAACAAAATTGTTTTTTTCTACTACTTGTCATCCTCAAACGGATGGACAAACCGAAGTCGTCAATAGAATTTTGGGAACACTTTTGCGTGCTATTCTTAAAAAGAACTTGGATTGACATTTCTATGGACTTTATTTTGGGGTTTCCTAGGACTAAGAAGGGGAGGGATTCTATTTTTGTTGTTGTGGATAGATTCTCTAAGATGGCACATTTTATAGCTTGTCATAAAACCGATGATGCTTCAAACATTGCGGATTTGTTCTTTAGAAAAGTCGTTAGGTTGAAAGCCATGACTAGGACTATTGCTTTTGATCGCGATGTTAAATTTTTGAGTTACTTTTGGAATACTTTTTGGGCTAAACTTGGCACAAAATTGTTGTTTTCTACTATTTGTCATCCTCAAACGGATGGACAAACTGAAGTTGTCAATAGAACTTTGGGAACACTTTTGCGTGCTATTCTTAAAAAGAACTTGGATTGACATTTCTATGGACTTTATTTTGGGTTGCCTAGGACATAGAAGGGGAGGGATTCTATTTTTGTTTTTATGGATAGATTCTCTAAGATGACAAATTTTACATCTTCTCATAAAACCGATGACGTTTCAAACATGGCGAATTTGTTCTTTAGAGAAGTCGTTAGGTTTCATGGCATGACTAGGACTATTGATTTTGATCGCGATGTTAAATTCTTGAGTTACTTTTGGAGTACTTTATGGGCTAAACTTGACACAAAATTGTTGTTTCCTACTACTTGTCATCCTCAAATGTACAAACTGAAGTTGTCAATAGAATTTTGGGAACACTTTTGCGTGCTATTCTTAAAAAAAGCTTGGATTGACATTACTATGGACTCCATTTTGGGTGCCTAGGACAAAGAAGGGGAGGGATTCTATTTTTGTTGTTGTGGATAGATTCTCTAAGATGACAAATTTTATAGCTTTTCATAAAACCGATGATGCGTCAAAAATTGCGGATTTGTTCTTTAGAGAAGTCGCTAGGTTGCATGGCATGCCTAGGATTACTGTTTCTGGTCGCGATGTTAAATTCTTGAGTTACTTTTGGAAGACTTTCTGGGCTAAACTTGGCAAAAAATTGTTGTTTTCTACTACTTGTCATCCTCAAACGGATGGACAAACTGAAGTTGTCAATAGAACTTTGGGGAACACTTTTGCGTGCTATTCTTAAAAAGAACTCTGATTGACATTTCTATGGACTTTATTTTGGGTTTGACTAGTACTAAGAAAGGGAGGGATTCTATTTTGTTGTTGTGGATAGATTCTCTAAGATGGCACATTTTATAGCTTGTCTTAAAATTGATGATGCTTCAAACATTGCGGATTTGTTCTTCAGAGAAGTCGTTAGGTTGCATGGCATGACTAGGACTATTGCTTCTGATCTCGATGTTAAATTCTTGAGTTACTTGTCGAATACTTTTTGGGCTAAACTTGGCACAAAATTGTTGTTTTCTACTACTTGTCATCCTCAAACGGATGGACAAACTGAAGTTGTCAACAGAACTTTGGGAACACTTTTGCGTGCTATTCTTAAAAAAGAACTTGGATTGACATTTCTATGGACTTTATTTTGGGTTGCCTAGGACTAAGAAAGGGAGAGATTCTATTTTTGTTGCTGTGGATAGATTCTCTAAGATGACACATTTTATAGCTTGTCATAAAACTGATGATGCTTCAAACATTGCGGATTTGTTCTTTAGAGAAGTCGCTAGGTTGCATGGCATGCCTAGGACTATTGTCTCTGTTCGCGATATTAAATTCTTGAGTTACTTTTGGAAGACTTTCTGGGCTAAACTTGGCACAAAATTGTTGTTTTCTGCTACTTGTCATCTCAAACGGATGGACAAACTGAAGTTGTCAATAGAACTTTGGGAACACTTTTGCGTGCTATTATTAAAAATAACTTGGATTGACATTTCTATGGACTTTATTTTGTGTTTGCCTAGGACTAAGAAGCGGAGGGATTCTATTTTTGTTGTTGTGGATAGATTCTCTAATATGCACATTTTATAGCTTGTCATAAAACCGATGATGCTTCAAACATTGCGGATTTGTTCTCTAGAGAAGTCGCTAGGTTGCATGGCATGCCTAGGACTACTGTTTCTGGTCGCGATGTTAAATTCTTGAGTTACTTTTGGAAGACTTTATGGGCTAAACTTGGCACAAAATTGTTGTTTTCTACTACTTGTCATCCTCAAACGGATGGACAAACTGAAGTCGTCAATAGAAATTTGGGAACACTTTTGCGTGCTATTATTAAAAAGAACTTGGATTGACATTTTTATGGACTTTATTTTGGGGTTGCCTAGGAATAAGAAGGGGAGGGATTCTATTTTTGTTGTTGTGGATAGATTCTCTAAGATGGCACATTTTATAGCTTCTCATAAAACCTATGATGCTTCAAACATTGCGGATTTGTTCTTTAGAGAAGTCGCTAGGTTGCATGGCATGCCTAGGACTATTGTCTCTGTTCGCGATGTTAAATTCTTGAGTTACTTTTGGAAGACTTTCTGGGCTAAACTTGGCACAAAATTGTTGTTTTCTGCTACTTGTCATCTCAAACGGATGGACAAACTGAAGTTGTCAATAGAACTTTGGGAACACTTTTGCGTGCTATTATTAAAAATAACTTGGATTGACATTTCTATGGACTTTATTTTGTGTTTGCCTATGACTAAGAAGCGGAGGGATTCTATTTTTGTTGTTGTGGATAGATTCTCTAAGATGGCACATTTTATAGCTTGTCATAAAACCGATGATGCTTCAAACATTGCGGATTTGTTCTCTAGAGAAGTCGCTAGGTTACATGGCATGCCTAGGACTATTGTTTCTGGTCGCGATGTTAAATTCTTGAGTTACTTTTGGAAGACTTTATGGGCTAAACTTGGCACAAAATTGTTGTTTTCTACTACTTGTCATCCTCAAACGGATGGACAATGTAGTGACCCGTTCCAGAATCACCTACTAATCAAGAACTAAGCATGCGATTAACTTAATTAAAAACAATCAGAAATAAAGGCGGAAAACTGTCACCGAAAGATAGTTATATAACCCAATCGAAAATCCAGGACAACTCAACTAAAATGAAATATACGGTACAACCATATCGAATCAAAAAGATACCGATGAACTAAACCAACCAGCTACTCAACGTCCTCCTCCTCCTCCTCCTGAGCTGTCCAACCTGAGGCCTGCCCCGTGGGAATGGGGTGTCCAAGATAAACAAAACCGAGGACATGAGCGATAAGAACGCCCAGTACAAAAGCATGAGTATACAAACCTATATGAAATACACATGCTATGATATGATACCAGGGTAGTCAAGAAACAGGAGTAACAAAGGATCTCAATATGCTCAGTCTAGAGGCGCCAAGTGGATAGTGCCGCGCGGTACTCCTCTGGGTCACTGCATCCACTACAAGAACAGACGTGGACCTAAAATGTCCCGGATCACCGAAGCCCTACGGACCCGTCGGCCACTGTGTACTCTCGGTGTCCATGCGTCCACAACACAAGACAGGGCTGAGCGGCCCCACAAGATATAGCTTATCTCGAAAGAGATACAGCTCAACAGTAAAGGCTATCTCGAAGGAGATACGGCTCAACATGAAATGCAACATGCATCATACAGCGTGACATAATAGCATGCATCATATGACATATATCAATGCACCACATAATCATGCAACACATATAAGAATGTATACTCGACCAGGATATCTCGGATAGTACTTTCGTACCTCTATCACTGCAATCCTAATCCACTGGAAAACCAGACAAACAGGTCTATTCCAAGCCTATTCATCAAGTGAAAACCATCACTAAAACTTATCTACCAGACTTAACTAGATAATCCTGAAATAATAATGATACAATTCCAAACCTTCGTCCGTCGCTAGCCCGCTGATGCCGCTAGCTCCCAACTAGAGCACAGCTCCGCTACAAAGCCAGTAGCTCCCTGCTAGTGCCTGAACCTCGGGAAAGACTAGAAACCTCTCAGAAACGACTAAAACGCTCTGGAACGCTCTGAAATGGCGAGTAAGAAATGAAGCCTCGCGCCTCTATTTATAGCCAATGTTCGGACGATCCGATCCACTTCGGAAGCTCCGATCCGGTACACTTCGGACGATCCGAACCCACTTCGGACGATCCGAACCTTGCATGCGTTCTACGTGTCCAGCCACCTGTCTCGGACGATCCGAACCCTTGCTCGGACGATCCGAATTCTGCATGTCTGCCACGGGTCCAGCCACCTGGCTCGGACGATCCGACATCTGGCTCGGACGATCCGAACCATGATCGGACGATCCGAACCCGGTTCGGTCCTTCCGATCCCACCGAAAATAATTAATCCAAATTAGGAATCGGGATACTACATTCTCCCCCCCTTAAAATGATTTCGTCCTCGAAATCAGGTTTATAGGATGAACAAAATGGAGTAACAACATTGTTATTATATCTCAATTGTTGTTGAACACAACTGATCTTTGGATTACAACGGAAAACACACACACACATCCATAGTACAACTACAGTACAACTCAAAAGAGCTCTGGATGCTCCGAACGCATACGACTCTCTAGCTCCCAAGTGGCTTCTTCAGTGCCTCTGCGCTGCCACTGAACTAGGACAAGAGGAATGATCTTATTCCGCAATACCTTGTCTTTGCGATCGAGAATCCGCACTGGTCGTTCCACGTAAGACAAATCCGAATTTAGTTGAACTTCAGAGGGATGCAAGATGTGAGACTCATCTGCTACGTATCGTCTCAACAAAGATACGTGGAATACATCATGAATACTTGATAGGTATGGCGGCAATGCAAGTCTGTAAGCCAAATCTCCCACGCTTTCCAATATTTCAAATGGACCAATAAATCTCGGAGACAGCTTACCCTTGAGACCAAATCTCAAAATCCTGCGAAAAGGCGAAACTCGGAGAAACACTTTCTCACCTGGCTGAAAATAAAGAGGTCGCCGCTTGGTGTTCGCATAACTAGCCTATCGATCCTGAGCGATCTTAATCCGTTCTTGATTACTGCAATCTTATCAATAGCCTGCTGGACTAACTCCGGTCCCTCAACATGTCGTTCCCCAACTTCGTCCCAGAATAATGGAGTACGACAACGTCGCCCATACAACGCCTCAAATGGTGCCATACCAATACTACGATAATAGCTGTTGTTGTACGCGAACTCAATCAAAGGCAAATGATCCTGCCAAGCGGGTCCGAAATCCATAACACAAGCTCGCATCATATCCTCAAGTGTACGGATAGTCCTCTCTGTCTGACCGTCGGTCTCTGGATGATAAGTCGTACTCAAACTTAGTGAAGTGCCCAATGCTGACTGGAAACTACCCCAAAATCGTGAGGTAAAACGAGGATCTCTGTCACTAACAATACTGACTGGCACTCCATGCAGACGTAAAATCTCTTGAATATAGAAGCGAGCCATACGATCGAAAGTGAAATCACGGTTATATGGCAGAAAATGAGCAGACTTGGTGAGGCGATCCACCACTACCCAAATAGCATCACTATTCCTCGAAGACAATGGTAAGTGAGTAATGAAGTCCATCGCGATATGCTCCCACTTCCATTCAGGAATAGGTAAGTTCAGCAATAATCCTCCCGGTCGACGGTGCTCTGCCTTAACCTGCTGACAAACAAGACACTTGGAAACAAACTGATAAACGCTGCGTTTCATCCCTTTCCACCAAAATCGTGTCCTCAAATCTTTATACATCTTATTGCTTCCCGGATGAACACTCAACTTGCTTCGATGGGCCTGAGATAAGATCTCTTCCCTCAAAGTATCATCCTCTGGTACTACAACCCGATTAGACAAACACAGAAGACCATTAGACTGATAATGGAAATTACTATCTCCACCAGCCAACCGAGCTAATCTCTGAGTCTTGAGATCAGACATCAGAGCATCCCGAATCCGAGCGAACAAAATTGGCTCAGATAAAATGGTAGCAACACGAATGCTCTCCATACCTTTCCGATGTTTGAAATTAAATCCCAACGAACAACAATCCTGGATAGTACTAATCATAGCACTGGTCTGAAGTGCAGAGGCTCTCACCTTACGACTAAGAGCATCGGCTGTGAGATTCGCAGAACCTGGATGGTACTTGATCTCGCAGTCATAATCTTTAAGTAGATCCATCCAACGACGTTGTCTCATGTTCAACTCAGCCTGAGTGAACAGATACTTCAGACTCTTATGATCAGTAAAAATTTCAAAATTAACCCCGTACAAATAATGACGCCAGATTTTTAGCGCAAACACAATAGCAGCTAATTCTAGATCATGAATAGGGTACTTCTCCTCGTGAGATTTTAACTGCCTGGATGCGTAAGCGATCACATGATCATTCTGCGTCAACACACACCCTAAGCCTTGAAAAGAGGCATCGGTGTAAACACTGAAACCATCAGATCCTGATGGTAACGCCAAAACAGGTGCAGAAGTCAGAAGTCGACGAAGCTCTCTGAAACTATCTTCGCACTCAGATGACCACTCAAATGGAACATCCTTCCGAGTAAGTTGCGTCAATGGTCTAGCTACCTGAGAGAAATTCACAATGAAGCGACGATAATACCCTGCCAGACCTAGGAAACTACGGATCTCAGCCACCGTCGTAGGACGTGACCAATTCAGCACTGCCTCAATCTTGCTGGGATCCACAGAAATTCCTTCCTTGGAAATCACATGACCAAGGAATACTACACGATCAATCCAGAACTCGCACTTACTCAGCTTAGCATACAATTGCTTCTCGCGAAGAATCTGCAACACAATCCTCAAGTGCTGGATATGCTCTTCCACACTGTGAGAATAAATCAAGATATCATCGATGAAAACCACAACAAACTGATCCAGAAAATCCCGAAAGACTCGGTTCATTAGATCCATGAACACTGCTGGCGCATTCGTCAATCCGAATGGCATAACTAGAAACTCGTAATGCCCATATCGAGTACGAAATGCAGTCTTGGAAATATCATCATCTCTGACTCTCATCTGATGATAACCCGATCGCAAGTCAATCTTGGAGTAAACAGAGGTACCCTGAAGCTGATCGAACAAGTCATCAATACGAGGTAATGGATACTTGTTTTTGATCGTCACACGATTCAGCTGGCGATAATCAATACACAATCGCATCGATCCATCCTTTTTCTTGACAAACAAGACTGGAGCTCCCCAAGGTGAAACACTCGGGCGAATATAACCCTTATCAAGAAGATCCTGCAATTGCTGCTTCAATTCTCTCATCTCTGACGGAGCAAGACGATAGGGGGCACGAGAAATTGGTGCAGTCCCTGGCATTAACTCAATGCCAAATTCCACCTCTCTAACCGGAGGAAAACCAGGAATCTCATCTGGAAAAACATCAGGAAATTCACAAACCACTGGAATATCATCTATACCAACACTACCTGTGGAGGAATCAATCGCATAGATGAGGTAGCCTTCCCCGCCCGCCTCTAAAGCACGACAGGCTTTCAGAGCAGATACCACTGGCATCGGAGGTCGCGCTCCCTCACCATAGAAAAACCAACTAGAGCTCTCAGTCGTACGAAACTGAACAAGCTTCTGGTAACAATCCACGGTAGCTCGGTAGGTAGTCAATAGGGCTATACCTAGAATACAATCAAAATCTTCCATCTCCAGGATCATAAGATTCGCAATCAATTCGTTACCCTCAAAATCTAAGGGACAACCCATCACTAGACGCTTAGCTAACACCGAATGACCCATCGGGGTAGAAACGGAAAGAATGACGTCTAGAGAAACATACGGTAACTTATGACGCTTAACAAATCGTGCAGAGATGAATGAATGTGATGCTCCGGTATCAATAAGAACAAAAGCAGGAATACCGCATAAACGAAAAGTACCTGCTATGACTCTCTCTGTCTCATCTGCAGCCTGATCCTGGTTCAGCGCAAAAACCTGACCTTGGGCACGAGGTCGAAGATTTGAACTACCCACTGCCTGACCCTGCCTCCTCTGCTGAACAGTCGTCTGAGATCCGGAACCAGATCCTGCTCCACCTCGCAACTGAGGACAATTCTTCTTGATATGACCCATCTCTCCGCACTGAAAACAAGCTCCCGCGGCTGATCGGCATTGCTCCGATGGATGGTTCTTCCCACAATGCACACAAGAAACCTTCTTCTTACCAAAGCGAAAAACACCGCTAGACCGTGATCCAGCTCCAGAAGAAGAAGAACCTGACTTCTTGAAAGACTGAGATCGAGGGCTCAAAGTACTCGGAGGTCTAGAAGAAAGAATAGCCCTACCACGCTGGAGACTGATCTCTGCCTGGCGACACCGGTTCACTAACCCATCATAAGAAGTAGGATTATCACAGACAGTGACTCGATCAAAAATCTCCTGGTTAAGACCCTGAAGGAAATGGTCATACTTGGCCTCAGAACTGCCACTGATATGAGGAGCAAAGGGTAACAACTCGAAGAACTTCTGCTGATATTCATCAACAGACATACTACCCTGCTTAAGGTTCAGGAGCTCAATCGTCTTTGCCTGGCGAAGGGCTGGAGGAAAGTATAGCTGCATGAAAGCCGCACGGAAATCGGCCCAAGTCACCCAACCCTGGGACTGAACTATCGGCGCAGAAGTCGATCGCCACCACTTACGCGCACGGCCCTCGAGAAGAAAACTAAGGGTCTCTATCTTCTGCTCCTCGGTGCACTGGAATGCACGGAAACAGCTCTCCATGCGCTCTAACCAATCCTCAGCATCATCGGGAGTCTCACCGCCGACTAAAGGCTTAGGCCCCATCTGAATGAAACGGTGCAAATCAAAACGCCTAGGACCATCCCGACGATGACGATGTTCACGATGACGTCTACGATCGTCCTGGTCACCCCAACGACCTACACTTCCCTGACTACTCTCATCACCAAAGTGGTCAGCCATCGCTACAAGATAGAATGGGGAAAATGGTAAAATGGTCAACGAAAATCCCAAAACAGAAATCTATATCCCAAAATCGTAAGCATGCTCTGATACCATAAATGTAGTGACCCGTTCCAGAATCACCTACTAATCAAGAACTAAGCATGCGATTAACTTAATTAAAAACAATCAGAAATAAAGGCGGAAAACTGTCACCGAAAGATAGTTATATAACCCAATCGAAAATCCAGGACAACTCAACTAAAATGAAATATACGGTACAACCATATCGAATCAAAAAGATACCGAAGAACTAAACCAACCAGCTACTCAACGTCCTCCTCCTCCTCCTCCTGAGCTGTCCAACCTGAGGCCTGCCCCGTGGGAATGGGGTGTCCAAGATAAACAAAACCGAGGACATGAGCGATAAGAACGCCCAGTACAAAAGCATGAGTATACAAACCTATATGAAATGCACATGCTATGATATGATACCAGGGTAGTCAAGAAACAGGAGTAACAAAGGATCTCAATATGCTCAGTCTAGAGGCGCCAAGTGGATAGTGCCGCGCGGTACTCCTCTGGGTCACTGCATCCACTACATGAACAGACGTGGACCTAAAATGTCCCGGATCACCGAAGCCCTCCGGACCCGTCGGCCACTGTGTACTCTCGGTGTCCATGCGTGCACAACACAAGACAGGGCTGAGCGGCCCCACAAGATATAGCTTATCTCGAAAGAGATACAGCTCAACAGTAAAGGCTATCTCGAAGGAGATACGGCTCAACATGAAATGCAACATGCATCATACAGCGTGACATAATAGCATGCATCATATGACATATCAATGCACCACATAATCATGCAACACATATAAGAATGTATACTCGACCAGGATATCTCGGATAGTACTTTCGTACCTCTATCACTGCAATCCTAATCCACTGAAAAACCAGACAAACAGGTCTATTCCAAGCCTATTCATCAAGTGAAAACCATCACTAAAACTTATCTACCAGACTTAACTAGATAATCCTGAAATAATAATGATACAATTCCAAACCTTCGTCCGTCGCTAGCCCGCTGATGCCGCTAGCTCCCAACTAGAGCACAGCTCCGCTACAAAGCCAGTAGCTCCCTGCAAGTGCCTGAACCTCGGGAAAGACTAGAAACCTCTCAGAAACGACTAAAACGCTCTGGAACGCTCTGAAATGGCGAGTAAGAAATGAAGCCTCGCGCCTCTATTTATAGCCAATGTTCGGACGATCCGATCCACTTCGGAAGCTCCGATCCGGTACACTTCGGACGATCCGAACCCACTTCGGACGATCCGAACCTTGCATGCGTTCTACGTGTCCAGCTACCTGTCTCGGACGATCCGAACCCTTGCTCGGACGATCCGAATTCTGCATGTCTGCCACGGGTCCAGCCACCTGGCTCGGACGATCCGACATCTGGCTCGGACGATCCGAACCATGATCGGACGATCCGAACCCGGTTCGGTCCTTCCGATCCCACCGAAAATAATTAATCCAAATTAGGAATCGGGATACTACATTCAAACTGAAGTCGTCAATAGAAATTTGGGAACACTTTTGCGTGCTATTATTAAAAAGAACTTGGATTGACATTTCTATGGACTTTATTTTGGGGTTGCCTAGGAATAAGAAGGGGAGGGATTCTATTTTTGTTGTTGTGGATAGATTCTCTAAGATGGCACATTTTATAGCTTCTCATAAAACCTATGATGCTTCAAACATGGCGGATTTGTTCTTTAGAGAAGTCGTTAGGTTGCATGGCATGCCTAGGACTATTTTTTCTGCTCGCAATGTTAAATTATTGAGTTACTATTGGAAGACTTTATGGGCTAAACTTGGCACATAATTGTTGTTTTCTACTACTTGTCATCCTCAAACGGATGGACAAACTGAAGTTGTCAATAGAACTTTGGGAACACTTTTGCGTGCTATTCTTAAAAAGAACTTGGATTGACATTTCTATGGACTTTATTTTGGGTTTACCTAGTAATAAGAAGGGGAGGGATTCTATTTTTGTTGTTGTGGATAGATTCTCTAAGATGGCACATTTCATAGCTTGTCATAAAACCGATGATGCTTCAAACATTGCGGATTTGTTCTTTAGAGAAGTCGTTAGGTTGCATGGCATGACTAGGACTATTGCTTCTGATCGCAATGTTAAATTTTTGAGTTACTTGTGGAATACTTTTTGGGCTAAACTTGGCACAAAATTGTTGTTTTCTACTACTTGTCATCCTCAAACGGATGGACAAACTGAAGTTGTCAATAGAACTTTGGGAACACTTTTGAGTGCTATTCTTAAAAAGAACTTGGATTGACATTTCAATGGACTTTATTTTGGGTTGCCTAGGACTAAGATGGGGAGGGATTCTATTTTTGTTGTTGTGGATAGATTCTCTAAGATGGCACATTTTATAGCTTGTCATAAAACCGATGATGCTTCAAACATTGCGGATTTGTTCTTTAGAAAAGTTGTTAGGTTGCATGGCATGACTAGGACTATTGCTTCTGATCGCGATGTTAAATTCTTGAGTTATTTTTGGAATACTTTTTGGGCTAAACATGGCACAAAATTGTTGTTTTCTACTACTTGTCATCCTCAAACGGATGGACAAACTGAAGTTGTCAATAGAACTTTGGGAACACTTTTGCGTGTTATTCTTAAAAAGAACTTGGATTGACATTTCTATAGACTTTATTTTGGGTTTGCCTAGTAATAAGAAGGGGAGAGATTCTATTTTTGTTGTTGTGGATAGATTCTCTAAGATGGCACATTTTATAGCTTGTCATAAAACGATGATGCTTCAAACATTGCGGATTTGTTCTTTAGAGAAGTCGCTAGGTTGCATGGTATGACTAGGACTATTGTTTCTGGTCGCGATGTTAAATTTTGAGTTACTTTTGGAAAACTTTCTTGGCTAAACTCGGCACAAAATTGTTATTTTCTACTATTTGTCATCCTCAAATGGATGGACAAACTGATGTTGTCAATAGAACTTTGGGAACACTTATGCGTGCTATTCTTAAAAAGAACTTGGATTGACATTTCTCTTGACTTTATTTTTGGTGGCCTAGGACTAAGAAGGGGAGGGATTCAATTTTTGTTGTTGTGGATAGATTCTCTAAGATGGAACATTTTATAGCTTATCATAAAACCGATGATGCTTCAAACATTGCGGATTTGTTATTTAGAGAAGTCGCTAGGTTGCGTGGCATGCCTAGGTCTATTGTTTCTGGTCGCGATGTTAAATTCTCTAGTTACTTTTGAAAGACTTTATGGGCTAAACATGGCACAAAATTGTTGTTTTCTACTATTTGTTATTCTTAAAAGGGATGGACAAACTGAAATTGTCAATAGAACTTTGGGAACACTTTTTCGTGCTATTCTTAAAAAGAACTTGGATTGACATTTCTATGGAATTTATTTTGGGGTTGCCTAGGACTATGAAAGGGAGGGATTCTATTTTCGTTGTTGTGGATAGATTCTCTAAGATGGCACATTTTATAGCTTGTCATAAAACCGATGATGCTTCAAACATTGCGGATTTGTTCTTTAGAGAAGTTGATATGAATCTGGCTGGGCAGCGTGTTCAAATGATTGGAAGGAGATTTAGGGAGCGTCGTTGTTTCGGATCTTAAAGCTCAATATTGATTAATCAAGCATATCCAAGCAAGTGGTGGAATTCAACAAATCGTATAATGAAGGAATCCCGAACAACTAAGCATATGAGTGCAAAATGGCCCGAGAGAAGCAGTGCAGCAGCACGCGGTAGCGCAGATGTGCAAAAGCAGCAGCACGCGCTAGCGCAGATGGGCAGAACTGTGCGCACGCCAGAAGCAGTGCAGGAGCGCGCGCTAGCGCAGAGCAGAACAGCGCGCGCGCCCGCGCCAGAAGTGGCGCTACCGCGCGCCCCGTGCTGTCCGGGTGCAGAACCATGCGCGTGGCTGCGCCAGTTCATGCGCCACCGCGCGCAGTGCCGTGTCAAATTTGCTAGACAAGTTCTTTATGACTTTTTACACTACTTTATGTTGTTTTTCTTGTATTTTATTGTCTATTTAATGCTTGTAAGGATTATGAACGAAAATTATTATTGAAGATTGATAAAAATATTTTGAGGAGTTTTTCCCAAATTTCAAAGCTTTTAGCTTTGTTCTTCACAAGAAGAAAACCAAATCAAACTTATCAAAGATTTTCATCTTTGTGGCGTTTGTCGATTGTTTTTCGCTCGGATTGTCAAAACAAGATCTTTGAAGGTTCGTTTGAAATTCAATTGTTCTTATCGTTGATGTTTGTTGCTAACTGTTAATCGCTTAGAGGTGAATATCACAAATCGTTACTTGTTTCAAATGATCGGGACAACACAATCGATCCTTGTTTTTATTGAGTTGAGGGTGCGATTTCGATAATCGTGTTTGCTTCTCATTCGTACGAGGATTCGCATCATTTGGTATCAGAGCTTTTGGTTCTTTTTTATTCAAGTAAGCCTATCCGTTCAATTCTTCGTAGGATTTTCAAAACCGATTGTTCGATCTGCGTTATTTCTATCATCCTTTGTTATTTGATAATCCAGAATTCTCGAAAAATTTGTTCTGTATTATTCTATCGTTCTTGTTTTTTTTGCAATCCATGTGAGACAGTTGCAAGTTTTCAGAAGTTGAAATCTTATTAGTTTGATATACAAGTACAAAGCTTGAGCAACTATCAAATTCGAGTTAAAACACTTGAGTGCGAGCGTTATTTCTTCGGAGTGACCGGTGAGTATTTGCAGTGAGAAAAGAAAAAAAGAGAGGAGAGGAGCGAATTTTTCTTTGGAGTGACCGTGAGAAAATGGGTAAGGAATATTTTTTTTATTTCTACTAACATTTCTTGCAGGTACAATGTTTGAAAGAAAATTGGAGGAGGTAGGAGATGACACGAACCAAGGACTTTCTAAGGTCCAGATGGAGGCATTGTTTGATCATTTTAGTAGGATAATGAGGACCCAAATGGAGCATTTACGTGAGAGGTTTGATAGACTTGAGGGTAGTGCTAGTGGGAGTAGGTTTAAATCTAAAAATGCGGGTAGATGCGAATATGAGGATAGAATATTGGAGAAGGAGTTTAAGCCTCTACGTGAAAGGTATAGGCGGAGTGAAGGAGAGAAAAAAGTATGATAGGCAACATGATGGGAATAGACGAGTTTGTAGATTTTGTGGGGATAGAGCTTTGCACGTGGATCATGGTGATGATAGGCGATGTGAGGAGAATAGAAGAGTGGGCAGAAGAAGTGAACGTTATGTGGATAGGGAGTCTTTGACATCCACTTGGCGGAGGAGCTTGGGAGAGAAAATCATTGCTACGCCAAAGAAGGAATCGAGACGTGAAGCTAGCAAATATTAATATCAAGGTACATTTAAAAACTCAAATTCTAGTACTTGTGATATTATATATTGTTGGTGTCTAGAAGTCGGGCTTGATATCAGTCAATGTCGACGTGAGGAAGTTACTGTAGTAAAATCGCCAGTTGAGCTTAAATCTCAAATGGAGGTTGATGTTGCGGTTGAGATTGAATCTCAAGTGGATGTAGAGGTTGTTGTTGAACCTGTATCTGAAGTTGAGATTGTTGGTGAATTTGAACATGAATTTGAGGTGGTGATTAATAGAGTTGAAGATGATGTTATTCCACTAGTTAGTGAGATGAATGTTGTTGAACGATGTACAGTGGAAGCTGAATCATTAGGTGGAGGAGAAATACCTATTTTGTGTACTATGGAGAAGGAAAATGGGCAAAGAAAAATTGTTGTGGATAAATTTCTTGAGGAACAAAATGTTTTATTGGTTCAATTTAATCCAAATGTTCTTGTGGATCAATTAAAATTTATTCTTGAAGTGAGTGAAAAAGAAATTAAAATGGCCGAAAGAAAGAGAGAACAGAAGAGTGAGATGGCCATGAAAAGGAAAAAAGATGAAAAATATGATATTAAAGAAAATGAGAGAGAACAAGAGGCCAAAGAAAAAGAAAAGAAAAATATATTAAAGGCCAAAAAGAGTGAGGTTGAGACTTATGTATTTTTGAATAAACCCCTTAAAGTACCTTTGTACAAAGTGGTTTATTGTCATTTTGATGATATAGCCGGTTCAATCCCGAGCGATGTTAATTCTTCTTTGCAGGATTATTGTGATGACATGATGAAGAGGAAAACAATTGTTGATGGTGTGAGATTGCAATGGGATGATCCATATGAAGTCAAGAGCATTCGAGATGAGGTAAGGTTAGTTGAATACAACAACGATGAGGTATGATTTGCTTCCTTACCGTAATTTTGTGTTGTCTTGTTATCAAGATTTTGTAGAACGGGTTGAAAGTGTTACATTTAGTAAGCATGATTGTGATTTGATAATTTTGCCAAAGTGTCATATAATTGAAAATGGATATATATTGTGTGAATTAAATTCGAATTTTATTGATTTGGAGTGCTCAGAGAACATCAATTTGATGTGTTTTTGTCATGACAATGAATTGTATGCACTAGAATTAAATTCATGTGATGAGTTAAATGATTACATGGATATTACATCTAGCGTGTTTTACTTGCATGATTCATACTTGTTTGATGATGACTTTGGAAAGATGATGAGTGAATATAAAAATTTCTATGTCCATGATGAATATATTTTTAAGGAGATTAAATTGTTCATGTTATGTTCCTTTTATGAATTAATCGCTAGTGAGGCGTATTGTTGTGAATTCATCATTGATAAAATATATGAGTATATGTGTTGGTTGCATATGAAACGACATGTTGAGTGTGATTGGGGAACATGCGTTGCATACGGGAAAATGACATGTCGAGTATATTCATGTTGGATCCGGGTTTTCTACACGCCCAAACGCAGCGGAAGTTTTAAAATTTTTATTTATTTTGACAATCAAAATATGTTTTGCTCAGGGCGCTCGTATGATTTAAATAAAAAAAACATTCATAGGGTGTTAGAATCGTTATACCTTTGGTGAATTAAACACTGGACACCAACCGATCTGATATAACATATCTGGCTCTTGATGAATCTCTACGAACTTTCTTCAAGAGACTCCTTTCGTTTCGTCTAATCAGGTCCACGACTGAATTGTTTGATCCTCTTCCAAATTGCACTAGAAATATTGGAAGATATTTTGCGTAGAGAGAGAACACGAAGAAGAAATCGACTCAACACAATAAGCCGAATTTTTCTTGTTTTGAGAAGAAATTTCGAGAGCACCTTTTAGGAATGGCCGAAACCTTTTTCTAAAATCTTGGAGAGAATGTCTCGAAAATCATATTCAAAGTGGAATAAAGAAATCCTTTTTATTTCTTTAATCATGATTTACTTAATTAATCTCATTAATTAAGTAAACTAAATATTTGTATGAATAAAGTTGTGATTTTCGAAGATCACAAGGATGGAGGCTAGGGTTTTCCAAAAATTGTGAATCAATTTTATGTAACCCTAAGCCTAATGCATATATATATATATATATATTTATATATATATATATATATATATATAATTGATAGTTCAACTAGTTTGATTAATTAATTAATTAATTAATTAATCTTTTAAAGTTCAATTAAGAACTTTAGTAATATGTATGTTGGTCTTGTACTCCTACAAGCCCATTATACATATACACATTACATTTAATTTAAATCCCTTAAAATTTCAACATTTGAATTTAATATTTAAATTATAAATTCAACTCCTTGAATTTATCACCTCCAAAATTTAATAAACTCAACTATTGAGTTTAATAAATTAAATTCTCAAATTTTATAAATTCAACTCCTTGAATTTATTCTCTCCAATTTTTATAAATTCATAAATTCAAGTTCTTGAATTTTCTATCTCATAAATTCAACTCCTTGAATTTATTTTCTCAAAATTTAATTATCATAAATTCAACTACTTGAATTTACTATATCATAATTTAAATTCAACTTCTTGAATTTATTCTCTCAACAAGAACAAACGATCCAGTTCTTGTGTGACCCTCAATGGTTTAGGGATACAGCTAGCCGTGGGTTCACAACTCTTTGTGATTCAGGACATAATCCTTTATTCGGGCTTACCCTAGTTAGCCCCATTCTTTTCATCAACACATTGATCAAGAATGTCAGAACTCATTTCTGATTGCACCCATCAGATCATGGTAAGAGCATCTAGCAGCATCGCCCCATGATCCCCTAGGTATCACTGATAGTGCCTGCAAGAACCAGTCGATTATGATTAACGTACAGTACGGTCCCTTCATCTCATATATCCCGATTGAATCTGCAACCATTGGTTCATCGAGGGTTGTATATTAATTCGACAACTATGTGATAACTATAATAGTGGCATCGCGTGTACTATTGGAGAACTCCTTCTCCAACGTACACCTCGTACTCTGGCCAGAGATTCCATGCACTATTATTTCATAAGATCACATAGGATATCCACACCCGTAGGTGAGCGGTGAATCCCCGACTACAATGCATTGGCTCTTTTATGTGTCGCAACTGTACCCAATCTCGTCACCTGATGACTCTCCTGGAGCCGGTAAACGAGTCAAAGCACAGCCCTAGCATATAGAGCCTCGGTGTTGTCCCGGGTCGTAAGGACTAATGGTGTACAATCATAACCACGGACTTATCCTCTAGATGAATGATAACCACTTGGAAAGTCTGAAGGAGGGTTGTTCGGTATAATCATCATATGACTACCCATCTGCATGTTTGGACATCTCCACGCCCTTACCAAGAAATGCAGTACACAACATCACATATGCTAGTCTCGAGCTCAAGCGACCTTTATCCATGTTTTAGGCGGCTGAATCGACTAGGAACGAATTTAGAATATGCAGTGCTTACAAATGAGTTTCAACATTGAATTACGATTCATTTGTATTAAAGCATAATCAAGGACTTTATCTATGCTGATTGCATGTGTATACAGATAAAGTATAACAAGACCATATGAAGTTAAATTATATTAAAATAAAGATTGTTTATTTCACTTGAGTCAATAAATTCCCTAGCCAACCGTTGGCTTGCAGGACATCTACTCTAACAATCTCCCACTTGCCCTAGAGCCAACTACCCTTGATCCCATTGCTTCGCTGATGCTTTTCAAACAATGGTCCTGGCAAGAGCTTTATAAGTGGATCAGCAACATTATCTGCAGAGGGGACTCTTTCAACTGATATGTCTCCTCTTCCCACCATCTCCCGTATGATGTGGAACTTACTTAGTACATGTTTGGATCGCTGATGAGACCTTTGTTCTTTTGCTTGCGCAACGGCACCAGTGTTGTCCCAGTACAACGGGACTGGATCAACTCCATTAGGAATAACGCCCAACTCTTGGACCATTCCTCATCCAAACTACCTCTTGGGCTGCAATCAGATGCAGCAATGTATTTAGCTTCAGTGGTGGAATCCGCAACGGTGCCTTGCTTGGAACCTTTCCAAGAGACAGCCGCACCATATAGCATGAATACAAAACCAGAGGTCGATTTCGAATCATCTACGTCACATTGGAAGCTAGAATCCATGTAACCTTCCAATTTCAATTCTCCACCCTCATAGACCATGAACAAGTTCTTAGTCCTTCTCAGGTACTTAAGAATATCTTTCACGTCCTTCCAATGCATTGGATCAGGGTTTGCCTGATATCTGCTTGTAACACTCAGAGCGCAAACAACATCAGGACGTGTCAATATCACACCATACATGATACTACCAATGGCTGACGCATATGGAATACGTGTCATCATCTCCATCTCTTCATCAATTTTGGGACACATAGGTTTAGATAGAGTAATACCATGACACATTGGTAAGTATCTTCTCTTGGACTCTTCCATAGAGAATCGTTTAATAATGGTATGGATATAGGTGGCTTGGGTGAGTCCGAGCATCCTCTTTGATCTATCTCTATAGATTTGTATTCCCAATACGTAGGATGTTTCACCCATGTCTTTCATGGAGAATTTACTTGCTAACCATACTTTAGTTGATTGCAGTAATCCTACATCATTACCAATGAGCAGGATGTCATCAACATAAAGTATTAGGAATGTCACTACACTCTCATTAATTTTCTTGTACACACACGGTTCCTCAGGATTCTTAGCAAAATCAAACCCTTTGATAGTGCTATCAAATCTGAGGTTCCAACCCCTTGATGCCTGCTTGAGATCATATATTGATCTCTGAAGTTTGCATACCTTATGCTCACTTCCTACTGATGTGTATCCCTCAGGTTGAGACATATAAATTTCTTCTTTGATGTCTCCATTGAGGAATGCAGTCTTTACATCCATTTGCCATATCTGATAGTCATACCATGCTGCTATGGCTAGTAGTATTCTAATGGACTTAAACATAGCAACTGGTGAAAAATTTCCTCATAGTCAACTCCTTGCCTTTGAGTATAATCTTTTGCAACCAGCCTTGCTTTGAAGGTCACTACTTTCCCATTCGTCCCAAGCTTTCTTTTGTAGATCCATTTGCACCCTATGGGAACGATTCCCTCAGGTTGATCCACCAATGTCCAGACTTGGTTCGAATACATAGAGTCCATTTTTGACTGCATGGCTTCAAGCCATTTGGTTGAATCAGAATCAGATATTGCTTCCTTAAAGTTCGTTGGATCATATCCAACACAAGACTCATCATGGTCTTGTTCATGAAGAAGCGTATATCTAGCAGGTGGTCTAATAACCCTATCAAACCTCCTAGGAGCTTGTACTTCTACTACTGGTTGTTGGAGATTAGGTTCAACTACTATAGTTGAGGGAGTATCTTGAATTTCTTCAAGTTCTATCATCTTGCCTTTTTCTATCTAATAGAAATTCCCTTTCCATAAAGGTGGCATTTCTTGAAACAAACAATTTTGCTTCATTAGGAAGATAGAAATAATATTCAACAGAATTCTTTGGATATCCTACAAAGTAGCATAAAGTGGATCTACTATCCAATTTGTCTCCCACTGTCTGCTTCACGTAAGCAAGATATCTCCATATTCTCATGTAAGAATATTTGGGAATTTTTCCCATCCATATCTTATATGATGTTTTATCCACTGCTTTAGTATAGACATTATTCAACAACATTGCCGAAGTTTCAAGCACAAAGCCCCAAAACAATGTAGGCAATTCAGTGAATCTCATCATTGATCGAACCATGTCCAACAAGGTTCGCTTACAATGTTCAGAAACACCGTTCAATTATGGTGTTGCTGGTGGAGTCCACTGTGAGAATCACATTCTCTTTTAGATAACCCAAAAAATTCAGCACTCAAGTATTCTCCACTTCGATCAGATCGAAATGCCTTAATACTTCTTCCTAGCTGTTTTCTACTTCAGATCTGAATTCTTTGAACCTTTCAAATGCTTCAGATTTGTGTTTCATCATATAAACATACCAATACCTCGAATGGTCATCAGTAAAGGTAATGAAGTAGGATTGCCCATATCTTGTGCTAACATTTAGCGGGTCACAAACGTCTATGTGGATCAAATCCAGTAGACAATGCGCACGTTCCACGTTTCCATCGAATGGAGTCTTGGCCAATTTTCCTTTTAGACAGGACTTACAAGTAGGTAGAGAATTTATGCCTCACAAGTCAAACATGCTTTCTCCCACTAGCTTGTGCATCCTTCTTTAGGAAATATGATCTAGTCCAGCGTGCCATATTTGTGTGGGATCTGGATCATCTAAGTTTCTTTTGTTTGTTGTTGAAATCGAGTTTACTTGGACATTCACTTATCATTTCCAGAACATTTCTGGCACATATAATTCCTTATGTCTGGACTTCTTGCAGTGAAACAAATGTTAGAGTAGGTGCACGTCGAGCCAAGTGTTGGGCGATTGTTCACGATAAAACTCTTTGAATAAACGATTTTTATTTTAATAATATTTGAATTTATTAATTTGGCGCATCTTTATCTTTATACCCATGCTAGTTGCATAGATAAAGTCTTTAAATATACAAATAGTAGAAAGAATATTAGATGCTCATATGATGAGTATCATGAAACTCATATTTGGAATACTGTATATTCTAAACGGTTCCTAGTCGATTCAGCCGCCACTAAGAAGGATAAAGGCCGCTCGAGTTAGAGACTAGTATCTGCGATGTGAGTACCATGTTTCATTGGTAGGGGACATTGTGATGTCCGAGCATGCAGATAGGTGCTCCTTGTAGAGTGCACTGAACAACCCTCTATAAAGGACTTTCCAAGTGGTTCTCACTTATCGAGTGGAAAAGTCCTAGTTTATGGTTGTACACCATTAGTCCTTATGACCCGGGACAACATTGAGACTCTATGTGCTAGCATTTCACTTTGACTTGTTTACCGACTCTTATGGAGTCATCAGGTGGCAAGGTTGGGTGTTACGGCGAAACATATAGGAGTCGATGCATTGTAGCCGGGGATTCACCGCTTACCTACGGGTATGGATATCCTATGTGTTTATCATGTGCGTGTAGTTTGAAATCTCTGATCAGAGTATGGTGGTAATTATGAAAGGGGTTTCATAGATTACACCATCGATGCAACCACAATATGACACATAGTATCGATTCATTGACAACTCTTGATAGACCAATAGTTGTCGAATCGGTCGGGATATATGAGTTGAAGGGAACGTACTGTACGTTAACCATAATTGAATGGTTCTTGCAGGCACTATCATGTGATACCTAGGGAATCACGTAAGCGATGCTGCTAGGCGTTTAACGTGATTGGTTGGGTACTATCAGACTTGAAGTTCTGACGTTCTTACTATCAAGGAGTTGATAAGTAAGAATGGAGCAATTGGGGTATGCTCGAATAAGGACATGTTTAGTCCGAATCACATAGAGATGTGAACCCACGGCTAGTTGTATCAATAAACCATTGAGGGCCACACAAGTACTAGCTTTGTAAATCCCGATGAGAAGTAAAATAGTTCAATGTGTTGAACGGCTTATAAATGTGTTTATAAGCGTAAAGAAAAATAGAAGTATGACTTCTATGAGAGAAATATAAATTTTAATTTATGGAAGTGTTCCTAGATTAAAATTTGGCCAAGTGAATAATGTATTTGAAAATTGTGATTTTCATAGACATTATTGTGGACTAAATTAAATTAATTCAAGTGTTGAATTAATTAAAACACTAGTGGACCTGGTAGAGTCCAAATAATTAAATTAATTCAAGTGTTGAATTAATTATATAATATTGAGTCTTGTAGAACTCAATTAAAAATAATTATTTAACTAGTGGGACTTGGGTAATTTCAAGTAATATTTAATTAATCTCAAATGTGTTCGAGATAATTAAAATTTAGTCCATGATTTTTAATGTGTTAAAAACCATATAATATAAAACATGCTAAGGTTTGCATGCTTGGGAGGTGAAAGGGTGTGGATTACTTTTGATTAAAATATTGCATGGCATGCAATTTTTTCTCCCAACTTTTCCCACACCCAAGAATAGAATTCACTCTCTCATTCTCACACTCTCACTTGGCCGAAAATCCATCTCTCATTCTCTCCATATTTTTCTTCTTTAGTTCTTCATTTTTGGAGATACAAAATCATTCTCATTGAAAAATCCTCTTGATTTTCTAGTGCAAATCAAGAGGGGTTTTACCTTGCTAGTGGTGGGCTTTATTTTGGAGTTGGAGGAAGAGCTTGTAGACTTGTCAACCTTCAAGAGCTTTGTTGTTCACAACAAAGTTGGAGCCTTACATCAACCTCAAGAGGTTGATAGGTAAAATCTCTTAAACATCCTATGTATGGTGTTATTTTGTAAATATTGCACAAAACCTAGGGTGGCCGAAATTTTAAACATAAAATTAAAATTTTTGACTTCCGTTGCGCTTCCGGCCACCGTAACCGGTCCGCTTTCAAGTGGTATCAGAGCTAAGGTTACAGTTTTTGTGTAATATTTACGTAATATTATGTTGAGATCGATTTCTAACCGCTTGAAAATATTTTTGCAAAGGATACATCAAAACCGAAAATTTCAAACAAAAAAAAAATAATTTTCGGGCAGCCCGAGAATTTCGAGCAGCATATGGGGCAGCCTTCGGGCTGCCCGAAACATTTTGTTTTTAAAATAAAAAAAAAAATTTGTAGCCGGAATCCGGCGACGGAGCTCCGGCGACGGTGATGACGACTAGGGTTTCCAAAAGTGTTTTGGATAATCAAAGTGTCATGGGCCTTGATGTTGTTGGGCCATTAGATGGTCAACATATTTGTGAAATTTAAATGGGCCAAAGTATTTTTGGTGAAAAATGAGTTTTGGGCCCTTAAGTTTAAATTTACAATTGTTGCATATATTTTCTCATAAAATAAATAATTGAAGTTGGACTTTAATTATTTATAGTAAATTGTGATTTACAAGAAATTCGATTATAAATAAATTAATTTGAAAGTAGACAAAGGGGTTTGTATACTTAGTTAATTTAATTTATAATTGTGGCGGTTAGTGATTGGATCAAGTTATATAATATTGGATCAATTAATTATTGTGATAATTAAATGATGGTGTATGATATGTGATATTATGCATGAAGGATGATCAAAAGCCCAAGCCCAATTTGCTAGGTGTATGCTAGGATATTTGTGTTGTATGATTGTAATAATTATCAATTTAAAGTGGGCTTGGTTTATGGCCCGTTCCCACCCCCATGAGATGTATCCCTATGTGCCATGGATATTTAATTGTAAATATTAGAATAGTGGAAGATCAAGATTGGAAGATGGTGGCCTTGGTGATTATGAAGATCGAAGACATGTAATATTGGATGCTAATGTAATAATTTAGTTGCATTTGCATCCCGTGCATTTACCCTAGGATTAGACCTAGGCCTGTGTTTAGCTCACACGGGCCATTAGTACTTGGGGCGATTGATCATCCTTGTATTGTTTTCTATTTATAATATATGCATGATATGTTATAAATAATGAGTATGTGCGTTATTATTATTATAATAACAAAGTTGCATGAATCCGACAAACATACGATCAAACATGGCGAGCTTTTAAAATAAAATTAATAATGAGACCTTTCAAAATTAAAAACCCTCGTTTTGAATAAGATTCAAAATTAATATCAAGCCCGAAAAGGAGAATTATAAATTTGTTTATAATTTCCTTGTCTTCCATCGACAATGGGTGCATGATGAACGCTACCCGTACTCGGGGCTCGGCTCATATTATTGAGGGGGCCCTGGGTGCCGGAAAGCTGTGACATCCATTGACATGGTGATGTGAACTACGTGGAACTCCCATGATTTCGGCTCATATTATTGAGTGAACTCATGGCGACCGTCCATTAAGGTTCAATATCGATGGGTTAGGCTTGACACGTGAAGATGAACGGCGTCATATTATTGGGTCCTAATCAAACGTGAGACAAAAGTATACGTAGAGGGTTGCATGGCGATGCAATTGGAAACTACCTTTTAGGAATTGTGATTGGCTGATATTATTCGGGATCACAATTCGCTAATTGGACCTTACGTACCTTCTGAGGAAAGTGTTTCCCGTTTTCACTAGAGGATAGTGAAAATGTCAAAACAGTGGGAGCGACAATTTATAAAGTAAAAGTCCAAACTTTATATCTTATTAAATATTTTAAAATAGTCATTAACATTTATCTGTTTTACTTTTCAGTACAAATCTTTGACAATGTCATCAATCCGCAACCCGTTTTCCGTTATTCTCGAAAAACACGTTCTAACCGGACCTAACTATTTCACTTGGCTAAGAAATCTAAAGATTGTCTTGAACTCGGAGAAAATTGCATACACACTGACTGAGTCGCCCCCTGCTGAGGCTCCGACTAGCTGCACTCCTGAGGAATTGCAGACCTACAAGGATTGGTGCGACCATGACTTGAAGGCGAGGTGTTATATGCAGGCTTCGAGGAACGATGAGCTGCAGAGGCGATTCGAGGATGCTAAGAATGCTGCTGACATTCATATGCACCTGAAGGAGCTCTTTGGTGAGCAGACTCGGCCTCTAAGGCATGCCACAGTCAAGAAGCTCATCACTTTACGCATGCGAGATGGGGCTTCGGTCCATGAGCATGGCCTAAAGTTGATTGGGCTCGTGGATAAACTCGTTGGCATGGATTTGATCTTGCCTTCGGAGTTGACCACCGACGTGCTGCTGTTGTCACTGCCGAGCTCGTTCGATCCTTTTGTGGTGAATTTCAATATGAACAAGCTTGAGCCAAGCCTTGAAGAGTTGGTGAACATGCTTGTGACCTTTGAGTCCACAATCAAAAAGGAGAAGCCGGTTCTTTATGTGGGCTCTTCATCTGGAACGAAGACCGGTCCACATGTGAAGGGAAAGAAGCGTTCTTTCCAGCAAGCGTGCCCTTGAAGAGGCAGACTCTGAGTCCCGTAGTGGCAGCCACACCAGTGAAGGCTGAGAAGACAGTTGACATCTGTCATCACTGCAAGAAGCCTGGACATTGGAGGCGTAACTGCAGGGAATATCTTGCGCAGAAGGGTTCTGGCAAAGGTATGTTCTATATTGAAGTAAATATCTCGATTAACTCTACTTCTTGGGTATTGGATACCGGCTGTGGCTCACATCTCTGTAATGATTTGCAGGTGATGGGAAGAAGTAGAAGGCTCCGAAAGGGTGAGACCTTCTTGAGAATGGGCAATGGAGCAAGAGTTGCTGCCAAGGCCATAGGAGATGTTTGTTTAATTTTGAACAATGATTTTAAGTTTGTATTAAGAGATGTTTTGTTCGTACCAGACTTGATCAAAAACATTATTTCCATTCCTATGCTTGATATTGATGGATTTTCTTGTTTATTTGGCAAAGGTGTTTGCAATATTTACAAGAATGAATGTTTAGTTGGTACCGGAGAACTAGAAAACAATCTCTACACCTTAAAATTGAAAGATATCCCACTTAACAATGTCCAAGCAATAACTACAACGAATAAACGCAAACAAGATACTCTAAATTCGGCACAATTATGGCATGCTCGATTAGGACATATTTCCCTAAGAAGGATGAACAAGTTAGTGGGAGTTGGCATGTTTGATATGTCCGATATTAATGCTCTCACGACTTGTGAATCCTGTCTAAAAGGAAAGATGACCAAAATTCCCTTTAAGGGCCATGCGGAGCGAGCCAAAGGGTTATTGGATTTGATCCATACCGATGTGTGCGGTCCACTTAGCATCACCACTAAGCACGGACATGCCTACTTCATCACCTTTACCGATGACTTTTCGAGGTATGGGTATGTGTATTTGATGAAATACAAGTCTGAAGCCTTTGAAAGGTTCAAAGAATTCAGAAGTGAAGTAGAGAAGCAATTGGGACGAAGCATCAAGACACTTCGATCGGATCGAGGTGGTGAGTATTTGAGTGCCGAGTTCCAAGAGTATCTTAGGGAGAATGGGATTCTCTCGCAGTGGACTCCGCCCGCTACACCGCAGTTGAATGGTGTTTCGGAGCATCGTAACCGGACTTTGATGGACATGGTTCGGTCTATGATGGGGTTCACAGAGTTGCCGCCATCTTTTTGGGGTTATGCGCTTGAAACACCGACACTGTTGTTGAACAATGTCCATACAAAGGCAGTTGACAAGACTCCATATGAGATATGGATGGGTAAGCCTCCCAAGTATTCTTATCTTAGAATATGGGGGTGTCCTGCTTATGTGAAGCAGACAGTGGGAGATAAATTGGATAGTCGATCCATTTTATGCTACTTTGTGGGATATCCAAGGAATTTAGTTGGATATTACTTCTATCATCCCCAAGAAACTGTTAGAGTAGGTGCCCGTCGAGCCAAGTGTTGGCCGAGTGTTCACAATGAAACTCTATGTATAAGCAATCTTTATTTTAATAATATTTGAAATTATTATTTTGGCAAATCTTTATCTGTATACCCATGCTAGTTGCATAGATAAAGCCCTTGAATATACAAATAGTAGAAAGAATATGAGATGCTCATATGATGAGTATCATGAAACTCATATTTGGAATACTGTATATTCTAAACGGTTCCTAGTCGATTCAGCCGCCATTAAGAAGGATATAGGCCGCTCGAGTTCGAGACTAGTATCTGCGATGTGAGTACCATGATGTCCGAGCATGCAGATAGGTGCTCCTAGTAGAGTGCACTGAACAACCCTCCATTAAAGGACTTTCCAAGTGGTTCTCACTTATCGAGTGGAAAAGTCCTGGTTTATGGTTGTACAGAATTAGTCCTTATGACCCGGGACAACATTGAGACTCTATGTGCTAGAATTACACTTTGTTTACCGACTCTCATGGGGTCATCAGGTGGCAAGGTTGGGTGTTCTGTCGAAACACATAGGAGTCGATGCATTGTAGTCGGGGATTCACCGCTTACCTTCGGGTATGGATATCCTATGTGTTATCATGTGTATGTAGGTTGAAATCTCTGGCCAGAATATGGTTGTAATTATGAAAGGGGTTTCATAGATTACACCATCGATGCAACTACGACATGACACATAGTATCGATTCATTGACAACTCTCGATAAACCAATGGTTGTCGAATCGATCGGGATATATGAGTTGAAGGGACCGTACTGTACGCTAACCATAATTGAATGGTTCTTGCAGGCACTATCATTTGATACCTAGGGAATCATGTAAGCGATGCTGCTAGGCGTTTAACATGATTGGTTGGGTATTATCAGACTTGAGTTCTGACGTTCTTATTATCAAGGAGTTGATAAATAAGAATGGAGCAATTGGGGTATGCTCATATAAGGACATGTTTAGTCCGAATCACATGGAGATGTGAACCCACGGCTAGTTGTATCAATGAACCATTGAGGGCCACACAAGTACTAGCTTTCTAGATCCCGTTGAGAAGTAAAAATAGTTCAATGTGTTGAACGGCTTATAAAGGAGTTTATAAGCGTAAGGAAAATTAGAAGTATGACTTCTATAAAGGAGAAAAAATAGTTCAATGTGTTGAACGGCTTATAAATGAGTTTATAAGTGTAAAGAAAAATAGAAGTGTGACTTCTATGAGAGAAATGTAAATTTTAATTTAAGGAAGTGTTCCTAAATTAAAATTGGCCAAGTGAATAATGTAATTGAAAATTGTGATTTTCATAAACATTATTATGGAATAAATTAAATTAATTCAAGTGTTGAATTAATTAAATACTAGTGGACCTAGTAGAGTCCAAATAATTAAATTAATTCAAGTGTTGAATTAATTAAATAATATTGAGTCTTGAAGAGCTCAATTAAAATAATTATTTAACTAGTGGGACTTGGGTAAATTTAAGTAATGTTTAATTAATCTCAAATATGTTTGAGATAATTAAAATTTAGTCCAAGGTTTTAATTTGATTAAAAAACCATATAATATGCATGCATGGGAGGTGAAAGGTTGGGAGACTACTTTTTGTGTTTTCAAGGCATGGCATGCAACTTTTTGGAACAACTTTTCCCACAACCAAAAAAATGTCTCTCCTTCTCACCTAGCATGAATAGTGGCCGAGTTACTATTCACATTTTTGGTCTCCAAATTTTTCTCTCAAGTTTTCTTCTTCAATTGTTGAGGAAAGAAATCACTTCTCTTTGAAAAATCTTCTTATTTTTCTAGTGCAAAATAAGAAGGGTTCTAGCTAGTTAGTGGTGGGCTTGATTGGAAGAAAGGAGTCCAAAAGAAAGGTGAAGCTTGTAGATTGTCTACCTTCAAGAGCTAAGGTGTTTACACCTTAGTTGGAGCCACAATCAATCTTTGAGATTGATAGGTACATTTCTTAACATACTATGAATGTCATTTTGTTTTTATTGTATTTGCTACACATTATATGAGAGGTGGCCGAAATTTTTGTTAGAAAATATGATTTTCGAAATTTTGTTGCTTCCGTTGCGCTTCCGGTCACCATAACCGATCCCCTTATCAAGTGGTATCAGAGCTATGGTTACGTTTTTGTGTAGCATTTACAAGATATTATGTTGAGATCGATTTCTAACCGCATGAGTGTATTTTTTGCAACGATTCAAGGCCATTTTCGGGGCTGTTTTTGGGCAGCAAGTAGCTGCCCATTTCGGGCAGCTTGGGCTGCCCGAGGGGCTGCCCGAAACGGGCAGCTAGGGCAGCCCAAGGGGCTGCCCGAACAGCCCCAAATTTTTAAATAAAAAATTTTTTTGTTCGCCGGAATGTTGGCCGGAATCCGGCGACGGAGCTCCGGCGACGGCGATGACGGCTAGGGTTTCCAAAAGTGTTTTGGAATATCTAAGTGTCATGGGCCTTGAGTTGTTGGGCCATTGGATGGCTAACATGTTTGTGAATTTTAAATGGGCCGAAAATGTTTTTGGTGAAAAATAAGTTTTTTGGGCCCTTAAGTTTAAAATTACAAAAGTTGCAAATATTTTCTCATGAAATAAATAATTTAAGTTGGACTTTAATTATTTATAGTAAATGGTGATTTACAAGAAATTCGGTTATAAATAAATTAATTTGAAAGTAGACAAATGTGTTTGTATACTTTGTTAATTTAGTTTATAATCGTGGCGGTTAGTGATTGGATCAAGATATATAATATTGGATCAATTAATTATTGTGGTAATTAATTGATGGTGTATGATATGTGATATTATGCATGAAGGATGATCAAAAGCCCAAGCCCAATTTGCTAGGTGTATGCTAGGATATTTGATGTTGAATGATTGTAATAATTATCAAATTTAAAGTGGGCTTGGTTTATGGCCCGTTCCCACCCCCCATGAGATGTATCCCTATTTGCCATAGATATTTATTTGTAAATATTAGTATAGTGGATGATCAAGATTGGAAGATGGTGGCAATGATGATTATGAAGATCGAAGACATGTAAATATTGAAAGCTAATGTAATATATGCATTTGCATCCCGTGCATTTCCCTAGGATTGGACCTAGGCCCGTGTTTAGCTCACACGGTCCGTTAGTATTGGGGCGATTGATCATCCTAGTTTTGTTTACTGTTTATAATATATGCATGATATGTTATAAATAATGAGTATGTGCGTTATTATTATGATAATAACAAAGTTGCATGAATCCGGCAAACATACGATCAAACATGGCGAGCTTTAAAAAAAAATAATAAAAAAAATAAAATTAATGATGAGACCTTTCAAAACTAAAAACCCTCATTTTGAATAAGATTCAAAATTAATATCAAGCCCGAAAAGGGGGATTATAAAATTGGTTATAATTTCCTTGTCTTCCATCGACAATGGGTGCATGATGAACGCTACCCGTACTCGGGACTCGGCTCATATTATTGGGGGGGCCTTGGGTGCCGGAAAGCTGTGACATCCATTGACATGGTGATGTGAACTACGTGGAACTCCCATGACTTCGGCTCAGATAATTGGGGGAACTCATGGCGACCGTCCATTAAGGTTCAACATCGATGGGTAAGGCTTGACACGTAAAGATGAACGACGTCTATAATGGGTCCTAATCAAACGTGAGACAAAAGTTTACGTTAAGGGTTGCATTGTGATGCAATTGGGAAACTACCTTTTAGTAATTGTGATTGGCTGTATAATCGGGATCATAATTCGCTAATTGGACCTTACGTACCTACTGAGGAAAGGAGTTTCCCGTTTTCACTAGAGGGTAGTGAAAGATGTCAAAACAGTGGGAGTAAATATTTATAAAGTTAAAGTCCATACTTTATATCTTACCAAATATTTTAAAATAGTCATCAACATTTATCTGTTTTTACTTTTCAGTACAAATTGACAATGTCTTCGATTCGCAATCCGATATCCGTAATACTCGACAAAAACATATTAACTGGACCTAATTACCTCACTTGGCTAAGAAACCTAAAAATCGTCTTGAATTCGGAAAGGGTAGCATATACACTGACTGATTCGCCCCCTGTTGAGGCTCCGACTGACTGCAATCCTGAGGAATTGCAGGCTTACAAGGAATGGTGTGACCATGACTTGATAGCCAGGTGTTATATGCTTACTTCTATGAACGATGAGCTGCAGAGGCGTTTTGAGGGTGCAAAGAGTGCTGCTGACATTCATTTGCACTTCAAGGAGCTCTTTGGTGAGCAAACACGTCCTCTTAGGCATGCTACCGTCAAGGAGCTAATCACTTTGCGCATGCGAGATGGGGACTCGGTCCATGAGCATGGCCTAAAGGTGATTGGGCTCGTGGACAAGCTCGTTGGCATGGATCTGATCTTGCCTTCGGAGTTGACCACCGACGTGTTGCTGTTATCATTGCCTAGCTCATTTGATCCTTTTGTGGTGAACTTCAACATGAACAAGATGGAGCCAACCCTTGAGGAGTTGGTGAATATGCTTGTTACGTTTGAATCCACCATCAAGAAAGAGAAGTTGGTTCTTTATGTGGGTTCTTCATCTGGTACAAAGATTGATCCACATGGGAATGGAAAGAAGCGTTCTTTCCAACGTCCCAAGAAGAACGTGCCCTTGTTGAGGCAATCTCCGAATCCCGTTGTGGCAGCCACACCAGTTAGGGCTGACAAGACTAGTGATGTTTGTCATCACTGCAAGATGCCTGGACATTGGAGGCGAAATTGCAAGGAATATCTGGCCCAGAAGAGTTCTGGAAACGGTATGTTCTAAATTGAAGTAAACATTTCAATTAACTCTACTTCTTGGGTATTAGATACCGGTTGTGACTCACATCTCTGTAATGAGTTACAGGTGATGGGAAGAAGTAGAAAGCTTAAGGAAGGTGTGACCTTCTTGAGGATGGGCAATGGAGCAAGAGTTGCTGCCAAGACCTTAAGAAATGTTTACTTATTGTTGAACAATGATTTTTAAGTTAATTTTAAGAGATGTTTTGTTTGTAATTTTTTTGGTGAAAAACATTATTTCCATTTCTATTGTGATAAAAATGGATATTCTTGTTTATTTAGCAAAGGTGTTTGCAACATTTACAAGAATGAATGTTTAATTGGTACTTGAGAACTTGAAAACGATCTCTATAACTTAAAATTGAAAGATATTCCACTAAATGTCCATTTAAAGGCAGACACCATATGAGATATGGATGGGTAAGCCTCCCAAATATTCTTATCTTAGAATATGGGAGCCCTGCTTATGTGAAGCAGATAGTGGGAGATAAATTGGATAGTCGATCCATTTTATGTGGAATATCCAAAGAATTTTGTTTGATATTATTTCTATCATCCCCAAGAAACAAAGGTGTTTGTTTCTAGGAATGCAACCTTTTTGGAAAAGGAATTTTCTATTGGATAGAAAAGGGGAGATGATAGAACTCAAAGAGGTTCGAGAAACACCCACAATTATAGAACCCACACCCGAAGAGCCAAGTGAGGAGATACAAGCTCCTAGAAAATCCGAGAGAGTCTCGAGACCACCTATGAGGTATGGTCTGCTTCTTGAAGAGGGCTATGATGAGCCTAACCATGGATGTGATCCAAGGACCTTCAAGGAAGCGTTATCTGATGCCGATTCATCCAAATGGCTTGAAGCTATGGAATCTGAGATGAATTCCATGCATTCGAACCAAGTATGGGATCTTATAGATCCACCTGATAGAAAAGGTTCCCATAGGGACTTGGGGCGGATGGGAAGGTATTGACCTTCAAGGCGCGATTGGTGGCAAAAGGATATACTCAAAGACAAGGAGTTGACTTTGAGGAAACCTTTTCTCCAGTTGCAATGTTCAAGTCCATAAGGATTTTGCTAGCCATAGCTGCATGGTATGACTATGAGATATGGCAGATGGATGTCAAGACAGCCTTTCTTAATGGGGATATTAAGAAAGTGATTTACATGTCTCAAACCTGGAGGGTTTACATCTATCGGAAGTGAGCATATGGTATGCAAACTTCAGAGATCTATTTATGATCTAAAGCAGGCATCTAGGAGTTGGAACCTCAGATTCGATAATACAATCAAATAGTTTGATTTACTAAGAATCCTAAGGAACCCTATATGTATAAGAGGGTCAGTGGGAGTGTTGCGACATTCCTGGTGTTGTATGTTGATGACATTATACTCATTGAGAATGATGTAAGAATGTTGCAATCAACTAAGATATGGTTAGCGAGTAAGTTCTCGATGCAGGACTTGGGTGAAGCATCTTTTGTATTGTGATACAGATCTATAGAGATAGATCGAAAAGATTGCTTGATCTCACCCAGTCCACATACATTGATACCATCGTGAAGCGGTTCTCGATGGGTGAGTCCATGAGAGGACAACTACCAATGTGTCATGGCGTGTCCCTATCCAAGTCTGTCTCCCAAGACTGATGCAGAGATAGTGGCGATGACAACATTCCGTATGCTTCGGCAATTGGTAGCATCATGTATGGGATGATATCTACACGTCCTGACGTGGCTTTCGCACTAAGTGTAGTGAGTAGATATCAATCGAACCCCGGTCTTCCACATTGGAAAGCTGTGAAAGACATCCTCAAGTAGTTGAGAAGGACCAATAAATTGTTCTTGGTCTATGGGGTGGAGAACTGAAATTGGAAGGCTATACCGACTCTAGCTTCCAAAGCGATATCGATGACTCGAAGTCAACCTCTGGGTTTGTATTCATGCTCAATGGTGCTGCTGTCTCTTGGAAGAGTTCCAAGCAAGACAATACTGCGGATTCCAGCACAGAGGCCGAATACATTGCTGCATCAGATGCAGCAAGGGAGGCTGTTTGGATAAGGAATTTCGTCTAAGAGTTGGACGTTATTCCTAATGGAGTTGCTCCTGTCCCGGTGTTGTGTGACAACACGGGAGATTTAGCTCAAGCAAAGGAGCCAAGGTCTCATCAGAAGTCCAAACATGTATTGATTAAGTACCACATCCTCGGAGAGATTGTGGAAAGAGGAAAAAGTGTCTTTTGACATAGTCGGCTTCGCAGATAATGTTGTTGATCCACTAGCTAAGCCTTTACCTGGACCATTATTCGACAAGCATCGCGAATCAATGGGTTTGAAGCATATGGGTAGTTGGCTCTAGTGCAAGTGGGAGATTGTGCCCGTCGAGCCAAGTGTTGGCCGAGTGTTCACAATGAAACTCTATGTATAAGCAATCTTTATTTTAATAATATTTGAAATTATTATTTTGGCAAATCTTTATCTGTATACCCATGCTAGTTGCATAGATAAAGCCCTTGAATATACAAATAGTAGAAAGAATATGAGATGCTCATATGATGAGTATCATGAAACTCATATTTGGAATACTGTATATTCTAAACGGTTCCTAGTCGATTCAGCCGCCATTAAGAAGGATATAGGCCGCTCGAGTTCGAGACTAGTATCTGCGATGTGAGTACCATGTTTCATTGGTAGGGGACATTGTGATGTCCGAGCATGCAGATAGGTGCTCCTAGTAGAGTGCACTGAACAACCCTCCATTAAAGGACTTTCCAAGTGGTTCTCACTTATCGAGTGGAAAAGTCCTGGTTTATGGTTGTACAGAATTAGTCCTTATGACCCGGGACAACATTGAGACTCTATGTGCTAGAATTACACTTTGACTTGTTTACCGACTCTCATGTGGTCATCAGGTGGCAAGGTTGGGTGTTCTGTCGAAACACATAGGAGTCGATGCATTGTAGTCGGGGATTCACCGCTTACCTTCGGGTATGGATATCCTATGTGTTATCATGTGTATGTAGGTTGAAATCTCTGGCCAGAATATGGTTGTAATTATGAAAGGGGTTTCATAGATTACACCATCGATGCAACTACGACATGACACATAGTATCGATTCATTGACAACTCTCGATAAACCAATGGTTGTCGAATCGATCGGGATATATGAGTTGAAGGGACCGTACTGTACGCTAACCATAATTGAATGGTTCTTGCAGGCACTATCATTTGATACCTAGGGAATCATGTAAGCGATGCTGCTAGGCGTTTAACATGATTGGTTGGGTACTATCAGACTTGAGTTCTGACGTTCTTATTATCAAGGAGTTGATAAATAAGAATGGAGCAATTGGGGTATGCTCATATAAGGACATGTTTAGTCCGAATCACATGGAGATGTGAACCCACGGCTAGTTGTATCAATGAACCATTGAGGGCCACACAAGTACTAGCTTTCTAGATCCCGTTGAGAAGTAAAAATAGTTCAATGTGTTGAACGGCTTATAAAGGAGTTTATAAGCGTAAGGAAAATTAGAAGTATGACTTCTATAAAGGAGAAAAAATAGTTCAATGTGTTGAACGGCTTATAAATGAGTTTATAAGTGTAAAGAAAAATAGAAGTGTGACTTCTATGAGAGAAATGTAAATTTTAATTTAAGGAAGTGTTCCTAAATTAAAATTGGCCAAGTGAATAATGTAATTGAAAATTGTGATTTTCATAAACATTATTATGGAATAAATTAAATTAATTCAAGTGTTGAATTAATTAAACACTAGTGGACCTAGTAGAGTCCAAATAATTAAATTAATTCAAGTGTTGAATTAATTAAATAATATTGAGTCTTGAAGAGCTCAATTAAAATAATTATTTAACTAGTGGGACTTGGGTAAATTAAAGTAATGTTTAATTAATCTCAAATATGTTTGAGATAATTAAAATTTAGTCCAAGGTTTTAATTTGATTAAAAAACCATATAATATGCATGCATGGGAGGTGAAAGGTTGGGAGACTACTTTTTGTGTTTTCAAGGCATGGCATGCAACTTTTTGGAACAACTTTTCCCACAACCAAAAAAATGTCTCTCCTTCTCTCCTAGCATGAATAGTGGCCGAGTTACTATTCACATTTTTGGTCTCCAAATTTTTCTCTCAATTTTTCTTCTTCAATTGTTGAGGAAAGAAATCACTTCTCTTTGAAAAATCTTCTTATTTTTCTAGTGCAAAATAAGAAGGGTTCTAGCTAGTTAGTGGTGGGCTTGATTGGAAGAAAGGAGTCCAAAAGAAAGGTGAAGCTTGTAGATTGTCTACCTTCAAGAGCTAAGTTGTTTACACCTTAGTTGGAGCCACAATCAATCTTTGAGATTGATAGGTACATTTCTTAACATACTATGAATGTCATTTTGTTTTTATTGTATTTGCTACACATTATATGAGAGGTGGCCGAAATTTTTGTTAGAAAATATGATTTTCGAAATTTTGTTGCTTCCGTTGCGCTTCCGGTCACCGTAACCGATCCCCTTATCAGAAACAAAGGTGTTTGTTTCTAGGAACGCAACCTTTTTGGAAAAGGAATTTCTATTGGATAGAAAAGGCGAGATGATAGAACTCGAAGAGGTTCGAGAGACACCCACAGTTGTAGAACCCACACCCGAGAAGCCAAGAGAGGAGATACAAGCTCCTAGAAGAACCGAGAGAGTCTCGAGACCACCTATGAGGTATGGTCTGCTTCTTGAAGAGGGCCATGATGAGCCTAACCTTGGATGTGATCCAAGGACCTTCAAGGAAGCGTTATCTGATGCCGATTCATCCAAATGGCTTGAAGCAATGGAATCTGAGATGAATTCCATGCATTCGAACCAAGTGTGGAATCTCGTGGATCCACCTGAGGGAATTGTTCCCATAGGGTGTAAATGGATTTACAAGAGGAAACTTGGGGCGGATGGGAAGGTATTGACCTTCAAGGCGCGATTGGTAGCAAAAGGGTATACTCAAAGGCAAGGTGTTGACTATGAGGAAACCTTTTCTCCAGTTGCGATGTTCAAGTCCATTAGGATTTTGCTAGCCATAGCTGCATGGTATGACTATGAGATATGGCAGATGGATGTCAAGACAACCTTCCTTAATGGGGATATTAAGGGAGAGATTTACATGTCTCAACCTGAAGGGTTTACATCTATCGGAAGTGAGCATATGGTATGCAAACTTCAAAGATCTATTTATGGTCTTAAGCAGGCATCTAGGAGTTGGAACCTCAGATTCGATAGTATAATCAAAGAGTTTGGTTTTACTAAGAATCCTGAGGAACCCTGTGTGTATAAGAAGGTCAGTGGGAGTGCTTTGACATTCCTTGTTCTTTATGTTGATGACATTCTACTCATTGGGAATGATGTAGGAATGTTGCAATCAACTAAGATATGGTTAGCAAGTAAGTTCTCGATGTAGGACTTGGGTGAAGCATCTTTTGTATTGGGAATACAGATCTATAGAGATAGATCAAAAAGATTGCTTGGTCTCACCCAGTCCACATACATTGATACTATCGTGAAGCGGTTCTCGATGGATGAGTCCAAGAGAGGACATCTACCAATGTGTCATGGCGTGTCCCTATCCAAGTCTATGTCTCCCAAGACTGATGCAGAGATAGCGGCGATGACACGAATTCCGTATGCTTCGGCTATTGGTAGTATCATGTATGTGATGATATCTACACGTCCTGACGTGGCTTTTGCACTAAGTGTAGTGAGTAGATATCAATCCAACCCTGGTCTTCCACACTGGAAAGCTGTGAAAGACATCCTCAAGTATTTGAGAAGGACCAATAAATTGTTCTTGGTCTATGGGGGTGGAGAACTGAAATTGGAAGGCTATACCGACTCTAGCTTCCAAAGCGATATTGATGACTCGAAGTCAACCTCTGGGGTCATCAGGTGGAAAGGTTGGGTGTTACGGCGAAACATATAGGAGTCGATGCATTGTAGCCGGGGATTCACCGCTTACCTACGGGTATGGATATCCTATGTGTTTATCATGTGCGTGTAGTTTGAAATCTCTGATCAGATTATGGTGATAATTATGAAAGGGGTTTCATAGATTACACCATCGATGCAACCACAACATGACACATAGTATCGATTCATTGACAACTCTCGATAGACCAATAGTTGTCGAATCGGTCGAGATATATGAGTTGATTGGACCGTACTGTACGCTAACCATAATTGAATGGTTCTTGCAAGCACTATCATGTGATACCTAGGGAATCACGTAAGCGATGCTGCTAGGCGTTTAACGTGATTGGTTGGGTACTATCAGACTTGAAGTTCTGACGTTCTTACTATCAAGGAGTTGATAAGTAAGAATGGAGCAATTGGGGTATGCTCGAATAAGGACATGTTTAGTCCGAATCACATAGAGATGTGAACCCACGGCTAGTTGTATCAATGAACCATTGAGGGCCACACAAGTACTAGCTTTGTAAATCCCGATGAGAAGTAAAATAGTTCAATGTGTTGAACGGCTTATAAATGTGTTTATAAGCGTAAAGAAAAATAGAAGTATGACTTCTATGAGAGAAATATAAATTTTAATTTATGGAAGTGTTCCTAGATTAAAATTTGGCCAAGTGAATAATGTATTTGAAAATTGTGATTTTCATAGACATTATTGTAGACTAAATTAAATTAATTCAAGTGTTGAATTAATTAAAACACTAGTGGACCTGGTAGAGTCCAAATAATTAAATTAATTCAAGTGTTGAATTAATTATATAATATTGAGTCTTGTAGAACTCAATTAAAAATAATTATTTAACTAGTGGGACTTGGGTAATTTCAAATAATATTTAATTAATCTCAAATGTGTTTGAGATAATTAAAATTTAGTCCATGGTTTTTAATGTGTTAAAAACCATATAATATAAAACATGCTAGGGTTTGCATGCTTGGGAGGTGAAAGGGTGTGGATTACTTTTGATTAAAATATTGCATGGCATGCAAATTTTTCTCCCAACTTTTCTCACACCCAAGACTAGACTTCACTCTCTCATTCTCACCCTCTCACTTGGCCGAAAATCCATCTCTCATTCTCTCCATATTTTTCTTCTTTTGTTCTTCATTTTTGGAGATACAAAATCATTCTCATTGAAAAATCCTCTTGATTTTCTAGTGCAAATCAAGAGGGGTTTTACCTTGCTAGTGGTGAGCTTTATTTTGGAGTTGGAGGAAGAGCTTGTAGACTTGTCAACCTTCAAGAGCTTTGTTGTTCACAACAAAGTTGGAGCCTTACATCAACCTCAAGAGGTTGATAGGTAAAATCTCTTAAACATCCTATGTATGGTGTTATTTTGTAAATATTGCACAAAACCTAGGGTGGCCGAAATTTTAAGCATAAAATTAAAATTTTTGACTTCCGTTGCGCTTCCGGCCACCGTAACCGATCCGCTTTCAACAAATATGTTCTAACTTATCGGGCTTTGTAGGCCTTTTAAGTGTCTTTCAGAGTTTGCCTCTTATTGGGATTGTTTTTCTTGTGAGGGGCGGAACATTTCTTTCCCTTACCTTGTGGGCTATTTTTCGTCTGACGAGAGGCCCATTAGAAAAACAAAAATTCCCTGTTTTATGGTGATCTCATAAGTTATAAGCGTATTGACTAGCTCTTCAAGGCTATCATCTATCTTATTCAAATTGAAGTTCACCATAATCCCGTCAAATGAGGAAGAGAAAGACAACAAATTCATGTTACCTAGTAACTCGTTAGAAATCACATATTCCAGGCCCACCACATCCTCAATAAGCCCAATCATACGTAGACTACGCTCATGGACCAAAGCCCCATCTTGCATTCGTATAGTCACGAGCTTTTTAAAAAAAAAAGTGGTGTGCATCACTGTACGAGTTTCATGTACCATGCAACTCTTGCTTGTGTATTCGAATGTCAGCAGCATTCAATATTTCCTCAAAGTGTCCCTACAGTTCATTTGACAAAAAGCGAGCATGTTATACTTTATCTTGCATACTATGGTCCTACCATCTTGCATGCTTTGTCAGTTCAACAAGATTGACATTAGTTTGTATGCTATTTTCTCTGAATTCAGAACAAATTTCCCAACCAGTCTTGAAAATTAGCTTCGGTTAGCTTGTTGATAATAAAAATTTATTACGAGACGAAATCGAAAATATACTGATACAGAAACAAAATAATAGTTGCTGATTATTTTAAAATAATTTTAAGATATAAAATATGGATTTCATTTTATAAATTACCCTCCTACTATTTTGACATTTCCACCACCCTCTGATGAAAAAGGGAAATCGTATTTCCTTAGTAGGCACGTAGAGTCCAATTAGCAAATTATAATCCCGAATAATATCAGCCAATTATAATTTCTAAAAGGTAGAGTCCAATTGCATTCATATGCAACCTCTGCGTGTTTTGCCTCACGTTTAATAAGGCCCCAATAATATGACATCGTTTATTTTCGCGTGTCAAACCAACCCATCAATATTGAATTGTAGTAGACGGTCACCATGAGTTCCCCCAATAATATGAGCCGAAGTCATGAGAGTTCCACTCAATTCACATCATATGTCTGGTGGAAGTCACAGCTTTCCGGCGTACAGGCCTCTCCAATAATATGAGCCATACACTGTCCGCGGGTAGCGATCAACATGCAACCACGGTTGATGGAAGGCAAGGAAAAATTAAACTCTTTTAATTTTTAATTTTTCGGTTTGATATAAATTTTGAATCTTATTCAAAATGAGGGATTTTAATTTTCAAATTGTCTCATCATTTTATTTTAAAAATCGTGTGCCATGAATTTGTATGTTTGCCGGATTCATGCAACTATATTATCTAATAATATACATACATACATACTACTATACATCGCATATATATCATAATATGACATTCAACAATAAATAAGGATGATCGATTGCCAACACTATTAGATCCATGTGAGCCATACATGGATCCTGGTCCAAACCTAGGTGAATACAGGGATGCAAATGCAACTATTACAAGAGCTTCCAATATTTTACATGTCTTCGTCTTGATCATCGGGCCCACCATCTTCCAGTCTTGATCTCCCACTATTTCTAATATTACATTTAAATAGTCATGGCACATAAGGGATACATCTCATGGGGTGGAAACGAGCCATAAACCAGGCACACTTTAATAATATAAAATATTAAAAAAAAAACGAATAAAACAGTAAAATATCCTAACATACACCTAACACATTGGTCAAGGCTCTCGATCATCCTTCATGCATTTAATATCAAATATTAACATCAATTTAATTAAAAAATTTAATTAATTGATAAATCATATATCTAATAATTTAATCACTAACCACCACAATTATTAAAAGATTTAATAAATTAAATAAACTCTTTTATTTAATTTCCAATTAAATCAATAATAGTTGATATCTTGTAAAAACTCATTTTTACCATAAATAATTAAAATCATATTCTAATTATTTATTTTACAAGAAAATTATTGATTTTCCAAAAATTAATTTTTCAAAATAAAAATTGAACCAATTTTCAAAAATAACAATTTTACCCAAAAATTTGAAAAATCAGAAAATCGCACCCTAGGCCCAAACAATTCAAGCCCATTATTCAGCGCGCTTCCCGAGACGCTCCCGGGCAGCCGCCCGCCCATTGCCCGCCCGCTGCCCAAACGTTTCGGGCAGCGGCCGCGGGCCTGTGCGCAACACGCGCACAGGCGCGCGAACGCCGCGCGCAGGCGTCAGACGCCTGCGCTAGCGCGGGGCGCGCTGTCGTGCGCGGCCCTGCACGCACGGACTGCCCGGAACAGTTCCGGGCATATTTAATTTTAATTTTTTTTTGAAAATCTGGAAAAATAAATTTTCGCGGTGCTAAATTTTCTGAAAAATTTACTTGTGTGGTTAGAAATAAATTATTCAATATCAAAACCATACGATTTAGAAAAAACCGGGCTCTGATACCACTGTTGGATCCGGGTTTTCTACACGCCCAAACGCAGCAGAAGTTTTAAAATTTTTATTTATTTTGACAATCAAAATATGTTTTGCTCTTGATGTGAATCTAGCCAGCCACTATGCATTCCAAGAACCAATCCCGAGAGGAGGCTTGAAGATGTTGAATGTTGCCCTTTATCCAACCAATGAAAGCTTGGAAACAAGGCTCGAAGGGTTCGGGTTGTATCACAATCAAGTAGAAGCTGACCGAGGCCACACGGACGTGTACACGGACCTGTACACGGGGTCCGTGTCCTTTACGAATTGGAGAGAATATTTTTCTTAAATTAGAGTTTTAATTATTTTGGTTAGAGTTTTAATTATTTTGGCAAGTAGATTTTATATCTTTAAATGTGCAATCTTTTATATTTAGGGTTTTGTTACCTATGTATAAGCTAGAATACCATGTAAACTTTTAACTTTTGTTCATTATTGATTTGATATCAAATTGCGAGATTTTCTCTCAACCGAAAGTGAAAGCTTTTATACACTTCGGTGTTTCAAAATCAAACTTATCAAAAGATTTATCTTTTGTGGCGTTTGTCAATCGAACATCACGAGGGTTGCCAAGGACGGGTTCTTTGGAGGTTCTCTTGAACGAGATTGTTTCCATCGTTGATCAATTGTTGCTAGACCGCGTGATCTAGAGGCGATTATCACACCTATCAATTACTTGTCTCAAAGATCGGGAAAACACACGAGTCTTATTATCGTAATTAAATAGAGGGAGCGATTGCGTTATAATCGTGTTTGCTATTTATTCGTACAAAGATTCGTATCATTTGGTATCAGAGCTCAAGGTTTTTGATTCAAGTAAGCGTATCCGTTCAAATCCTCGTAGGATTTTCAATACCGGTTTTCGTGTAGCGATTTCTGCGTTGTTGTTGAATCTACAAAAAAAAAAAAAAAAAAATTCGTGGTTACTGTTCATTACCGGCACTATTTATCTGACGGTACTGTTCATTAATGGTTTTACTATTTACGGTACTGTTCATCTGCCGATTTTACTGTTCATTGCTGCAAATTTACTATTCACGGAACTGTTCATCGTTTCGGATATACTATTCACAATCGGAGTTACTGTTCACGGATCAGACTTACTGTTCATTCTCCGGATTAACTGTTCACGGTACTGTAGCGTACTGTTCACCCGAAAAAAAAAATAAAAAAAAAAAAGGTGCAATATGCTTGATAGTGAGTTTCAGTCATTGTTGGTAGAATTTGGAAAAAGAATGGAGGAAAAATTTAAACATATGCGTGAAAAGTATGGGCGAGTGGATGAGATTGGAAGGATGGGTAAAGAAGGGAGAAGCATGGCGACACCAGTGAGGAGTTCAAAACGTGGATATCAAGGTACATCTAAAATTTCAAAAATTAGTACTTGTGATATTCAATGTGTTTGGTGTCTAGAGTTTGGACATCATATTAGCCAATGTCCAATTGAGGATATGAAGGTAGTGGATCCCACTTCGAACCTTAAAGCCAAACTTGTGGATGATTTAAATGTTGATATTGTGTCTAATGCGAGTATTGAGTGTTGTGCTGTGGAGGGTGAGTTGTTAGATGATGTGCAATTTGTTTCTTTTGCTCAATTGTCTACGAATGTAATTTGTGTTGATGAATCAATTTGTGATGAGTTGAGAGAAAAAGAAAATAAGATTTGTGATGAGTTGAGAGAAAAAGAAAATGAGATGGTCGAAAAAAGGAGTGATAAAAAGAGTGAGATGGCCGTCGATGAAAATAAAGAGTTGTGTGAAAAAGAGGTCAAGCAAACAAAAAAAGAAATTATGTGTGTGGCCCAAAAGAGTGAGTATGAGCGATTCTTTATTTTGAATAAACCACTTCATGTACATCTGTGCAAGGTTGGTTTATTTTATTTTAATGAAATAGCCGGTTCGATCCCGAGCATTGTTAAACTCTACTTGCAGGATTATGGAAAAGGCATGGAATTCATTGATCTTCCTAGCTATCAAGAAAGACAAGATTTGAAAACAAATCTTTTTAAAGAAAGGGAGTATGATGTGAATCTAGCCAGCCACTATGCGTTCCAAGAACCAATCCCGAGAGGACGCTTGAAGATGTTGAATGTTGCCCTTTATCCAACCAATGAAAGCTTGGAAACAAGGCTCGAAGGGTTCGGGTTGCATCACAATCAAGTAGAAGCTGACCGAGGCTACACGGACGTGTACACGGACCTGTACACGGGGTCCGTGTCTCATACATTCGAGATTGAGATTTACAGAGCCTACACGGACCCTCACCCGGAGGCCTACACGGGGTCCGTGTCCTTTACGAATTGGAGAGAATATTTTTCTTAAATTAGAGTTTTAATTATTTTGGTTAGAGTTTTAATTATTTTGGCAAGTAGATTTTATATCTTTAAATGTGCAATCTTTTATATTTAGGGTTTTGTTACCTATATATAAGCTAGAATACCATGTAAACTTTTAACTTTTGTTCATTATTGATTTGATATCAAATTGCGAGATTTTCTCTCAACCGAAAGCGAAAGCTTTTATACACTTCGGTGTTTCAAAATCAAACTTATCAAAAGATTTATCTTTTGTGGCGTTTTTCAATCGAACATCACGAGGGTTGCCAAGGACGGGTTCTTTGGAGGTTCTCTTGAACGAGATTGTTTCCATCGTTGATCAATTGTTGCTAGACCGCGTGATCTAGAGGCGATTATCACACCTATCAATTACTTGTCTCAAAGATCGGGAAAACATACGAGTCTTATTATCGTAATTAAATAGAGGGTGCGATTGCGTTATAATCGTGTTTGCTATTTATTCGTACAAAGATTCGTATCAGCTCTGGGCGCTCGTATGATTTAAATAAAAAAAACATTCATAGGGTGTTAGAATCGTTATACCTTTGGTGAATTAATAACTGGACACCAACCGATCCGGTATAACAGATCTGGCTCTTGATTAATCCCTACGAACTTTCTTCAAGAGACTCCTTTCGTTTCGTCTAATCAGGTCCACGACTGAATTGTTTGATCCTCTTCCAAATTGCACTAGAAATATTAGAAGATATTTTGCGTAGAGAGAGAACACGGAGAAGAAATCGACTCAACACAATAAGCCGAATTTTTCTTGTTTTGAGAAGAAATTTCGAGAGCACCTTTTAGGAATGTCCGAAACCTTTTTCTAAAATCTTGGAGAGAATGTCTCGAAAATCATATTCAAAGTGGAATAAAGAAATCCTTTTTATTTTTTTAATCATGATTTACTTAATTAATCTCATTAATTAAGTAAACTAAATATTTGTATGAATAAAGTTGTGATTTTCGAAGATCACAAGGATGGAGGCTAGGGTTTTCCAAAAAATGTGAATCAATTTTATGTAACCCTAAGCCTAATATATATATATATATATATATATATATATATATATATATATATATATATATATATATATATATATATATATATATATAAGCTTAGGGTCCATCAATTAAATTAAATACTTAATGGGCTTAATCAATTAAATATTCTAGTCCAACTAGTTTGATGAATTAATTAATTAATCTTTTAAAGTCCAATTAAGAACTTTAATAATATGTATGTTGGTCTTAAACTCCTACAAGCCCATTATACATATACCCATTACATTTGTAATGTCCAAGAATTTGATTAACGTAATCTGAAATGATTAACGTAATCTGAGATGATTTATTGATGATGAACGTATGTGAGTATATTTGGACCACTTCGGGACCAAATTGGTTGACACATATGAGTTATGTGATTTTCGGGCAGAATGTCTGGCGCCCGAGCGGTGGCTCTTGACCGCTCGAGCGCCAATGTTAAATCAAAGATGTTTCGGGCAGAAAGCTTGGCGCCCGGGCGGTAGTTTTTGACCGCCCGAGCGCCATCGTGTAGTGCAGGGAGGCAGAGCGCTCCACGCCCGGGCGGCAGATTTTTACCGCCCGAGCGCGATGTGTGTCGCGTGAAGGATGTGCCATTTGCCTTATTGCATGTACGAGATATATATAAATATATATATATATATATATATATATATATATATATATATATATATATATATATATATATCATGAATTCTTTCAGAATTCATAAGAAGGAAACGAAAGGAAATCGAGAAAAAGGTTTCTGAAATAGGGTTGAATCCGACTTCAGTACTGAGTTCCTATCGACGTAGGCTATAACTGGACGTAAGTTTTACTACGTTTTGACATGCTTTGAAATTATGATATTGTCAGAATTGAATGGAACTCATATATGTTGTTCTTGACATATTAGACATCATAGAATCGAAGTCAGATTAAGAAACAGACTGATTATGTAATTGTTATGATTTTCGGAATAGTTTTGGAGTCGACTTGATATCAGAATGTAATTATCATCGATTATGAGGTGTTAGAATCGATATCTGACTGATATGATATGGCTAGATATATTGAGATTATACTGCTATGATATTGAAACAGAATTTGATTGAATTCTGATTATATCCAGTATTGATTGAATGGTGTATTGATACCGTACCTTCGATATTGTTATTGTCAGACTGAGTATTGACAGGCTTAGGGTTCGAGACTTCGACAGAGCCAGAGTATCAGAAAGAAAGGTATAAATTAATGTTGAGTTGGGATTGCACAACTCGAGTGAGGTTTGACTCGAGCCTCCCTAAATCACATACTTTCGTTTATTGATTGTTGTCTATTGATTTATAGCCACTGCATGTAATGACTGCTGATTCACTAGTCATTGATTGAGTTGCTTAGATACTGACTGTATGTATTGATTACTGAGTCGTTGAGTCATAGGCTGATTCGCCTAGTCACCGGCTGATTCGTCTGGTTATTGACTGATTCGTATTATTATAGGCTGATTCGCCTATTCACCGGCTGATTCGTCTGGTGATTGACTGATTCGTCTAAACTTAAGCTGATTCGCTTAAATTACAGGCTGATTCGTCTGGTTATTGGCTGATTCGCCTAATTCTTGACTGATTCGTCAATTCTGCGGCTGATTCGCCCAGACACTGGATATATGAATTATATCGATGTTGTTTAGGGATTGATTCATTCCTATCGACTGAGATTCGTTATAATTACCTATATTCAGACATTGGGATCCCTAGGATAGAGTTGAGTCGAGTCTGAGACGATGCGTCGGTTGAGTTGAGTCTGATATGACATGTTGATTTACATTGTTTATGCCATTCATGATTATTGAATGTTTGATATGAATTTATGTTTCTGATTTGAGACATGTTATGAATAATTCTTATATGCTTTCGTATATGCTTTTATATGACTGCATGTTTACATTGTTTATACTGGGATATTTATATCTCACCAGAGTTATCCGGCTGTTGTCTTGTTTTGTATGTGTGCATGACAACAGGTGGGGCTGGATCAGGGTCAAGAAGAGGATGAGAGAAGATTAGATAGCGTGGAGATCCGGGCTTCGAAGCAACATAGGATTCAGCATTGATGTGTAGTTGAACCTAGTTGAATTCTTGTAGATAACACAAGATTTGTATGTTCATGTTTAATATGTAATTTGATTAAATTACATTACGTTTCCGCTGTGTAATTTAGAAAAATTTTAGACCCTGTTTTATAATTGATTAATTAGTCCCCAATGATGATTAAGAACATGATTAGCGTCCGGGTCCCCACAACATTTAATTTAAATCCCTTAAAAATTCAACATTTGAATTTAATATTTAAATTATAAATTCAACTCCTTGAATTTATCACCTCCAAAATTTAATAAACTCAACTATTGAGTTTAATAAATTAAATTCTCAAATTTTATAAATTTAACTCCTTGAATTTATTCTCTCCAAATTTTATAAATTCATAAATTCAATTTCTTGAATTTTCTATCTCATAAATTCAACTCCTTGAATTTATTTTCTCAAAATTTAATTATCATAAATTCAACTACTTGAATTTACTATATCATAATATAAATTCAACTTCTTGAATTTATTCTCTCAACGGGAACAAACGATCCAGTGCTTGTGTGACTCTCAATGGTTCAGGGATACAGTTAGCCGTGGGTTCACAACTCTTTGTGATTCAAGACATAATCCTTTATTCGGGCTTACCCTAGTTAGTCCCATTCTTTTCATCAGCACCTTGATCAAGAATGTCAGAACTCATTTCTGATTGCACCCATCGGATCATGGTAAGAGCATCTAGCAGCATCGCCCCATGATCCCCTAGGTATCACTGATAGTGTCTGCAAGAACCAGTCGATTATGATTAACGTACAGTACGGTCCCTTCATCTCATATATCTCGATCGAATCTGCAACCATTGGTTCATCGAGGGTTGCATATTAATTCGAAAACTTTGTGATAATTATAATAGTGGCATCGCGTGTATTATTGGAGAACTCCTTCTCCAACGTACACCTCGTACTCTGGCCAGAAATTCCATGCACTATTATTTCATTAGATCACATAGGATATCCTCAGCCGTAGGTGAGCGGTGAATCCATGACTACAATGCACTGGCTCCATTATGTGTCGTAACTGTACCCAATCTCGCCACCTGATGACTCTCCTGGAGCCGATAAATGAGTCAAAGCACAGCCCTAACATATAGAACCTCGGTGTTGTCCCGGGTCGTAAGGACTAATGGTGTACAATCATAACCACGGACTTATCCTCTCGATGAATGATAACCACTTGGAAAGTCCGAGGGAGGGTTGTTCGGTATAATCATCATATGACTACCCATCTGCATGTTTGGACATCTCCTTGCCCTTACCAAGAAACGCAGTACACAACATCACATATGCTAGTCTCGAGCTCAAGCGACCTTTATCCATGTTTTAGGCGGCTGAATCGACTAGGAACGAATTTAGAATATGCAGTGCTTACCAATGAGTTTCAACATCGAATTACGATTCATTTGTATTAAAACATAATCAAGGACTTTATCTATGCTGATTGCATGGGTATATAGATAAAGTATAACAAGACCATATGAAGTTAAATTATATTAAAATAAAGATTGTTTATTTCACTTGAGTCAATAAATTCCCTAGCCAACCGTTGGCTTGCAGGGCATCTACTCTAACAATTCATATGTCGTGCATCAGTTATATCTTATTCCTAGTGAGCTATGTTGATAATATCATCCTTGTTATTACTAACTTGCTTTGTTTTTGTGCAGGTAGACAAGATTTGAGGACAAATCTTTTTGAAGAAGGGGAGTATGATATGAATCTGACTGGGCACCGTGTTCAAATGATTGGAAGGAGATTTAGTGAGCGTCGTTGTTTCGGATCTTCAAGCTCAATAATGATTAATCAAGCATATCCAAGCAAGTGGTGGAATTCAACAAATAGTATAATGAAGGAATCCCGAACAACTAAGCATATGAGTGCAAAATGGCCCGAGAGAAGCAGTGCAGCAGCACGCGCTAGCGCAGATGTGCAGAAGCAGCAGTACGCGCTAGCGCAGATGGGCAGAACTGTGCGCACGCCAGAAGCAGTGCAGAAGCGCGCGCTAGCGCAGAGCAGAACAGCGCGCACCAGTGCGCGCGCCCGCGCCAGAAGTGGCGCTACTGCGCGCCCCGTGCTGTCATGGTGCAGAACCATGCGCGTTGCTGCGCCAGTTCATGCGCCACCGCGCGCAGTGCCGTGTCAAATTTGCTAGACAAGTTCTTTATGACTTTTTACACTACTTTATGTTGTTTTTCTTGTATTTTATTGTCTATTTAATGCTTGTAAGGATTATGAACGAAAATTATTATTGAAGATTGATAAAAATATTTTGAGGAGTTTCTCCCAAATTTCAAAGCTTTTAGCTTTGTTCTTCACAAGAAGAAAACCAAATCAAACTTATCAAAGATTTTCATCTTTGTGGCGTTTGTCTATTGTTTTTCCTCGGATTGTCAAAACAAGATCTTTGAAGGTTCGTCTGAAATTCAATTGTTCTTATCGTTGATGTTTGTTGCTAAGTGTTAATCGCTTAGAGGTGAATATCACAAATCGTTACTTGTTTCAAATGATCGGGGCAACACAATCGATCCTTGTTTGTTATTGAGTTGAGGGTGCGATTTCGATAATCGTGTTTGCTTCTCATTCATACGAGGATTCGCATCAGAAGTCGTTAGGTTTCATGGCATGACTAGAACTAATGCTTTTGATCGCGATGTTAAATTCTTGAGTTACTTTTGGAATACTTTATGGGCTAAACTTGGCACAAAATTGTTGTTTTCTACTACTTGTCATCCTCAAACAGAGGGACAAACTGAAGTTGTCAATAGAACTTTGGGAACACTTTTGCGTGCTATTCTTAAAAAGAACTTGGATTGACATTTCTATGGCCTTTATTTTGTGTTTGCCAAAGAATAAAAAGGGGAGGGATTCTATTTTTGTTGTTGTGGATAGATTCTCTAAGATGGCACATTTTATATGTGGGGACCCGAGCTCTAACTCAATTCTTTTGGGATTTAATTGGATCTTTGTTCGAAAATGTGGGTCAAAAATTTGCTTTTAACATTAATTCAAATGTATAATTAAAGCATATCATATCTTTATATTAAATACACAACATAACGTACATACATGTCTGTTTGTACAATCATACCCTACTGTTCAAATCCCAACTAAAAACAGAAGTAGTACAAGTCAAAAGGAAAACACTAGAAATCTTCAACGCCCGTGATCTCCACGCTATCGTCAATCTCTCATCTAGCTCGAGACCCAGATCCTGCCCCACCTGTTGCCATGCACACATACAGACACGACAACAGCCGGATAACTCCGGTGAGAACATATCCCAGTATAAAACATGGATGCATGCAATGTCATAAATCATGTACAAAAGCATAGCATATATCAATTAACATGAATAAAATCTAAACATGTAGAAGAATACAAATCTGTATTCAACATTTAAATCTTGACTCGACTCTTTTCTAATCTAGGGATCTCGGTGTGAATAAGACGGTCTGTCACCTACCCAACCACTCGGGGCAACGGTACATCTTATTCCTAGACTTCGGTCGACTCTGTATCGAGGGTCTACACATAAAGCAAATCTGCTCCTATGCGTCGATACACCGAAACGTCTAGTTTTGGCCAATCTGCCAATATCTCCTATCTCAGGACTCGAATATAAATCAATAAACAAGACATTACATAATCAATGTAATAACAATCTAGTATGTGATTTAGGGAAACTCGGATCAAATCTGAATCGAGTTGTGCAATCCCAAGACCACATGAATTATACCTTTCTTGTCGAATCGTCGGTCGAAGTCTCGAAGTCGGAATGTCAATCTGTCAAAACTAATCTGAAATGACAATATAACAATGCATTCTATCAAGATATAACTCATATCAAAATCTTGTACAAGTCAATACTCCATCTTGGTAACAATCGACGGCATAACGGCGTATTTCTTTGATACCGGTAACTCAATCTCAACATATAACAATATCATAACCTCATTAACATCACAATAATCTCGTTATCCCTTCAAAATCGGTACCCATCATACACATATAGGCTGGAATTCGAAATAATGGCATACGATGTCCGAAAATCGATTCGATAGCAACTATATCAAGCTCAATATATCAAGAACACATATCTTCAAGCAATTCATAACTTCTCCAACATATGAATTTCGAAACATGCTGGAAATGTAAGAAACTTACGTCCTTTCGTTGCCAATGCTGCAAGGATCAATAATCTCAACTCGGTTTTTAATTTGGATGTGTAAATCTTGCACAATACAAATCCTAAGAAATGAAGAAGCTTGCTCCTCTCTAGATATTCTCTCGGTTCTTGCATGAAGAAATGTTGGAGAATGAAGTGTCATTGCACAGTTTATATATAACATGCCATGTGTCAACATAAAAATCGAAGGTGGCATTTTCGCATGCAAACCGCGGGTGCGGTGGCTCAAGAGCGCGGGTGCGCTGTGCTCACGGCGAGTTCTTCAAAAATTGCAACACTTAGACCGCAGGTGCGGTCCCTGCATGACCGCGGGTGCGGTCTCACCACCGCGGGTGCGGCTCTTGCATCACCGCGGGTGCGGTGTTGCTTCGCAAAATCTCCCAACATTCTGTCACCTACACCGCGGGTGCGGTAGTCTTAGCACCGCGGGGGCGGTGTGGCTTCGGCCATGCTTCAAAAATTCCACTCTAAATGTCATGCATTACCATAGCTTCGAGTCAACATCAATGACAACCGATAATTCTCGAGCCTTACATTTCTCCCCCTCTCAGACAAGAGTTCGTCCTCGAACTCATAAGCAAGTAATCATGCAGGTATATACAAAATTGTAAAGTCAACACGGGAAGAAAGACTCACATCATAAGAATAGCTCGGGATATTTCTGTCTCATATCAGATTCTGTCTCCCAGGTTGCTTCCTCGATGCCATGGCGACTCCATTGAACCTTCACAAGCGGAATGGTCTTGGTTCTAAGCCGTTTCTCCTTCCGATCAAGAATCTGTATCGGTCTTTCCACATAGCTCAGAGTATGATCTAACTCGGCTTCGTCAGGCTGAATGATATGAGAATCATCTTGCATATATCTGCGCAACATTGATACGTGAAAAACATCATGTATACCGGACAGTGAAGGAGGAAGAGCAAGTTTGTAAGCTCGATCGCCAATCTTCTCAAGGATCTCGTACGGACCGACGTATCTAGGAGACAACTTCCCACGCTTGCCAAATCTGACAACGCCTCTGAAAGGTGAAATCTTCAAAAATACTCTGTCTCCCTGCTCAAATACCAACGGTCTGCGTCTGACATTGGCGTATTTCGCTTGCCTATCTTGTGCCATCTTCATTCTCTTCTGAATGATCTTCACTTTCTCGGTCATCTCACGAATCATATCAGGTCCCAACTCTGGCACCTCAGATATATCATCCCAGTACAACGGAGATCTGCATTTCTTTCCGTATAAAGCTTCGAACGGTGCCATCTCTATGCTCGTCTGATAGCTGTTATTGTATGAAAACTCGCACAACGGCAATGAATCTTGCCAGCTGGTACCAAAGTCTAGTACTACAGCTCTCAGCATGTCCTCTAAAGTCTGGATAGTCCGCTCTGACTGTCCGTCTGTCTGGGGATGATAAGCAGTGCTCAGGTGTAAAGTCGTACCCAAAGCCTGCTGTAAGCTGTGCCAGAAGTGAGAAGTAAATCGTGGATCACGATCTGATACGATCGACTTCGGCACACCGTGCAATCTGACGACCTCTCTGACATATAACTCTGCCATTTGATCGTGTCGATAGGTCATTCTGTACGGAATAAAGCACGCTAATTTGGTTAATCTGTCAATGATGACCCAAATCGAATCACAGCCCCGGGATGATCGAGGTAACTTCGTCACGAAATCCATGGAAATGTGGTCCCATTTCCATTCAGGAACAGACAAATTCTGAAGTAAACCTCCGGGCTTCTTTCTTTCTGCCTTCACCTGCTGGCAATTCAGGCATTTAGACACAAATTCTGCAATGTCTGTCTTCATCTGTTTCCACCAGAATTGTGTCTTCAAGTCATTGTACATCTTCCTGCCACCAGGATGAATGCTGAACCGACTACAGTGTGCCTCTGACATGATCTGTCGTCTTAAATCTGAAACATCTGGCACCACTAGACGGTTATTCACATACAGAATAGAATCTCTGACCTGATATTCTGAGATATGTCCAGCTCTGACCATATCAATCGACTTCTGAACACTCGGATCAGTTCTTTGCGCTTCTTTGATCCTCAAAATCACATCTGGCTCAATCTGAATCACAGCAATTCGCAACGGTCTACTCTCTGTATCAAATGTCAATCCAGACAAGCAACAATCTTCTACTAAACTCGATACACCTACAGTCGACAAGGACAAAGAACATACCTTTCGACTCAAGGCGTCTGCCGCTGCATTCGACTTTCCTGGATGGTACTTGATCTCGCAATCAAAATCTTTCAGCAGATCAAGCCATCGTCGCTGCCTCATGTTCAACTCTGACTGAGAAAAGAGATACTTCAGGCTCTTATGATCGGAATAGATCTCAAATTTCTCGCCATATAGATAATGACGCCAGATCTTGAGTGGCAAATACAATCGCCGCCAATTCAAGATCATGAATCGGGTAACGAGTCTCGTGCGGCTTCAGCTGTCTAGAGGCGTACGCTATCACGTGCCCTCGCTGCATAAGAACACATCCAAGCCCTCTGTGAGATGCATCACAATATACAACGAACTCACCTGTACCGGTAGGAATCGTCAAGACAGGCGCACTAGTCAGCCTCTTCTTCAACTCTACAAAACTGGCTTCACAATCTTCAGACCACACAAATGGCATATTCTTCTGTGTCAACTGGGTGATAGGCTTCGCTATACTGGAGAAATCTCGAATAAAACGACGATAATACCCGGCTAGACCCATGAAACTGCGTATCTCAGGCACAGAAGTCGGTCTCGGCCAATTGATCACAGCCTCAACTTTACTCGGATCTACCGCAATACCATCTCCCGATATAATGTGCCCCAAGAAGACAACCTGTCTCAGCCAGAATTCGCACTTGGACAGTTTAGCATACAAATGCTCTTTTCTCAAAGTCTTCAGTACAATCCTCAGATGATCTGCATGCTCAGTCAAACTCTTCGAATACACCAAAATATCATCAATGAACACAATCACAAAATCTTCTAAATATCTCTGAAAAATGCGGTTCATCAAACTCATAAAAACCGTTGGTGCATTCGTCAAACCGAAAGGCATAACAACAAACTCGTAGTGTCCATACCTGGTTCGGAATGCAGTCTTCGAAATATCAACGTCTCTAACTCTGAGCTGATGATACCCTGATCTCAAATCAATCTTCGAATATACCGAAGATCCCTGTAACTAGTCAAATAAATCGTCGATGCGCGGCAAAGGATACTTGTTCTTCACTGTTGCCTTATTCAGTTGCCTATAATCAATACACAGTCGCATCGAACCATCTTTCTTTCGAACGAAAAGCACCGGAGCACCCCAAGGAGATACACTGGGTCTGATATATCCCTTGGACAGAAGATCCTCCAACTGTGCTTTCAACTCTTTCAGCTCTATCGGTGCCATCCTATATGGAGCTCTCGAGATAGGAACACTGCCTGGCACAAGATCTATGCTAAAATCTACCTCTCGAACTGGAGGCAACCCTGGAATCTCGTCAAGAAAAACATCTGCAAACTCGCAAACCACTGGCAAATCTGCAAATGCTGGGCTCGACTTCAGTAGATCTACTGAATATACAAGAAAGCTCTCTGCTCCTCTCTGAAGCAATCTACTCATAGTCAGAGCAGATACTAAGGGAATCCGAGATCTGGAACCCTTGCCGTAGAATTTCCACTCCTCTTTCATTTCAGGTCTGAATCTGACAATCTTGTGGAAACAATCTACCGTGGCCCTGTACCTGGTCAACATATCTATGCCAACTATACAATCAAAATCAGCTAAACCAAGTACTACACAATCAAGATCAATCTCATGCCCCTCAAACTGAAGCATACAGTGTCTAACAGTAGTCACAGATATTAAACCACTTCCCAACGGAGAAGCTATAGACACTACCGTAGACATCGACTCAACAGGCAATGAATGTCTCAATACAAAATGTTCAGATATAAATGTATGAGATGCCCCTGTGTCAATCAACACATATGCAGGATAACCGCAAAGAAAACAGCTACCTGCAATGACGTCATCTGGCGCCTCCTGCGCCTGTTCCTCTGTCAGGGCAAAAACACGTGCCTGCTGTCTGGGAGGCTGACTCACCGTCTGACTACCTCCTGGTCTCTGCTGAGTCTGTGTGGAGGGTGGCTGGAAGGAGTGTACAGAAGATGCCTGTCTCTCCATCTGTGGCGCTGGTGCTGATGATCCGGTGCTCTGGAATCGTTGTGCACCTCTCTGGGGACAAACTCTAGCGAAGTGTCCCTGTTGCCTACAGATGTTGCAGCGTCCCATAACTCCTTGACACTGCTCCGTCGCATGTCGCCCTCCGCACGAACCACAGTATGCGCCACTATACTCTGACCCCTGACCTCTCTGTCGAGATCCACTCGAACTCGATGAACTACTCCCAGATTTCTTAAACTGTTTGCCTTTAGCCTTCAGAAATTCCTTCTTACCACTACCACTAGCTCCGCTGTCAAAACGAGGAGGAGGTGGTGGAAACTGTACGGTAGTAGGCTGTGGCGGTCTCTGCCCCTGAACACCGTAAGAAGCGCCTCGCTGCCTGATCAGGCCAGCCTCTGCTCCCTTCGCTCGGTTCAGTGCCTCTGAAAAAGTACTAGGCCGGCCCGTGTTCACCAAAGTAAAGACATCGGGGTTCAGCCCGTTGATGAACTGATCGGCCACTGCCTCGTCGTTTCCGGCCACATGCGGTGCAAATCGTAGCAGTGCAGAAAATTTAGCAACATACTCCTCGATGTTCCACTGTCCCTGTCTCAGATTCGCAAATTCAGCTCCCTTATCCTTGCGGTAGGAGACGGGGAAGAAGCGCTGATAGAACTCGTCTTTGAAAACTTTCCACGTAATGTCAATGCCTCGGTGCTCCAAGGCTCTCTTCGTCGTCAACCACCAGCTCTTTGCAACCTCTTGCATCTGATGCCCTATCAGCTTCACACGTCGCTCATCAGTATATGCCAAAGACTCAAATAACATCTCGATATCATCAAGCCAGCTCTCGCACTCTACTGCACTCTCTGTGCCCTTCAGGGTAGGCGGATGGAAGGACTGAAATCTCTTCAATAAGGTCTCCATCGGCGTAGCGGTGACATCCATCTGTGCACCTGATGTGCTACCCTGCTCTGGCTGTGGTATACGTCTAGGCGGCATAAATCTGATTATCACACTGATTAATACACAATTAATATCAGCTGTCTCAGCCCTTCTCTGATCATATACCTCTGATCGAGAATCGGTTCAGATTCAGGCTTTACATGCTGTAAATCAATTCAGATAGTACAACAACACATAATATAGAAAGCAATAGATCATGCTAGCATCTCAAAAGCAAGGAAGATGACTCGATCTACCCCGCTCATTCTACTCTATCTCAGTCTACAGAACCTACTGCTCTGATACCACCTGTTGTGGGGACCCGGGCTCTAACTCAATTCTTTTGGGATTTAATTGGATCTTTGTTCGAAAATGTGGGTCAAAAATTTGCTTTTAACATTAATTCAAATGTATAATTAAAGCATATCATATCTTTATATTAAATACACAACATAACGTACATACATGTCTGTTTGTACAATCATACCCTACTGTTCAAATCCCAACTAAAAACAGAAGTAGTACAAGTCAAAAGGAAAACACTAGAAATCTTCAACGCCCGTGATCTCCACGCTATCGTCAATCTCTCATCTAGCTCGAGACCCAGATCCTGCCCCACCTGTTGCCATGCACACATACAGACACGACAACAGCCGGATAACTCCGGTGAGAACATATCCCAGTATAAAACATGGATGCATGCAATGTCATAAATCATGTACAAAAGCATAGCATATATCAATTAACATGAATAAAATCTAAACATGTAGAAGAATACAAATCTGTATTCAACATTTAAATCTTGACTCGACTCTTTTCTAATCTAGGGATCCCGGTGTGAATAAGACGGTCTGTCACCTACCCAACCACTCGGGGCAACGGTACGTCTTATTCCTAGACTTCGGTCGACTCTGTATCGAGGGTCTACACATATAGCAAATCTGCTCCTATGCGTCGATACACCGAAACGTCTAGTTTTGGCCAATCTGCCAATATCTCCTATCTCAGGACTCGAATATAAATCAATAAACAAGACATTACATAATCAATGTAATAACAATCTAGTATGTGATTTAGGGAAACTCAGATCAAATCTGAATCGAGTTGTGCAATCCCAAGACCACATGAATTATACCTTTCTTGTCGAATCGTCGGTCGAAGTCTCGAAGTCGGAATGTCACTCTGTCAAAACTAATCTGAAATGACAATATAACAATTCATTCTATCAAGATATAACTCATATCAAAATCTTGTACAAGTCAATACTCCATCTTGGTAACAATCGACGGCATAACGGCGTATTTCTTTGATACCGGTAACTCAATCTCAACATATAACAATATCATAACCTCATTAACATCACAATAATCTCATTATCCCTTCAAAATCGGTACCCATCATACACATATAGGCTGGAATTCGAAATAATGGCATACGATGTCCGAAAATCGATTCGATAGCAACTATATCAAGCTCAATATATCAAGAACACATAACTTCAAGCAATTCATAACTTCTCCAACATATGAATTTCGAAACATGCTGGAAATGTAAGAAACTTACGTCCTTTCGTTGCCAATGCTGCAAGGATCAATAATCTCAACTCGGTTTTTAATTTGGATGTGTAAATCTTGCACAATACAAATCCTAAGAAATGAAGAAGCTTGCTCCTCTCTAGATATTCTCTCGGTTCTTGCATGAAGAAATGTTGGAGAATGAAGTGTCATTGCACAGTTTATATATAACATGCCATGTGTCAACATAAAAATCGAAGGTGGCATTTTCGCATGCAAACCACGGGTGCGGTGGCTCAAGAGCGCGGGTGCGCTGTGCTCACGGCGAGTTCTTCAAAAATTGCAACACTTAGACCGCAGGTGCGGTCCCTGCATGACCGCGGGTGCGGTCTCACCACCGCGGGTGCGGCTCTTGCATCACCGTGGGTGCGGTGTTGCTTCGCAAAATCTCCCAACATTCTGTCACCTACACCGCGGGTGCGGTAGTCTTAGCACCGCGGGGGCGGTGTGGCTTCGGCCATGTTTCAAAAATTCCACTCTAAATTTCATGCATTACCATAGCTTCGAGTCAACATCAATGACAACCGATAATTCTCGAGCCTTACATTATATCTTGTCATAAAACCGATGATGCTTCAAATATTGCGGATTTGTTCTTTAGAGAAGTCGCTAGGTTGCATGGCATGCCTAGAAATATTGTTTCTGATCGCGATGTTAAATTCTTGAGTTACTATTGGAAGACTTTATGGGCTAAATTTGGCACAAAATTGTTGTTTTCTACTACTTGTCATCTTCAAACAGATGGACAAACTGAAGTTGTCAATAGAACTTTGGGAACACTTTTGCGTGCTATTCTTAAAAAGAACTTGGATTGACATTTCTATGGACTTTATTTTGGGTTGCCTAGGACTACGAAGGGGAGAGATTCTATTTTTGTTGTTGTGGATAGATTCTCTAAGTTGGCACATTTTATATCTTGTCATAAAACCGATGATGCTTCAAACATTGCGGATTTGTTCTTTAGAGAAGTCGTTAGGTTGCATGGCATGCCTAGGACTATTGTTTCTGGTCGCGATGTTAAATTCTTTAGTTACTTTTGGAAGACTTTATGGGCTAAACTTGGCACAAAATTGTTATTTTCTACTACTTGTCATCCTCAAACGGATGGACAAACTGAAGTTGTCAATAGAACTTTGGGAACACTTTTGCGTGCTATTCTTAAATAGAACTTGGATTGACATTTCTATGGACTTTATTTTGGGGTTGCCTAGGACTAAGAAGGGGAGGGATTCTATTTTTGTTGTGGTGGATAGATTCTCTAAGATGGCACATTTTATAGCTTGTCATAAAACCGATGATGCTTCAAACATTTCGGATTTGTTCTTTAGAGAAGTCGCTAGGTTGCATGGCATGACTAGGACTATTGTTTCTGATCGCGATGTTAAATTCTTGAGTTACTTTTGGAATACTTTATGGGTTAAACTTGGCACAAAATTGTTGTTTTCTACTACTTGTCATCCTCAAACAGATTGACAAACTGAAGTAGTCAATAGAACTTTGGGAACACTTTTGCCTGCTATTCTTAAAAAGAATTTGGATTGACATTTCTATGGACTTTATTTTGGGGTTGCCTAGGACTAAGAAAGGAGGGGATTCTATTTTCGTTGTTGTGGATAGATTATCTAAGATGACACATTTTATAGCTTGTCATAAAACCGATGATGCTTCAAACAATGCGGATTTTTTCTTTAGAGAAGTCGCTAAGTTGCATGGCATGTCTAGAAATATTGTTTCTGATCGCAATATTATATTCTTGAGTTACTTTTGGAAGACTTTATAGGCTAAAATTGCACAAAATTGTTGTTTTCTACTACTTTTCATCCTCAAATAGATGGACAAACTGAAGTTGTCAATAGAACTTTGGGAACACTTTTGCGTGCTATTCTTAAAAAGAACTCGGATTGACATTTCTATGGACTTTATTTCGGGGTTGCCTAGGACTAAGAAAGGGAGGGATTCTGTTTTCGTTGTTGTGGATAGATTCTCTAAGATGGCACATTTTATAGCTTGTCATAAAACCGATGATGCTTCAAACATTGCGGATTTGTTCTTTAGAGAAGTCGCAAGGTTGCATGGCATGCCTATGACTATTGTTTCTGGTCGTTATTTAAAATTCTTGAGTTACTTTTGGAAGACTTTATGGGCTAAACTTGGCACAAAATTGTTGTTTTCTACTACTTATCATCCTCAAACGGATGGACAAACTGAAGTTGTCAATAGAACTTTGGGAACTCTTTTGCGTGTTATTCTTAAAAAGAACTTGGATTGACATTTCTATGGACTTTATTTTGGGGTTGTCTAGGACTAAGTAGGGAGGGATTCTATTTTTGTTGTTGTGGATAGATTCTCTATGATGGCACATTTTATAGCTTGTCATAAAACCGATGATGCTTCAAACATTGCGGATTTGTTCTTTAGAGAAGTCGCTAGGTTGCATGACATAACTAGGACTATTGCTTCTGATCGCGATGTTAAATTCTTGAGTTACTTTTGGAATACTTTATGGGTTAAACCTGGCACAAAATTGTTGTTTTCTACTACTTGTCATCCTTAAACAGATGTACAAACTGAAGTTGTCAATAGAACTTTGGGAACACTTTTGCGTGCTATTCTTAAAAAGAACTTGGATTGACATTTCTATGGACTTTATTTTAGGGTTGCCTAGGACTAAGAAAAGGAGGGATTCTATTTTCGTTGTTATGGATAGATTCTCTATGATGGCACATTTTATAGCTTGTCATAAAACCGATGATGCTTCAAACAATGCGGATTTGTTCTTTAGAGAAGTCGCTAGGTTGCATGGCATGCCTAGAAATATTGTTTCTGATCGCGATGTTATATTCTTGAGTTACTTTTGGAAGACTTTATAGGCTAAAATTGGCACATAATTGTTGTTTTCTACTACTTGTCATCCTCAAACAGATGGACAAACTTAAGTTGTCAATAGAACTTTGAGAACACTTTTGCGTGCTATTCTTAGAAAGAACTTGGATTGACATTTCTATGGACTTTATTTTGGGGTTGCCTTGGACTAAGAAAAGGAGGGATTCTATTTTCGTTGTTGTGGATAGATTCTCTAAGATGTCACATTTTATAGCTTGTCATAAAATTGATGATGCTTCAAACATTGCGGATTTGTTCTTTAGAGAAGTCGCTAGGTTGCATGGTATGACTAGAACTATTGCTTCTGATCGCGATGTTAAATTCTTGAGTTACTTTTGGAATACTTTATGGGTTAAACTTGACACAAAATTGTTGTTTTCTACTACTTGTCATCCTCAAACAGATGGACAAACTGAAGTTGTCAATAGAACTTTGGGAACACTTTTGCGTGCTATTCTTAAAAAGAACTTGGATTGACATTTCTATGGACTTTATTTTGGGTTGCCTAGGACTACGAAGGGGAGAGATTCTATTTTTGTTGTTGTGGATAGATTCTCTAAGATGGCACATTTTATATCTTGTCATAAAACCGATGATGCTTCAAACATTGCGGATTTGTTCTTTAGAGAAGTCGCTAGGTTGCATGGCATGCCTAGGAATATTGTTTCTGATCGCGATGTTAAATTCTTGAGTTACTATTGGAAGACTTTATGGGCTAAATTTGGCACAAAATTGTTGTTTTCTACTACTTGTCATCTTCAAACAGATGGACAAACTGAAGTTGTCAATAGAACTTTGTGAACACTTTTGCGTGCTATTCTTAAAAAGAACTTGGATTGACATTTCTAGGGACTTTATTTTGGGGTTGCCTAGGACTAAGAAGGGGAGGGATTCTATTTTTGTTGTGGTGGATAGATTCTCTAAGATGGCACATTTTATAGCTTGTCATAAAACCGATGATGCTTCAAACATTGCGGATTTGTTCTTTAGAGAAGTCGCTAGGTTGCATGGCATGACTAGGACTATTGTTTCTGATCGCGATGTTAAATTCTTGAGTTACTTTTGGAATACTTTATGGGTTAAACTTGGCACAAAATTGTTGTTTTCTACTACTTGTCATCCTCAAACAGATTGACAAACTGAAGTAGTCAATAGAACTTTGGGAACACTTTTGCCTGCTATTCTTAAAAAGAATTTGGATTGACATTTCTTTGGACTTTATTTTGGGGTTGCCTAGGACTAAGAAAGGAGGGGATTCTATTTTCGTTGTTGTGGATAGATTCTCTAAGATGACACATTTTATAGCTTGTCATAAAACCGATGATGCTTCAAACAATGCGGATTTGTTCTTTAGAGAAGTCGCTAAGTTGCATGGCATGTCTAAAAATATTGTTTCTGATCGCAATATTATATTCTTGAGTTACTTTTGGAAGACTTTATAGGCTAAAATTGCACAAAATTGTTGTTTTCTACTACTTTTCATCCTCAAACAGATGGACAAACTGAAGTTGTCAATAGAACTTTGGGAACACTTTTGCGTGCTATTCTTAAAAAGAACTCGGATTGACATTTCTATGGACTTTATTTTGGGGTTGCCTAGGACTAAGAAAGGGAGGGATTCAGTTTTCGTTGTTGTGGATAGATTCTCTAAGATGGCACATTTTATAGCTTGTCATAAAACCGATGATGCTTCAAACATTGCGGATTTGTTCTTTAGAGAAGTCGCTAGGTTGCATGGCATGCCTATGACTATTGTTTCTGGTCGTTATTTAAAATTCTTGAGTTACTTTTGGAAGACTTTATGGGCTAAACTTGGCACAAAATTGTTGTTTTCTACTACTTATCATCCTCAAACGGATGGACAAACTGAAGTTGTCAATAAAACTTTGGGAACACTTTTGCGTGTTATTCTTAAAAAGAACTTGGATTGACATTTCTATGGACTTTATTTTGGGGTTGTCTAGGACGAAGTAGGGAGGGATTCTATTTTTGTTGTTGTGGATAGATTCTCTATGATGGCACATTTTATAGCTTGTCATAAAACCGATGATGCTTCAAACATTGCGGATTTGTTCTTTAGAGAAGTCGCTAGGTTGCATGACATGACTAGGACTATTGCTTCTGATCGCGATGTTAAATTCTTGAGTTACTTTTGGAATACTTTATGGGTTAAACCTGGCACAAAATTGTTGTTTTCTACTACTTGTCATCCTTAAACAGATGTACAAACTGAAGTTGTCAATAGAACTTTGGGAACACTTTTGCGTGCTATTCTTAAAAAGAACTTGGATTGACATTTCTATGGACTTTATTTTAGGGTTGCCTAGGACTAAGAAAAGGAGGGATTCTATTTTCGTTGTTATGGATAGATTCTCTATGATGGCACATTTTATAGCTTGTCATAAAACCGATGATGCTTCAAACAATGCGGATTTGTTCTTTAGAGAAGTCGCTAGGTTGCATGGCATGCCTAGAAATATTGTTTCTGATCGCGATGTTATATTCTTGAGTTACTTTTGGAAGACTTTATAGGCTAAAATTGGCACATAATTGTTGTTTTCTACTACTTGTCATCCTCAAACAGATGGACAAACTTAAGTTGTCAATAGAACTTTGAGAACACTTTTGCGTGCTATTCTTAGAAAGAACTTGGATTGACATTTCTATGGACTTTATTTTGGGGTTGCCTTGGACTAAGAAAAGGAGGGATTCTATTTTCGTTGTTGTGGATAGATTCTCTAAGATGTCACATTTTATAGCTTGTCATAAAATTGATGATGCTTCAAACATTGCGGATTTGTTCTTTAGAGAAGTCGCTAGGTTGCTTGGTATGACTAGAACTATTGCTTCTGATCGCGATGTTAAATTCTTGAGTTACTTTTGGAATCCTTTATGGGTTAAACTTGACACAAAATTGTTGTTTTCTACTACTTGTCATCCTCAAACAGATGGACAAACTAAAGTTGTCAATAGAACTTTGGGAACACTTTTGCATGCTATTCTTAAATAGAACTTGGATTGACATTTCTATGGACTTTATTTTGGGGTTGCCTAGGACTAGGAAAGGGAGGGATTCTATTTTTGTTGTTGTGGACAGATTCTCAAAGATGACACATTTTATAATTTGTCATAAAACCGATGATGCTTCAAACAATGCGGATTTGTTGTTTAGAGAAGTCGTTAGGTTGCATGGCATGACTAGGACTATTGCTTCTGATCGCAATGTTAAATTCTTGAGTTACTTTTGGAATACTTTATGGGTTAAACTTGGCACAAAATTGTTGTTTTCTACTACTTGTCATCCTCAAACAGATGGACAAACTGAAGTTGTCAATAGAACTTTGGGAACACTTTTGCGTGCTATTCTTAAAAAGAACTTGGATTGACATTTCTATGGACATTATTTTGGGGTTGCCTAGGACTAAGAAGGGGAGGGATTCTATTTTCGTTGTTATGGATAGATTCTCAAAGATGGCACATTTTATAGCTTGTCATAAAACCGATGATGCTTCAAACATTGCGGATTGGTTCTTTAGAGAAGTCGCTAGGTTGCATGGCATGACTAGGACTATTGCTTCTGATCGCGATGTTAAATTCTTGAGTTACTTTTGGAAGACTTTATGGGATAAACTTGGCACAAAATTGTTGTTTTCTACTACTTGTCATACTCAAACGGATGGACAAACCGAAGTTGTCAGTAGAACTTTGGGAACACTTATGCGTGCTATACTTAAAAAGAACTTGGATTGACATTTCTATGGACTTTATTTTGGGGTTGCCTAGGACTAAGAAGGGGAGGGATTCTATTTTCGTTGTTGTGGATAGATTCTCTAAGATGGCACATTTTATAGCTTGTCATAAAACCGATGATGCTTCAAACATTGCGGATTGGTTCTTTAGAGAAGTCGCTAGGTTGCATGGCATGACTAGGACTATTGCTTCTGATCGCGATGTTAAATTCTTGAGTTACTTTTGGAAGACTTTATGGGCTAAACTTGGCACAAAATTGTTGTTTTCTTCTACCTGTCATACTCAAACGGATGGACAACTGAAGTTGTCAATAGAACTTTGGGAACACTTTTGCCTGCTATTCTTAAAAAGAACTTGGATTGACATTTCTATGGACTTTATTTTGGGGTTGCCTAGGACTAAGAAAGGAAGGGATTCTATTTTCGTTGTTGTGGATAGATTCTCTAAGATGACATATTTTATAGCTTGTCATAAAACCGATGATGCTTCAAACATGACAGATTTGTTCTTTAGAGAAGTCGTTAGGTTGTATGGCATGACTAGGACTATTGCTTTTGATCGCGATGTTAAATTCTTGAGTTACTTTTGGAATACTTTATGGGCTAAACTTGGCACAAAATTGTTGTTTTCTACTACTTGTCCTCCTCAAACGGATGGACAAACTGAAGTTGTCAATAGAACTTTGGGAACACTTTTGCGTGCTATTCTTAAAAAGAACTTGGATTGAGATTTCTATTGAATTTATTTTGGGTTTCCTAGGACTAAGAAGGGGAGAGATTATATTTTTATTGTTGTTGACAGATTCTCTAAGATGACACATTTTATAGCTTGTCATAAAACCGATGATGCTTCAAACATTTCGGATTTGTTCTTTAGAGAAGTCGCTAGGTTGCATGACATGCCTAGGACTATTGTCTCTGGTCGTTATGTTAAATTCTTTAGTTACTTTTGGAAGACTTTCTGGGCTAAACTTGGCACAAAATTGTTGTTTTCTACTACTTGTCATCCTCAAATGGATGGACAAACTGAAGTTGTCAATAGAACTTTGGGAACACTTTTGCGTGTTATTCTTAAAAAGAACTTGGATTGACATTTCTATGGACTTTATTTTGTGTTTTCCTAGGACTAAGAAGGGGAGGGATTCTATTTTCATTGTTGTGGATAGATTCTCAAAGATGTCACATTTTATAGCTTGTCATAAAACCGATGATGCTTCAAACATTGCGGATTTGTTCTTTAGAGAAGTCGCAAGGTTGCATGGTATGATTAGGACTATTGATTCTGATCGCGATGTTAAATTCTTGAGTTACTTTTGGAATACTTTATGCGTTAAACTTGGCAAAAAATTGTTGTTTTCTACTGCTTGTCATTCTCAAACAGATGGACAAACTGAAGTTGTCAATAGAACTTTGGGAACACTTTTGCATGCTATTCTTAAAAAGAACTTGGATTGACATTTCTATGGACTTTATTTTGGGGTTGCCTAGGACTAAGAAAGGGAGGGATTCTATTTTCGTTGTTGTGGACAGATTCTCTAAGATGACACATGTGGGGACCCGGACGCTAATCAAGTTCTTAATCATCATTGGGACTAATTAATCAATTATAAACAGGGTCTAAATTTTTTTTTTAAAATGCGGAACGTAGTGACATCAAACATATATGCATCTCAGTATATAAAAGTACAAGTCCTGTACCATCTACATATCAGTACAAACTAAGGTTTAACAACTAATATCAAGTGTCCAACCCTATCTCTAATCCAAGTCCGGAGCCACCACTCTAATCACGATCTCATCTCATCTCCTGGACCCTGATCCTGTCCCACCTGTCGTCATGTACACATACAGACAAGACAACAGCCGGATAACTCCGGTGAGAATAAATCCCAGTATAAATCAATGAACCATGCAATCATACAAACGGATATAAAGCATGTAATCAGGTAACATGAATATGTATCAAAATCTGAAACATAAACAATATCAAATCAAACTGTCGACAATACTCATAATTCAGACTAGACTCAATCCTAGTCTAGGGATCCCAGTTTCCAGATGTGGTATTCCTATATCGAATTCCGCAATAGGAGGAACCGTAATTCTATTACTCGATATAACCCTATCCGGTGTTCCTATATCGACTTCCGTAATAGACGAATTCCTATTCCCTGTTACTCGATATAACCAAACATCCGGTGTCCTGACCTAACCGTCATGGACTGTAGCTCTATCGCTAATATCCTATCTTGAGACATCGTGCAATGTGCCGTGGCAATACCACCACTATCCGGCACTTCTGTCACAAGATAACTCGTCTAATACCTGCTGTCTAAAATCAAGAGAACAAGTATATCAATCAAATCAATGCAGTAAAGTAAAGTATGTGATTTAGGGAGACTCAAGTCCAAACCGACTCAAGTCCATCTCCCAATACCACATTGACTTATACCTTTCTTTCGTTGGTTTCTGGCGCAGTCGAAGTCCTGAACTCACAAACCTGTATAAGGAATTTACATCAAGTAAACAATGCTGGGAATTCCTGTCTCATATCTGATTCCGTTTCCCAAGTGGCTTCTTCAACACCATGACGAGTCCATTGAACTTTCACAAGGGGAATCATTTTCGTTCTGAGCTGTTTTTCTTTACGATCAATAATTTTGATCGGTTTCTCGACATAACTCAATGTCTCATCCAGCTCGGTCTCGGCTGGCTGAATCACGTGAGAATCATCGGGGAGATATTTCCACAGCATAGATACATGAAAGACATCATGTATCCCAGACAATGAAGGCGGTAAGGCGAGTCGATAGGCACGATCTCCTATCTTTTCTAGAATCTCATAAGGACCTACATATCTCGGAGACAATTTCCCTTTCTTGCCAAATCTGACAAAACCTCTGAAAGGAGAAATCTTCAGGAATACTCGGTCTCCTGCCTCAAATACCAACGGTCGTCGTCGAAGGTTGGCATATTTGGCTTGTCTGTCCTGAGCTGCCTTCATTTTCTTTTGAATAAGTTTCACTTTTCCAGTCATATCTCTGATCATGTCAGGTCCACTCTCAGGAACTTCAGAGATATCATCCCAATAAAGAGGGGATCTGCATTTCTTCCCGTACAATGCTTCAAATGGTGCCATCTCAATATTCGTTTGATAGCTATTGTTGTACGAAAATTCACAAAGAGGCAATGCATCTTGCCATCCAGTGCTAAAATCAAGTACTACAGCTCTCAGCATATTTTCCAATGTCTGTATCGTACGCTCTGACTGTCCGTCAGTCTGTGGATGATATGCGGTACTAAGATGTAACTTCGTACCAAGAGCTTGCTGCAAGCTCTGCCAGAAGTGCGATGTAAATCGAGGATCACGATCTGAAACAATCGACTTCGGTACTCCATGCAATCTAACCACTTCCTTGACATAGATATCGGCCATCTGGTCATACCTATACATTTTGTATGGAATAAAACAAGCAGATTTGGTCAATCGATCAATCACGACCCAAATCGCATCACAACCTCGGGAGGATCTCGGTAATTGTGTCACAAAATCCATGGAAATGTGATCCCATTTCCATTCAGGAATCGACAAACTCTGTAATAGTCCTCCTGGTTTCTTCCTTTCAGCTTTCACCTGTTGGCAGTTTAGACACTTGGCTACAAATTTAGTCACATCGGATTTCATTTGTTTCCACCAATACTGTGTCTTTAAGTCATTGTACATTTTCCTGCCACTAGGATGAATGCTAAAACGACTGTTGTGCGCTTCTGTCAGTATTCGCTGTCTCAAATCCGAAATATTCGGCACAACAAAACGATTATTCACATACAAAATACCATTTTGAACCTGGTATTCCGATCGATGTCCCGATCTTACCATAGCAATCGAATTCTGTACGTTCTGATCACTTTTCTGTGCCTCTTTGATTCTTACTATCAATTCTGGTTCAGCTCGAATCACATATAATCTCAGAGGCCGACAATCTGTTTCAAAAGCTAATCCAGACAAACAGCAGTCTTCTATCAAATTCGAGACACCTATCGTCGATAAGGATAGTGCACATACCTTTCGACTCAACGCATCTGCTGCTGCATTGGACTTCCCGGGATAATATTTAATCTCACAATCAAAGTCTTTCAATAAATCCAGCCATCTTCGATGTCTCATATTCAGCTTTGATTGCGAAAACAGATATTTCAAGCTTTTGTGATCAGAATATATCTCAAACTTTTCACCGTACAGATAATGTCGCCATATCTTTAATGCAAAGACTATGGCTGCCAATTCAAGATCATGAATTGGATAACGGGTCTCATGTGGTTTCAATTGTCTCGAGGCATAGGCAATGACATGCCCTCGCTGCATCAGTATACATCCCAGTCCTCTATGAGATGCATCACAATAAACCACAAAATCACCAGTACCTGAAGGAATCGTCAACACAGGCGCACTGGTCAATCTCTTTTTCAACTCAAGAAAACTGGTCTCACATTCCTCAGACCAATTAAACGGAGCATTCTTCTGAGTCAACTGCGTAATCGGTTTGGCAATACTCGAAAAATCTTTAATGAATCGACGATAATATCCTGCCAAACCCATAAAACTGCGAATCTCGGGTACAGATGTCGGTCTTGGCCAACTAATCACGGCTTCAACCTTACTGGGATCAACTGATATACCGTCTCCCGATATAATGTGACCCAAAAACACAACCTGTTTCAGCCAAAACTCGCATTTCGACAATTTAGCATACAACTTCTCAGTCCTCAAAATCCTCAACACAGTCCCAGATGATTAGCATGCTCAATCATATTCTTTGAATAAATCAATATATCATCAATGAATATGATAACAAAATTATCCAAATATTTCTGAAAGACGCGGTTCATCAATCCCATAAATACCGCCGGTGCATTCGTCAAACCAAAAGGCATGACAATAAACTCATAATGTCCATACCTCGTTCTGAATGCTGTCTTGGAGATATCAGAATCCCTGACTCTCAGTTGATGGTATCCAGATCTCAGATCGATCTTGGAATACACCGAAGAACCCTGCAACTGATCAAATAAATCATCGATACGAGGCAATGGATATTTATTCTTTACCGTTGCCTTGTTCAGTTGCCGGTAGTCGATACAAAGTCTCATCGACCCATACTTCTTTCTCACGAACAGTACTGGAGCACCCCAAGGAGATACACTCGGTCTAATATATCCCTTGGCCAGTAAATCCTCCAACTGTTCTTTCAACTCTTTCAATTCGATCGGTGCCATCCGGTATGGAGCTCTCGAAATCGGAACTGTTCCTGGCCTTAACTCAATGCTGAAGTCTATCTCTCGAATCGGAGGCAATCCAGGAATCTCATCTGGAAAGTCATCAGCAACTCACACACCACTGGCAAGTCCGCCAATGATGGGCTCGTTTTCAGTAATTCAACTGAATATACCAGGAATCCCTCCGCTCCTTTCTGCAATAATCGAGTCATATTCATTGCAGATATCAAAGGAATTCTAGCACGAGAACCCTTACCATAAAATTTCCACTCCTCAGCCATTTCCGGTCTGAATCGAACAATCTTGTGGAAACAATCGACTGTAGCCCTGTACTTGGTTAACATATCGATACCGATAATGCAATCAAAATCAGATAAACCAAGCACAATACAGTCTAGCTCAATCGTATGTCCATCGTACTGCAGTATACAAGGTTTCACAGATTTCACTGATATCAAACATGTTCCTAACGGGGAAGAAACAGACACTACCGCAGACAATGACTCAACTGGTAATGCACGACTCAATGCAAACCTCTCAGAAATAAAAGTATGCGATGCACCAGTATCAACATATGCAGGATAACCAGAAATAAAACAGTTACCTGCCACAACATCATCAGGTGCATCCTGTTCCTGCTCCTCGGTCAAAGCAAACAATCGGGCCTGCTGTCTAGGAGGCTGGCTCGCAGTCTGGCCACCTCCTGGCCTCTGCTGTGACTGAGTAGGCGGTGCTGACTGAAAAGTATGAACGGCAGATGGTCGTCTACCTGCCTGAGCCACTGATCCCGATGACTCAGCTGCCTGCGATCCCTGGGCACTCCTCTGGGGACACACTCGAGCAAAGTGTCCTTGCTGTCCACAAATACGACAGCTGCCAATCACTCCTCGGCTCTGATCTGTGGAATGCCTCCCTCCACAAATACCACAGTACGGTCCTGTATAGCTCTGGCCCTGACCGGTCTGCCTAGAGCCACTCGAACTGGACGAGCTAGTTCCAGCTTTCTTGAATTTCTTCCCTTTAGCCTTCAGGAAGTCTTTCTTCCCACTTCCACTACCACTTTCAAATCGAGGAAATGGTGGAGGCATCTGTGAACTCGGTGCTGAAGGCACAAACGAAGCCTCTTTCTGTCTTATCAATCCGGCTTAAGCTCCCTTAGCTCGATTCAGAGCATCAGTGAAATTGTTTGGCCTTCCGGTATTCACCAGGGTAAAGATTTCAGGATTTAGGCCATTTATAAATTGATCAGCAACGGCCTCATCACTTCCAGCCACATGGGGAGCAAAACGAAGCAATGTCGAAAACTTAGCCACATAGTCCTCAATGTTTAACTGGCCTTGTTTCAAGTTTGCAAATTCGGCTCCCTTGTCCTTCCTATAAGATACTGGAAAGAACCGTAGATAAAATTCAGTCTTAAACACATTCCAGGTAATGGCCGTACCTCGTTGTTCCAATGCCCTTCTAGTCGTGATCCACCAGTGTTTAGCAACGTCATGCAACTGGTGTATTATCAGTTTCACCCTCTTTTCCTCAGTATACTCCAAAGATTCAAACAGTGATTCAATGTCGTCCAACCAACTTTCACATTCCACGGAATTCTCCGTACCTTTCAAAGTCGGTGGATGAAATGACTGAAACCTTTTCAGCAATTTCTCCATTGCTGTAGGTGTCACGTCCATGGGAGGATTCGAGGTACTCCCCTGTTCTGTCATTCTCCTCGGAGGCATATCTGAAATCAGAAGGATTAGCGATCCCAAACCCAAAGTCTATTTCAGTCCTCCTCCGATCATCTTACTACTGATCTAGAATCGGTTCTGATTCAATCTTAATAATACATGTTTTCAAATCAAATCAGATAAACAGATAAACATGCATTATAAAGCAGTAAATCATGCTAGCAATCAAAAGCAGGAAAGAAAATACATTCTACCCCGCTCACTAGCTACTATCTCAATCTCAAGGATCTATCGCTCTGATACCACCTGTTGTGGGGACCCGGACGCTAATCAAGTTCTTAATCATCATTGGGACTAATTAATCAATTATAAACAGGGTCTAAATTTTTTTTTTAAAATGCGGAACGTAGTGACATCAAACATATATGCATCTCAGTATATAAAAGTACAAGTCCTGTACCATCTACATATCAGTACAAACTAAGGTTTAAAAACTAATATCAAGTGTCCAACCCTATCTCTAATCCAAGTCCGGAGCCACCACTCTAATCACGATCTCATCTCATCTCCTGGACCCTGATCCTGTCCCACCTGTCGTCATGTACACATACAGACAAGACAACAGCCGGATAACTCCGGTGAGAATAAATCCCAGTATAAATCAATGAAACATGCAATCATACAAACGGATATAAAGCATGTAATCAGGTAACATGAATATGTATCAAAATCTGAAACATAAACAATATCAAATCAAACTGTCGACAGTACTCATAATTCAGACTAGACTCAATCCTAGTCTAGGGATCCCGGTTTCCAGATGTGGTATTCCTATATCGAATTCCGTAATAGGAGGAACTGTAATTCTATTACTCGATATAACCCTATCCGGTGTTCCTATATCGACTTCCGTAATAGACGAATTCCTATTCCCTGTTACTCAATATAACCAAACATCCGGTGTCCTGACATAACCGTCATGGACTGTAGCTCTATCGCTAATATCCTATCTTGAGACATCGTGCAATGTGCCGTGGCGATACCACCACTATCCGGCACTTCTGTCACAAGATAACTCGTCTAATACCTGCTGTCTAAAATCAAGAGAACAAGTATATCAATCAAATCAATGCAATAAAGTAAAGTATGTGATTTAGGGAAACTCAAGTCCAAACCGACTCAAGTCCATCTCCCAATACCACATTGACTTATATCTTTCTTTCGTTCGTTTCTGGCGCAGTCGAAGTCCTGAACTCACAGCCTGTCCGGCAATGACAATATCAATAATCTCATGTCAATATACCGTTCAACTCAATAACAATCTGATGAATCTTGATTTAATTCAAATCAACGGTATAACGGTACAATTTCAATATCCCCGTCAATACCAATTCAACAGATAATAGTTACAATCCTTAACTCATATCCAATACAATCTGTGATCCAATCACAATTCAGATCTGTCTGGTATAAATCAATATACCCTAAAAATTCATAACAATTCCATAATCAGTCCGTTTCTTAGTCTGACTTCGATTCTATAATGTCTCATATGTCAAGAACGGCATATATGAGTTCCATTCAGTTCTGACAATATCATAATTCTAAAACATGTCAAAACGTAGCAAAACTTACGTCAAAGTGTAGCCTACGTCGTTAGGAACTCGGTACCGAAGTCGGATTCAAAATCAGACGGACGGATTTCTCAGAAAAGGCGTAAGGATTTTCAACAACTTTCCTCGACTCTCTTCTCTCGATTCTGATTTCTGAGGAAATGTCTTGCATGTATATATATATATATATATATATATATATTTATATATATATATATATATATATATATATATATATATATATATATATACCGCCCGGGCGCGAAGGATTCTGTCCGCATACATCTGCGTTGGCGCTCGGGCGGTCATAAACTACCGCCCGGGCGCCACCTCCTCTGCCCGGAGCATACTCTTGTTGCACAATGGCGCTCGGGCGGTCATTTTCTACCGCTCGGGCGCCAACAGTTCTGTCCGAAACTTACCCAAGTCATGTGTACTCCTATTTCGTGTCCCGATTAATCCTTTCGTAATCCAATCAAATTATAAATCCATAATTATAGATTACTCGGATTAAATTTCCGGGCATTACAACACATTTTATAATTTGTCATAAAACCGATGATGCTTCAAACAATGCGGATTTGTTCTTTAGAGAAGTCGTTAGGTTGCATGCAATGACTAGGACTATTGCTTCTGATCGCAATGTTAAATTCTTGAGTTACTTTTGGAATACTTTATGGGTTAAATTTGGCACAAAATTGTTGTTTTCTACTACTTGTCATCCTCAAACAGAGGGACAAACTGAAGTTGTCAATAGAACTTTGGAAACATTTTTGCGTGCTATTCTTAAGAAGAACTTGAATTTACATTTCTATGGACTTTATTTTGGGGTTGCCTAGGACTAAGAAGGGGAGGGATTCTATTTTTGTTGTTCTGGATAGATTCTCTAAGATGGCACATTTTATAGCTTGTCATAAAACCGATGATGCTTCAAACATTGCGGATTTGTTCTTTAGAGAAGTCGTTAGGTTGCATGGCATACCTAGGACTATTGTTTCTGGTCGCGATTTAAATTCTTGAGTTACTTTTGGAAGACTTTATGGGCTAAACTTGGCACAAAATTGTTGTTTTCTACTACTTGTCATACTCAAACGGATAGACAAACCGAAGTTGTCAGTAGAACTTTGGGAACACTTATGCGTGCTATACTTAAAAAGAACTTGGATTGACATTTCTATAGACATTATTTTTGGGTTGCCTAGGACTAAGAAGGGGAGGGATTCTATTTTTGTTGTTGTGGATAGATTCTCTAAGATGGCACATTATATAGCTTGTCGTAAAACCGATTATGCTTCAAACATTGCGGATTTGTTCTTTAGAGAAGTCGCTAGGTTGCATGGCATGACTAGGACTATTGCTTCTGATCGCGATGTTAAATTCTTGAGTTACTTTTGGAATACTTTATGGGTTAAACTTGGCACAAAATTGTTGTTTTCTACTACTTTTCATCCTCAAACAGATGGACAAACTGAAGTTGTCAATAGAACTTTGGGAACACTTTTGCCTGCTATTCTTAAAAAGAACTTGGATTGACATTTTTATGGACTTTATTTTGGGGTTGCCTAAGACTAAGAAAGGAAGGAATTCTATTTTCGTTGTTGTGGATAGATTCTCTAAGATGGCACATTTTATAGCTCGTCATAAACCGATGATGCTTCAAACAATGCGGATTTGTTCTTTAGAGAAGTCGCTAAGTTGCATGGCATGTCTAGAAATATTGTTTATGATCGCAATGTTATATTCTTGAGTTACTTTTGGAAGACTTTATAGGCTAAAATTGCACAAAATTGTTGTTTTCTACTATTTTTCATTCTCAAACAGATGGACAAACTGAAGTTGTCAATAGAACTTTGGGAACACTCTTGCGTGCTATTCTTAAAAAGAACTTGGATTGACATTTCTATGGACTTTATTTTGTGGTTACTTAGGACTAAGAAAGGGAGGGATTCTATTTTCGTTGTTGTGGATAGATTCTCTAAGATGGCACATTTTATAGCTTGTCATAAAACCAATGATGCTTCAAACATTGCGGATTTGTTCTTTAGAGAAGTCGTTAGGTTGCATGGCATGTCTAGGAATATTGTTTCAGGTCGCGATGTTAAATTCTTGAGTTACTTTTGGAAGACTTTATGGGCTAAACTTGGCACAAAATTGTTGTTTTCTACTACTTGTCATCCTCAAACGGATGGACAAACTGAAGTTGTCAATATAACTTTGGGAACACTTTTCCGTGCTATTCTTAAAAAGAAATTGGATTGACATTTGTATGGACTTTATTTTGGGGTTACCTAGGACTAAGAAGGGGAGGGATTCTATTTTTGTTGTTGTGGATAGATTCTCTAAGATGGCACATTTTATAGCTTGTCATAAAACCGATGATGCTTCAAACATTGCGGATTTTTTCTTTAGAGAAGTCGTTAGGTTGCATGGCATGACTAGGACTATTGCTTTTGAACGCGATGTTAAATTCTTGAGTTACTTTTGGAATACTTTATGGGCTAAACTAGGCACAAAATTGTTGTTTTCTACTACTTGTACTCCTCAAACGGATGGACAAACTGAAGTTGTCAATAGAACTTTGGGAACACTTTTGCGTGCTATTCTTAAAAAGAACTTGGATTGACATTTCTATGGACTTTATTTTGTGTTTTCCTAGGACTAAGAAGGGGAGGGATTCTATTTTTGTTGTTGTGGATAGATTCTCTAAGATGTCACATTTTATAGCTTGTCATAAAACCGATGATGCTTCAAACATTGCGGATTTGTTCATTAGAGAAGTCGCTAGGTTGCATGGTATGACTAGGACTATTGCTTCTGATCGCGATGTTAAATTCTTGAGTTACTTTTGGAATACTTTATGGGTTAAATTGGCACAAAATTGTTGTTTTCTACTACTTGTCATCCTCAAACAGATGGACAAACTGAAGTTGTCAATAAAACTTTGGGAACACTTTTGCATGCTATTCTTAAAAAGAACTTGGATTGACATTTCTATGGACTTTATTTTGGATTGATATTGATCAGATTCAGTAGTGATTTCGATTATATCGTGATATCGTTGATATGGATTAGATTGTGTCTTGACTTGACATTGATCAGATTACATGTTGATTTGAGTATTGATCAGAACAGGTATTGAATTGAGTTGTTTATTGATATTATTGTGGGGACCCGGACGCTAATCAAGTTCTTAATCATCTTTGGGACTAATTAATCAATTATAAACAGGGTCTAATTTTTTTTTTTTAAATGCGGAACGTAGTGAAATTAAAACATATATACATATCAGTATATAAAATACAAGTCCTGTATTACAACACATTTATTTAAACTAGGGTTTGACAACTACTATCAAGTGTTCAACCATATCTCTAGTCCAAGTCCGGTGCCACCACTCTAATCACGATCTCTCTCTTCATCTCCTGGACCCTGATCCTGTCCCACCTGTTGTCAAGTACACATACAGACAAGACAACAGCCGGATAAACCGGTGAGAATATACTCCCAGTATAAATCAACGAAACATGCAATCATATAAACACTATAAAGCATGTAATCAGGTAACAGATATATGTAACAAAGTCTGAAACATAATCAATATCAAACTGTCGACAATACTCGTAGCTACATCATTCAGACTAGACTCAGTCCTAGTCTAGGGATCCCGATTCCAGAAGTTGGCATGCATATATCGACTAACAGTAATAGAAAAGACTCCAGTTCTATCCACGCCGATATGGTATCGATCAACAGTAATAGAAAAGACTCCAGTTCTATTCACATCGATATGGTATCGATTACCAGTAATAGAGGAAGCTATTATTCTATCCACATCAATATAGTACCGATTAACAGTAATAGAAGCAACTCTAATTCTATCCACATCGATATGACATCGATTAACAGTAATAGAAGAGCTACTAATCTATCCACATCGATACAATACTGATAAATAGTAATAGAAAAAGCCACCATCCTATCCACATCGATAGCCAAACATCCAGTGACAGACTTTGGCACATCCGCCAATACACCATCTTATGACATCGTGCAATGTGCCCGTGGTGATCCCACCACTAACGGCACTTCTGTCATAAGATGACTCCTCTAATACCTGCTGTCTAAAATCAAGAGAAGAAGTATATCAATCAACTCAATGCAAATATCAATGCAATAAAGTAAAGTATGTGATTTAGGGAAACCCAAGTCTAAACTGACTCAAGTCGATCTCCCAATACCACATTGACTTATACCTTTCGTTTATAGTCTCGGTCTAAAGCAATCGAAGTTTTGAACTCAAGACTGTCTCTGTAAATCTGAAACGATATATCAAGAATCATAATATCAATATTTTATTCTCAATTCAACTCTGAATCTGATTAATCTGAATTAACTCAAATCCGCGGCATAACGGCACAATCTTAGTATTCCCGTCAATACCATATCACCAGATATTATTTACAAATCACAACCCATATTCGATACAATTTGTAATCATTCTATAATCCAAATCTGTCCGGTATAACTCAAATATACCCTAAAAATTCATAACAATTCCATAATCAGTCTGTTTCTTAATCCGACTTCGATTCTATGATGTCTAGTATTCCCAAAACACATAATAATGACCAAATCACAATGTCTCCAACATCATATTTTTGAATCAAGATAAAACTTACTAAAACTTACGTCCTTGTGTAGCTCTTGATGAGGGGATCTCAAAACTGTGCTCGGATTAAAAATCGGAACACCGGTACTCACAAAATCAAATTTTGAAAATAAATTGAAGTTTAGAGGATTTTGGCTATGGCTTTCTCGATTCTTTCCTTGGTATACTGGAGGAATTACAAATATATATCCAAGTGCATGACAAGTGTCCCACTCAAGTCCAAGTAATTGCACTTTAGTCCCTGGATTCTTCACTATTTGCAATTCAGCCCTCAATAACTATTTTTAATTCAATTTCAATCCTGCTTAATTATAAAATCGTGGAATTTAATTCATCATTCCAAAATTCGTAAATTAAATAATCTCGGATTAAAGTGATATAATCTCGGGCCTTACACTTTGGGAACACTTTTGCGTGCTATTCTTAAAAAGAACTTGGATTGACATTTCTATGGACTTTATTTTGGGGTTGCCTAGGACTAAGAAAGGGAGGGAATCTATTTTCGTTGTTGTGGATAGATTCTCTAAGATGACACATTTTATAGCTTGTCATAAAACCGATGATGCTTCAAACATTGCGGATTTGTTCTTTAGAGAAGTCTCTAAGTTGCATGGCATGCCTAGGACTATTGTTTATGGTCGCGATGTTAAATTCTTGAGTTACTTTTGGAAGACTTTATGGGCTAAACTTGGCACAAAATTGTTGTTTTCTACTACTTGTCATACTCAAACGGATGGACAAACCGAAGTTTTCAGTAGAACTTTGGGAACACTTATGCGTGCTATACTTAAAAAGAACTTGGATTGACATTTCTATGGAATTTATTTTGGGTTTCCTAGGACTAAGAAAAGGAGAGATTCTATTTTTGTTGTTGTGGATAGATTCTCTAAAATGGCACATTTTATAGCTTGTCATAAAACCGATGAGGCTTCAAACATGGCAGATTTGTTCTTTAGAGAAGTCGTTAGGTTGCATGGCATGACTAGGACTATTGCTTTTGATCGCGATGTTAAATTCTTGAGTTACTTTTGGAATACTTTATGGGCTAAACTTGGCACAAAATTGTTGTTTTCTACTACTTGTCATCCTCAAACGGATGGACAAACTGAAGTTGTCAATAGAACTTTGGGAACACTTTTGCGTGCTATTCTTAAAAAGAACTTGGATTGACATTTCTATGGAATTTATTTTGGGTTTCCTAGGACTAAGAAGGGGAGAGATTCTATTTTTATTGTTGTTGACAGATTCTCTAAGATGACACATTTTATAACTTGTCATAAAACCGATGATGCTTCAAACATTGCGGATTTGTTCTATAGAGAAATCGCTAGGTTGCATGGCATGCCTAGGACTATTGTCTCTGGTCGTTATGTTAAATTCTTGAGTTACTTTCGGAAGACTTTCTGGGCTAATCTTGGAACAAAATTGTTGTTTTCTACTACTTGTCATCCTCAAATGGATGGACAAACTGAAGTTGTCAATAGAACTTTGGGAACACTTTTGCGTGCTATTCTTAAAAAGAACTTGGATTGGCATTTCTATGGACTTTATTTTGTGTTTTCCTAGGACTAAGAAGGGGAGGGATTCTATTTTCATTGTTGTGGATAGATTCTCTATGATGTCACATTTTATAGCTTGTCATAAAACCGATGATGCTTCAAACATTGCGGATTTGTTCTTTAGAGAAGTCGTTAGGTTGCATGGCATGACTAGGACTATTGCTTCTGATCGCGATGTTAAATTCTTGAGTTACTTTTGGAATACTTTATGGGTTAAACTTGGCACAAAATTGTTGTTTTCTACTACTTGTCATCCTCAAACAGAGGGACAAACTGAAGTTGTCAATAGAACTTTGGGAACACTTTTGCGTGCTATTCTTAAAAAGAACTTGGATTGACATTTCTATGGACTTTATTTTGGGGTTGCCTAGGACTAAGAAAGGGAGGGAATTTATTTTCGTTGTTGTGGATAGATTCTCTAAGATGGCACATTTTATAGCTTGTCATAAAACCGATGATGCTTCAAACATTGCGGATTTGTTCTTTAGAGAAGTCTCTAAGTTGCATGGCATGTCTAGGACTATTGTTTATGGTCGCGATGTTAAATTCTTGAGTTACTTTTGGAAGACTTTATGGGCTAAACTTGGCACAAAATTGTTGTTTTCTACTACTTGTCATACTCAAACGGATGGACAAACCGAAGTTTTCAGTAGAACTTTGGGAACACTTATGCGTGCTATACTTAAAAAGAACTTGGATTGACATTTCTATGGAATTTATTTTGGGTTTTCTAGGACTAAGAAAAGGAGAGATTCTATTTTTGTTGTTGTGGATAGATTCTCTAAAATGGCACATTTTATAGCTTGTCATAAAACCGATGAGGCTTCAAACATGGCAGATTTGTTCTTTAGAGAAGTCGTTAGGTTGCATGGCATGACTAGGACTATTGCTTTTGATCGCGATGTTAAATTCTTGAGTTACTTTTGGAATACTTTATGGGCTAAACTTGGCACAAAATTGTTGTTTTCTACTACTTGTCATCCTCAAACGGATGGACAAACTGAAGTTGTCAATAGAACTTTGGGAACACTTTTGCGTGCTATTCTTAAAAAGAACTTGGATTGACATTTCTATGGAATTTATTTTGGGTTTCCTAGGACTAAGAAGGGGAGAGATTCTATTTTTATTGTTGTTGACAGATTCTCTAAGATGACACATTTTATAACTTGTCATAAAACCGATGATGCTTCAAACATTGCGGATTTGTTCTATAGAGAAATCGCTAGGTTGCATGGCATGCCTAGGACTATTGTCTCTGGTCGTTATGTTAAATTCTTGAGTTACTTTCGGAAGACTTTCTGGGCTAATCTTGGAACAAAATTGTTGTTTTCTACTACTTGTCATCCTCAAATGGATGGACAAACTGAAGTTGTCAATAGAACTTTGGGAACACTTTTGCGTGCTATTCTTAAAAAGAACTTGGATTGGCATTTCTATGGACTTTATTTTGTGTTTTCCTAGGACTAAGAAGGGGAGGGATTCTATTTTCATTGTTGTGGATAGATTCTCTATGATGTCACATTTTATAGCTTGTCATAAAACCGATGATGCTTCAAACATTGCGGATTTGTTCTTTAGAGAAGTCGTTAGGTTGCATGGCATGACTAGGACTATTGCTTCTGATCGCGATGTTAAATTCTTGAGTTACTTTTGGAATACTTTATGGGTTAAACTTGGCACAAAATTGTTGTTTTCTACTACTTGTCATCCTCAAACAGAGGGACAAACTGAAGTTGTCAATAGAACTTTGGGAACACTTTTGCGTGCTATTCTTAAAAAGAACTTGGATTGACATTTCTATGGACTTTATTTTGGGGTTGCCTAGGACTAAGAAAGGGAGGGAATTTATTTTCGTTGTTGTGGATAGATTCTCTAAGATGGCACATTTTATAGCTTGTCATAAAACCGATGATGCTTCAAACATTGCGGATTTGTTCTTTAGAGAAGTCTCTAAGTTGCATGGCATGTCTAGGACTATTGTTTATGGTCGCGATGTTAAATTCTTGAGTTACTTTTGGAAGACTTTATGGGCTAAACTTGGCACAAAATTGTTGTTTTCTACTACTTGTCATACTCAAACGGATGGACAAACCGAAGTTTTCAGTAGAACTTTGGGAACACTTATGCGTGCTATACTTAAAAAGAACTTGGATTGACATTTCTATGGAATTTATTTTGGGTTTTCTAGGACTAAGAAAAGGAGAGATTCTATTTTTGTTGTTGTGGATAGATTCTCTAAAATGGCACATTTTATAGCTTGTCATAAAACCGATGAGGCTTCAAACATGGCAGATTTGTTCTTTAGAGAAGTCGTTAGGTTGCATGGCATGACTAGGACTATTGCTTTTGATCGCGATGTTAAATTCTTGAGTTACTTTTGGAATACTTTATGGGCTAAACTTGGCACAAAATTGTTGTTTTCTACTACTTGTCATCCTCAAACGGATGGACAAACTGAAGTTGTCAATAGAACTTTGGGAACACTTTTGCGTGCTATTCTTAAAAAGAACTTGGATTGACATTTCTATGGAATTTATTTTGGGTTTCCTAGGACTAAGAAGGGGAGAGATTCTATTTTTATTGTTGTTGACAGATTCTCTAAGATGACACATTTTATAACTTGTCATAAAACCGATGATGCTTCAAACATTGCGGATTTGTTCTATAGTGAAATCGCTAGGTTGCATGGCATGCCTAGGACTATTGTCTCTGATCGTTATGTTAAATTCTTGAGTTACTTTCGGAAGACTTTCTGGGCTAATCTTGGAACAAAATTGTTGTTTTCTACTACTTGTCATCCTCAAATGGATGGACAAACTGAAGTTGTCAATAGAACTTTGGGAACACTTTTGCGTGCTATTCTTAAAAAGAACTTGGATTGGCATTTCTATGGACTTTATTTTGTGTTTTCCTAGGACTAAGAAGGGGAGGGATTCTATTTTCATTGTTGTGGATAGATTCTCTATGATGTCACATTTTATAGCTTGTCATAAAACCGATGATGCTTCAAACATTGCGGATTTGTTCTTTAGAGAAGTCGTTAGGTTGCATGGCATGACTAGGACTATTGCTTCTGATCGCGATGTTAAATTCTTGAGTTACTTTTGGAATACTTTATGGGTTAAACTTGGCACAAAATTGTTGTTTTCTACTACTTGTCATCCTCAAACAGAGGGACAAACTGAAGTTGTCAATAGAACTTTGGGAACACTTTTGCGTGCTATTCTTAAAAAGAACTTGGATTGACATTTCTATGGACTTTATTTTGGGGTTGCCTAGGACTAAGAAAGGGAGGGAATTTATTTTCGTTGTTGTGGATAGATTCTCTAAGATGGCACATTTTATAGCTTGTCATAAAACCGATGATGCTTCAAACATTGCGGATTTGTTCTTTAGAGAAGTCTCTAAGTTGCATGGCATGCCTAGGACTATTGTTTCTGGTCGCGATGTTAAATTCTTGAGTTACTTTTGGAAGACTTTATGGGCTAAACTTGGCACAAAATTGTTGTTTTCTACTACTTGTCATACTCAAACGGATGGACAAACCGAAGTAGTCAGTAGAACTTTGGGAACACTTATGCGTGCTATACTTAAAAAGAACTTGGATTGACATTTCTATGGACATTATTTTGGGGTTGCCTAGGACTAAGAAGGGGAGGGATTCTATTTTTGTTGTTGTGGATAGATTCTCTAAGATGGCACATTTTATAGCTTGTCATAAAACCGATGATGCTTCAAACATTGCGGATTTGTTCTTTAGAGAAGTCGCTAGGTTGCATGGCATGACTAGGACTATTGCTTCTGATCGCGATTTTAAATTCTTGAGTTACTTTTGGAATACTTTATGGGTTAAACTTGGCACAAAATTGTTGTTTTCTACTACTTGTCATCCTCAAACAGATGGACAAACTGAAGTTGTCAATAGAACTTTGGGAACACTTTTGCCTGCTATTCTTAAAAAGAACTTGGATTGACATTTCTATGGACTTTATTTTGCGGTTGCCTAGGACTAAGAAAGGAAGGGATTCTATTTTTGTTGTTGTGGATAGATTCTCTAAGATGGCACATTTTATAGCTTGTCATAAAACCGACGATGCTTCAAACAATGCGGATTTGTTCTTTAGAGAAGTCGCTAAGTTGCATGGCATGTCTAGAAATATTGTTTATGATCGCAAAGTTATATTCTTGAGTTACTTTTGTAAGACTTTATAGGCTAAAATTGCACAAAATTGTTATTTTCTACTACTTTTCATCCTCAAACAGATGGACAAACTGAAGTTGTCCATAGAACTTTGGGAACACTTTTGCGTGCTATTCTTAAAAAGAACCTGGATTGACATTTCTATGGACTTCATTTTGGGGTTGCCTCGGACTAAGAAAGGGAGGGATTCTATTTTCGTTGTTGTGGATAGATTCTCTAAGATGGTACATTTTATAGCTTGTCATAAAACCGATGATACTTCAAACATTGCGGATTTCTTCTTTAGAGAAGTCGCTAGGTTGCATGGCATGCCTATGACTATTGTTTCTGGTCGTGATGTTAAATTCTTGAGTTACTTTTGGATGAATTTATGGGCTAAACTTGGCACAAAATTGTTGTTTTCTACTACTTGTCATACTCAAATGGATGGACAACTGAAGTTGTCAATAGAATTTGGGAACACTTATGCGTGCTATTCTTAAAAAGAACTTGGATTGACATTTCTATGGACATTATTTTGGGGTTGCCTAGGACTAAGAAAGGGAGAGATTTTATTTTTGTTGTTGTGGATAGATTCTCTAAAATGGCACATCTTATAGCTTGTCATAAAACCGATGATGCTTAAAACATGGCAGATTTGTTCTTTAAAGAAGTCGTTAGGTTGCATGGCATGACTAGGACTATTGCTTTTGATCGCGATGTTAAATTCTTGAGTTACTTTTGGAATACTTTATGGGCTAAACATGGCACGAAATTGTTGTTTTCTACTACTTGTACTCCTCAAACAGATGGACAAACTGAAGTTGTCAATAGAACTTTGGGAACACTTTTGCGTGCTATTCTTAAAAAGAACTTGGATTGACATTTCTATGGAATTTATTTTGGGTTTCCTAGGACTAAGAAGGTGAGAGATTCTATTTTTATTGTTGTTGACAGATTCTCTAAGATGACACATTTTATAGCTTGTCATAAAACCGATGATGCTTCAAACATTTCGGATTTGTTCTTTAGAGAAGTCGCTAGGTTGCATGGCATGCCTAGGACTATTGTCTCTGGTCGCTATGTTAAATTCTCGAGTTACTTTTGGAAGACTTTCTGGGCTAAACTTGGCACAAAATTGTTGTTTTCTACTACTTGTCATCCTCAAAGGGATGGACAAACTGAAGTTGTCAATAGAACTTTGGGAACACTTTTGCGTGATATTCTTAAAAAGAACTTGGATTGACATTTCTATGGACTTTATTTTGTGTTTTCCTAGGACTAAGAAGGGGAGGGATTCTATTTTTGTTGTTGTGGTTAGATTCTCTAAGATGACACATTTTATAGCTTGTCATAAAATCGATGATGCTTTAAACATTGCGGGTTTGTTCTTTAGAGAAGTCGTTAGGTTTCATGGCATGACTAGGACTATTGCTTCTGATCGCGATGTTAAATTCTTGAGTTACTTTTGGAATACTTTTTGGGCTAAACTTGACACAAAATTGTTGTTTTCTACTATTTTTCATCCTCAAACGGATGGACAAACTGAAGTTGTCAATAGAACTTTGGGAACACTTTTGCGTGCTATTCTTAAAAAGAACTTGGATTGAAATTTCTATGGACTTTATTTTGGTTTGCCTAGGACTAAGAAGGGGAGGGATTCTATTTTTATTGTTGTGGATAGATTCTCTAAGATGGCACATTTTATAGCTTGTCATAAAACCGATGATGCTTCAAACATTGCGGATTTGTTCTTTAGAGAAGTCGCTTGGTTGCATGGCATGACTAGGAATATTGTTTCTGATCGCGATGTTAAATTCTTGAGTTACTATTGGAAGTCTTTATGGGCTAAATTTGGCACAAAATTGATGTTTTCTACTACTTGTCATACTCAAACGGATGGACAAACTGAAGTTGTCAAACAGATTAGTACACAGTCTATACAAGCTGTCTCAGCCCTCCTCTGATCATATACCTCTTATCCAGAATCGGTTCTGATTCAGTCTTGGCAATTATATGCTGTAAATCAATTCAGATACAGTACAACACATAATAAGGGAAACAATAAATCATGCTAGCACAGCAAAAGCAAGGAAGATGACTCGATCTACCCCGCTCACTCTATTCTATCTTAGTCTACAGAACCTACTACTCTGATACCACCTGTTGTGGGGACCCGGGCTCTAAATCGATTCGATCTGGGATTAAATGGATCTGTGAGAAAATGTGGGTCAAATTTTTGCTTTTTAACACTAATTCTAATGTATATAATTAAGCATAAGGTCTTTATTTATTTTATAAACATACAAACATGTCTCGTTCTAATACATCAATCCAACTAGTGTTTAATAAAAAATACCAAAATTCAAGTAGTCCAAGTCTAATAGAAGCCACTAGTCATCATCTGCGCCCGTAGTCACCACGCTATCTGGAACTCATCTCTGTCGTGACCCAGATCCTGCCCCACCTGTTGTTATTCACACATACAGACATAACAACAGCCGGAAACTCCGGTGAGAACAAATCCCAGTCTAAAACATGTATACATGCATATGCATAGTAAAATCATAAAGCACAATCTCATGCATGTAACATAAATCATAGGTTCCATAGTCTATGAAACCAATCTATATAAGCATGCAATACAAATCAAATCATGTCTTGACTCAACTCGACTCTACTCTAGGGATCCCGGGGTGAATAAGACGTCACTGTCTGTTACCTACCCTCCCAATCGGGGTAACTGTACGTCTTATTCCTAGACTTCCGTCGTGTCTGTATCGAATGTCTACAATCGGAGGAAGTCTGCTCCTATGCGTCGATACACCGAACGTCTAGTTTTGACAAATCTGTCAATGACTCTCCTATCTCAATGTTTGAATATAAATCTATAGACAAAGCATGAATTATATCAAGAGATTTGAATATAAATCTATAAACAAATCCAAATCATATTAAAGAGATAAACAATAAATCTAGTATGTGATTTTGTTGGGAAACTCCAATCAAATCTGATTCGAGTCGTATCTTCCCCACAATCACATGAATTATACCTTTCTTGTCGTGGTCTCGTCGTAGTCGAAGTCTCGAAGACGAATCAGTCAATATCAAATCTGAAATGGAATTGTTGATACACATTCTATCAATCTCTAATCTCAATCAACACATATCCAATTCAATACTTGATCTCGGTACAATTTGACGGCGTAACGACGTACTTTCTCAATACCGTTCAATCATAAATCTCAACATATATCAATACATCTTAATTCTCAACTCATAATCATCATCATAGGCATATGATAATACTCAAAATCTACCTTCTTTAACTCTAAACATGCTGGAAATAGTAGCAATAGCATAAAATATCCATTCTTCGATCTGGTTGCGAATAACCGTTACTTAAAATCATAAGAACATGTATCTACAATCATAACAAGGTTTCCCCAGCATCAACAATTCAAAACATGCTGGAATTTAATGAAACTTACATTCCCTTGAAGCTAGTAGCACAAGGATTACAAATCTACGCTCGGATGGAAAATCGGTTGACCGGATCGTTCAAAACTCACAATCTAAGCTAGGATGCAAGTTTAAAAGAACTCTGAAGCTCTTCTCATTTTCACTTCTAAAATGGAAGGGGAAAGAGCCACCTCTATATATATCTTGCATGAAAAGGGACAAGTGTTATCATTTTTCAAGTAACACGCATGACCGCGGGTGCGGTAACTCCTTTAGCGCGGGTGCGCTCATGCTTCGGCAATCCATTCAGTTTCCAAAATTCAACGACCGCGGGTGCGGTCTCATTCTTACCGCGGGTGCGGTGTTGCTTCGGTAAAATTTTCCAACTTTCTGTCCATGCACCGCGTGTGCGGTGGTTCTTGAACCGCGGGTGCGGTCTTGCTTCGAATAACATTTCCTACACTACTGGACATCGACCGCGGGTGCGGTCCTTCTAGCACCGCGGGTGCGGTGTCCCCTCGGCCTCACCTTCACAAATTCACATTTAATGACCGCGGGTGCAATCCTTCTCTAGGCGCGGGTGCGGTCTAGCTTGTACTCAAAACTCTAATTTCTCATGTCTTTTCTCCCCTCATTGCATGTCATGCATTCTCATATCTTCCGAGTCTCACATCAATGAAGACTAATACTCTTGAGCCTTACATTTCTCCCCCTTTAAGAAATGATTTCTTCCTTGAAATCTCAGGCAATCTATCATATCATACATGACAAGTAATATAATCAAAACTGAAGAATCACTTACATCATGTAAATAACTCGGAATGTTTCTGTCCCATATCTGCTTCTGTTTCCCAAGTCGCTTCTTCGATGCCTTGACGACTCCACTGGACTTTCACTAGCGGAATAGTCTTCGTCCTGAGATTCTTTTCTTTCCGATCAAGAATCTGTATCGGTTGCTCGACATAGCTCAAAGTCTGATCAAGCTCGGCTTCGTCAGGATGAATGACATGAGAAATATCTGGCATATATCTACGCAACATCGATACATGAAAAACGTCATGTATCCCGGATAACGAAGGAGGAAGAGAAAGTCGATAGGCTCGATCGCCAATCTTCTCAAGAATCTCGTAAGGACCGATATATCTAGGAGACAACTTCCCACGCTTGCCAAATCTGACAACGCCTCTGAAAGGAGAAATCTTTAGAAACACTATGTCTCCTTGCTCGAATACCAACGACCTACGTCTAATATTGGCGTATTTGGCTTGTGTGGGGACCCGGACGCTGATCTTTCTTTTTAATCATCTTTGGGATTTTAATTATCAATTAAGATAAAACAGGGTCTAAAAAAAAATTTCTTTTTAAAATAAAGTGCGGAAGGTAATGGCATCTAATAATATACATGTCTGTATAAAACTACATGTCAGTATAAAGGTACAACACTGTACAACCTAAATCTAAGGTTCAAATACTAATTTCAGGTATTAAACCAACTCTACAATAATTCCGGAATCACCACGCTAAACTCGTCTTCTCTCATCATCCTCTGACCCCGATCTTGTCCCACCTGTTGTCATGCACACATACAAAACAAGACAACAGCCGGATACTCCGGTGAGAATAAATCCCAGTATAAAACATGGTATGCATGTATACAAACAATCTAAATCATAAAACATGCTATCATGATTATATTAAAAAGTAATAGATTTCATAATCTATGAAATCAATTTAAAATAAGCATGCAATTCAGTTCAGATAAATATGCAATTTAAATCAAATCATATAAACATGCTATCATAACTGAAAGCAATAAACATGGGTTTCATAGTCTATGAAACCACATCTATCAACGCATGCAGTTCTAGTCAAATTATGTCTAGACTCGACTCAACTATAACTCTAGGGATCCCGTTGTGAATAAGACGATCTATCACCTACTCTCCAATCGGGGTGACGGTACGTCTTATTCCTAGACTTCGGTCTGATCTATATCCACATCTACAATAGGAGAATGATCTTCTCCTACGCTGTGATACCACCGAACGTCTAGAAGTCTGACTGATCTGTCAAGACTTTCCTATCTTATATGCAATGAATATCGATCTATAAACAAAGCATACTCATTTCAAAGAATGTGAATAGAACATCTATAAACACATCATAATCATATCATAAAATAAATAACAATAATTATAGTATGTGATTTTATTGGGAAACTCAAATAGGATCTTATTTGAGTTGTGTCTTCCCGAATATCACATGAGATATACCTTTGTCGTCCCGGTCTGACGAAGACGATGATCTGTATTCAACTCTGTCCATATCCAATCTGAAATGACAATATCGAATACGCTGTATCAGTGAATAACTCAATACACAATCTGTTCTGATCAATACTCAAATCAGTATACAATCTGATCAATATCTGAATAAGACACAATCTAATTCATGTCATCGACATTACAATATAATCTGAATAATTATGGAGTCTGATCAATCTCAATCAATACTGAATCTGATCAATCTAACTCAACTGATGTTTCGACGGCATAACCATACAATCTGAATAACCCCGTCAATCTGAACATCACAAATATAATACTTGAACTCCTAATCTGTGTCAATACAATTCATAATCTGAATACTAACACAATTCTGATATAGAATCTCAGTCAATATCTTTCAAAGATCATAACAATTACATAAACAGTCTGTTCTTTAATCTGACTTCAATTCTATAATGTTTAAAGTAGCAGAAACACCATATTTGAATCACATGCAATTCTAGCAACATCATATTCTCAAAACATCTCAAAACGTAACAAAACTTACGTCCTTGTGTAGCTCGTAGCACGGAAAGCACGATACTACGTTCGGATTCGAATTCTGATAGACAGATCTTCCACAATCGCAAATCTAAAAGGCGTAAGGATTTTCTTTCCAAAATCTCGACTTCTGTCTGAATTTCTGAGGGATTTTACGTGTAATTCTTCTATATATATACTGCATGCAAATCATAAAATGTAGCATCATTTTTCATGCGACAGGCATGACCGCGGGTGCGGTCATGACATGCACTGCGGGTGCGGTCGTGCAATGCCTATCCTGGCATATCGCGAAAGCTCAGACCGCGGGTGCGGTCTTTCCACTACCGCGGGTGCGGTGTCGGCACCGCGAGTGCACTCTGGCTAGCACCGCGGGTGCGGTCTTGCCTATTCCAAAAACACCAACTTTCTGCCACTCCACCGCGGGTACGGTCTTGTCTGGTACCGCGGGTGCGGTGATGCTTCGACCTTTCTTGCAAAAATCCACAATTGCATGACCGCGGGTGCACTCCTGTTCTGGGCGCGGGTGCGGTCTTGAAAAAACCCAATTTCTAATATCTTTTCTTCCCTCATTGCATGTCACGCATTCTCATATCTTCAGAGTCTCACATTAATGAAGATTGATAATCTTAGTTTATCACTTCTATAATTCTCGGGCAATACATTTCTCCCCCTCTTAGATCTGAGTTCGTCCTCGAACTCATAAACAATCACTTCAGAGATATCAGAAGAAATGCATAACAGAGTTTAAACCAAAACTTAAATATCTGATTCCAGTCTGGAATAAGAATTTACTAAGTATAATATCGTAATACTTCTCCAGTCCTTCTGACCAAATCAAGCTTGCCATGTTGGTTATACAACATCCGTATAAACCAATCTCAGTTCATAACAAACCAAGGCCAGTAATTGTTACCCAGTCTGTTTATCCCAATCCAGGACATATACCATCTTCAGCTTCAAATACCAATCGTCATCATCCGACGTTGGTTTCCTAAGTCTGTCCATTATGAATTATCTTCATCTTCTTTCGAATTTTCTTCAAAAGAAATCTGTAGTATTCGCTGTATACTGTCTTGTCTATAACTATCTCATTACCCATCTGATAAGCTGATAGCTATTGTCACGCAGTGATAATAAGTCATATCAATTAGTGCTAACATCCAGCACTAAAGCTGTACCACAATCTTCCAATGTCTGTATAATACATTCTGACTATCTGCCAATCTGTAAAACAATCTAAAGAAAGAACTCATGATATACTCTATCACCAGTACACAATCAATCAAGAATCACAATATGATATATTCTCTTGTGGCATTCTAATCTTTCTGACCACTTCTCTGACATCGATCTGTGTCATTTGGTCATGTTTGTACGTTATCTGGTACAAACTAATAGATACAGATTGAACAATCTGTTAATCTTAATCATATCATATCGCAATCTATAGGAAATGGCAGTAATGTCATTACGAAAGCCATAGAAATGTACTCTCATTTCTATTTAGAACTGTACAATTCTGTCATAAATATTCTGATTTCTATCTTACTGTCTTTTCTGTTAGCAATTCAAACATATCAGGACAATTTCTGCCAACATTTCAATACAATTCTGCTATAACCGATTTAATCTGTCAACTATCTGTTCGAATATCATACATTCTCCATCATCAGACTGAAAACTGAATCCATTTCTGTGTGTTTCTGACATTATCTGTGATTTCAGATCCGAACTACTGACATATACAAATCAGTTAAAAACATAAATTAAAGAAGAGATACCTACCTGGTATTCGGCTCTAACTATCGATATCAATTCTGTTATACAATTCTGACACATTCTGACATCACAAGATAATCAATCTCATACGCAACACAAAATCACATATCTGTTACTCGGCTCTGATTATTGAAATCTAGTTCTGAACATTCTGATCACATTTCTTAATTACTGTAACTCTTGAATTCAGCTCTGATTCCGTCGGAACTGTATATACTTTCATTGGTTCACAATAATCTGTAGCATATACGGATTCAAAACACAGTAATATCAAATCAGAGACGAAATATCAATATCCTATATAGATCTAGTGAGTTCAATGAACTCATAAAACAAGGATTTCTGATAAACATCTTCATGTCATTCTGATCAACTGTTATATCTCATCCGCAAATAGAATAGGCTCCCCAAAACAATATAAGATATCTCAAATACTGATCTAGAACACTAATAATATTCAGCTGATATAAAGCAACTGTAAGGTCCGAGATTATAGAAATGATATTATTTTAAACCGATATTATTGAATTAGAGAATTATGGAGTGTTGAATTATATTCCAAGATGTTTGAACTTATTTAGGATTGAAATTGAATGGAAAAGATTGAATAGGGGCCGATTTGCAAATAGTGAAAATTTGAGGGACTAAAGTGCAATTATGGGATTTGAGTGGGACACTTGTCTTCACCATGTTTATAAAGGAAATTCCTCCCATTTTGTTCAGCATTTCAGCAAGATATTCGAGACTCCATCTTGATAAAATCCCTCAAACTTCCTTGTATCTTAGAAAATTGGTTGTGCAAGATCCGACCATCCGATTTTTAATCCGAGCATAGTTTTGAGATCCCCTCGTCAGGAGCTACAATTGGACGTAAGTTTCATTGAGTTTTATTATCATTTGAAATTATGATGTTGATGGAATTGAATATATTTCATATATAGTGTTCTTGATATACTAGACACCGTAGAATCGAAGTCAGAATGAAGAAGGGACTGATTCTGGAATTATTATGATTTTCTGATTATATTGATTGGGAATTGAATAGATTTGAGTTATGGATTGATTACAAATTGTAATGGATATGGGTTATGATTTGTAATTAATATCTGGTGATATGGTATTGACGGGAATACTGAGATTGTGCCGTTATGCCGCTAATTTGAGTTAATTCAGATTAATCAGATGCAGAGTTGAATTGAGAATAAAATATTGATATTATGATTCTTGATATATCGTTTCAGATTTACAGAGACAGTCTTGAGTTCAGAACTTCGATTGCTTTAGACCGAGACTATAAACGAAAGGTATAAGTCAATGTGGTACTGGGAGATCGACTTGAGTCAGTCTAGACTTGAGTTTCCCTAAATCACATACTTTACTTTATTGCATTGATATTGCATTGATTTGATTGATATACTTGTTCTCTTGATTTATAGATAGCAGGTATCAGACGGGAAATCTTGTGACAGAAGTGCCTGATAGTGGTGGGGTCGCCACGGGCACATTGCACGATGTCACAGGATAGTGTAGACATCTTGGGACGGAAGTGCCTGACAGTGGCGGGATCGCCACGGGCACATTGCACGATGTCTCAAGATGGGTTATTAGCGATAGAGCTACAGTCCGTGACGGATAGGTCAGGACACCGGATGTTTGGTTATATCGAGTAATAGGATTGGAATTCTTCTATTACGGAATTCGATATAGGAACACCATATTTGGTTATATCGAGTAATAGGAACAGAGTTCCTTCTATTACGGAATTCGATATAGGAATACCATATTTGGAAACCGGGATCCCTAGACTAGGATTGAGTCTAGTCTGAATGATAGAGTTACGATCATTGTCGACAGTCTATGATTGTTTATGTTCAGATTTTGATACATATATCTGTTACCTGATTACATGCTTTATATTTGTTTATATGTGTGGGGACCCGGGCTCTAACTCAATTCTTTTTGGGATTTATTGGATCTTTGCTCGAAAATGTGGGTCAAAATTTTGCTTTTAACATTAACTCAAATGTGTAATCAAAACATGACATATTTTTATAATAATAAAACAACATCAGGTACATACAAGTCTGTTTCGTACAATCATACACTAGTGTTTAAAAGTTTTCAGTACACGTCTAGTACAACAACTAGTAAGCTGCACGCCCGAGATCTTCACGCTATCAACAATCTCTCATCTTTCTCGTGACCCAGATCCTGCCCCACCTGTTGCCATGCACACATACAGACACGACAACAGCCAGATAACTTCGGTGAGAACATATCCCAGTATAAAACATGGATGCATGCAATGTAATGATCATGTATAAAAGCATAGCATATATCAAGTAACATGAATGCAAATCTAAACATGTAGAAGAATACAAATCTGTATTCAACATTTAAATCTTGACTCGACTCATTTCTAATCTAGGGATCCCGGTGTGAATAAGACGGTCTGTCACCTACCCAACCACTCGGGGTGACGGTACGTCTTATTCCTAGACTTCGGTCAACTCTATATCGAGGGTCTACACATAGAGAATATCTACTACTATGCGTCGATACACCGAAACGTCTAGTTTTGGCCGATCTGCCAATATCTCCTATCTCAGGACTTGAATATAAATCAATAAATAAGACATTACATAATCAAATGTAATAACAATCTAGTATGTGATTTAGGGAAACTCAAGTCAAACCTAACTCGGGTTGTGCAATCCCGAATCAACATTTATTTATACCTTTCGTCGCACAATGTCTGTCGAGATCTTGAAGTCGGAATGTCGAGTCTGACAATAACAACTCTGAAAGGAAATGTATGTAACGACCCATTACAGGCCCAGTGGACCGCCCATACGGCCCACTGCCCCGATCGACCCAAGGCTATCCCGATCTTGGGGTCCCTCTATGGGGCCCCGTGTTAGCTCAATTGGTACCAGGTTTCAAGACTCTATGTACTTATCCTATAGGTCATGGGATCGATTCCTGGGGAGGCGAAAGAAACCCCTTGGTAGGGAGGGGGAGATCCTATGAGTAACCCGTACGACGCCTATGGAAAGCCCGTGAGGGACAAGGCCCCATAGAGGGACCCCAAGATCGGGATAGCCTTGGGTCGATCGGGGCAGTGGGCCGTATGGGCGGTCCACTGGGCCTGTAATGGGTCGTTACAATAAAAGGCGCCTTTTATTGTAACGACCCAAGGCTATCCCGATCTTGGGCTCTGCTCTATGGGCCTTAGCCCCTCTGGAACTCTTCCCTCACGGGCTTTCCATAGGCATCGTTACTCATAGGACTCTCCACACCAGGTTGGTGGAGTGATACCTCCCCAAGTCTCGAACCCATGACCTCCTGGCTTAAGTACATTGTTCAAAGAGACTTGGTACCAATTGAGCTACCAAATGTGACACCCTGACCCGTAACGATAAAAATACGCAGCGGAAATAAAATTTTTTTCTTTAAAATATGGAAGGAGTTTCAAAATACATTTTCTTTAAACATTTTACAACCAAAATAAATACATGATCATTCAAAAGGTATAACAAAATACAAAACATCATTCCTATGATCATGCCAAAATCTTCCTTCCAACGGTGTATGCATATGACCCCCAGTCCACAGTCAACGTCCCGGGCCATCACTCTGATCTGCATCACATGAAATAACTGAAATGAGAATAAATCTCAGCAAGTGGAACTCTTACATAGCAATGATACATAGTATACTCTGTAAAACATGACTTTGAAATCATAAATACCATCAACTCTGAAACATGAATACTGTAGCAATAACTGTAGCAATAGCAATAGCAATACGATGGTATTTCTCTTTTCTCTGGTTGGATTGATATCAATAGTATCTCTGCTCTGGTGCTAATATCCCTATCGATATAAACCGATAACTCTGAGGGATAAAAGCCTATGGTCGATGATCATCTAATTGCATGCAATGCTCTGGCTATATATTTATCAATCCAATAGAAACATTTGAACTCTGAATAGCATTTAAGGCCGTCATTTCGCAATCTCATATTTTCTCTTGTATTCCCTTTTAACAATAGTGAGATATACAATACCTCCAATAGATAATCAATGAAATCAATACATAACAATGGATCAATGGAAGGGAATAACACTTTGAAACCTTTAAAACACAATACATATAATATCATGTGAGCAAAAAGGATGAAATTCCACTTACAAACCAATAGAACACCTCAAACTTAGCTCTTGGTTCACCACCTACAACAATAATCCATAAATAACACCAATATCAAGTCTATATCCACAAACTCAAGTCAAATAATCCATTATACCAACAATAACAACACCCTAGTCAACTCTTAACTCAAAACCTTAAAAGAATCGCACCAAAAACTTACCTAAGCTTCCTTATACCACGGAGAACGTCGATCTCAAGTCGGAAATCCAAATAACTCCAAGAATCAAAGGTAGGAAGCAAAAGAAAATGGAGAAAACCCTTGGAAATGGAGAGAAAATCTCGAAAATGGAAGATAGGATAAGGTAGGTATGGCCAACAACTCCCAAAAAGCAACTTAAAAACTCGCCCATACTTACACCGCGGGTGCGGTCACACAAGCACCGCGGGTGCGCTAAGCTCACAGCATTCCAACAAAAATCCCATGCACGATCACCGCGGGTGCGGTGCTACAATTACCGCGGGTGGGGCCTCACCGCGGGTGCGGTGCTTACACTGCCGCGGGTGCGGTGATGCCACGGCCTTCAAATTCTAAAATGATGAATAGTACACCGCAGGGGCACTCCTATAAGAGCGCGGGTGCACTCAAGCCACAGCAATGAACAGTACTAAATCAACTAAAATCGATCCGAAACACTGAAACGAACGATCAACACCAGCTAACACCTCAATAAAACAATAACCAATAATACTATGGTCCAAAACACAACTCTAAACATCTAATCACAAAACCCAAATAAACAAGTAAAGCTTAAACCGTACCGTACACCGGGCTCGGCTATTACAATCTCCCCTCCTTAGAGGAATTTCGTCCCCGAAATTGACGTCACTGCACGAACAACTCAGGATATCTCTCTCTCATCTCATCAATATCATCAATATTCAACTTAACCATGCTATCCACATCAACCATAGAAGCCAAAAACCCATCACAACCTCTACAGCTTTCCTCTTAGGTGGCATCCTCTACTCTACAATGTGCTCACAAAATAAATATCAATATATAACAACGGATAGATGCAAGAAAACATACCCGGACAGTTGAAAGTAGACGAAGTCATATGCATTGGTCCGAAGAACACCGCTCTGATACCACCAAATGTGACACCCTGACCCGTAACGATAAAAATACGCAGCGGAAATAAAATTTTTTTCTTTAAAATATGGAAGGAGTTTCAAAATACATTTTCTTTAAACATTTTACAACCAAAATAAATACATGATCATTCAAAAGGCATAACAAAATACAAAACATCATTCCTATGATCATGCCAAAATCTTCCTTCCAACGGTGTATGCATATGACCCCCAGTCCACAGTCAACGTCCCGGGCCACCACTCTGATCTGCATCACATGAAATAACTGAAATGAGAATAAATCTCAGCAAGTGGAACTCTTACATAGCAATGATACATAGTATACTCTGTAAAACATGACTTTGAAATCATAAATACCATCAACTCTGAAACATGAATACTGTAGCAATAACTGTAGCAATAGCAATAGCAATAGATAGCAATACGATGGTATTTCTCTTTTCTCTGGTTGGATTGATATCAATAGTATCTCTGCTCTGGTGCTAATATCCCTATCGATATAAACCGATAACTCTGAGGGATAAAAGCCTATGGTCGATGATCATCTAATTGCATGCAATGCTCTGGCTATATATTTATCAATCCAATAGAAACATTTGAACTCTGAATAGCATTTAAGGCCGTCATTTCGCAATCTCATATTTTCTCTTGTATTCCCTTTTAACAATAGTGAGATATACAATACCTCCAATAGATAATCAATGAAATCAATACATAACAATGGATCAATGGAAGGGAATAACACTTTGAAACCTTTAAAACACAATACATATAATATCATGTGAGCAAAAAGGATGAAATTCCACTTACAAACCAATAGAACACCTCAAACTTAGCTCTTGGTTCACCACCTACAACAATAATCCATAAATAACACCAATATCAAGTCTATATCCACAAACTCAAGTCAAATAATCCATTATACCAACAATAACAACACCCTAGTCAACTCTTAACTCAAAACCTTAAAAGAATCGCACCAAAAACTTACCTAAGCTTCCTTATACCACGGAGAACGTCGATCTCAAGTCGGAAATCCAAATAACTCCAAGAATCAAAGGTAGGAAGCAAAAGAAAATGGAGAAAACCCTTGGAAATGGAGAGAAAATCTCGAAAATGGAAGATAGGATAAGGTAGGTATGGCCAACAACTCCCAAAAAGCAACTTAAAAACTCGCCCATACTTACACCGCGGGTGCGGTCACACAAGCACCGCGGGTGCGCTAAGCTCACGGCATTCCAACAAAAATCCCATGCACGATCACCGCGGGTGCGGTGCTACAATTACCGCGGGTGGGGCCTCACCGCGGGTGCGGTGCTTACACTGCCGCGGGTGCGGTGATGCCACGGCCTTCAAATTCTAAAATGATGAATAGTACACCGCAGGGGCACTCCTATAAGAGCGCGGGTGCACTCAAGCCACGGCAATGAACAGTACTAAATCAACTAAAATCGATCCGAAACACTGAAACGAACGATCAACACCAGCTAACACCTCAATAAAACAATAACCAATAATACTATGGTCCAATACACAACTCTAAACATCTAATCACAAAACCCAAATAAACAAGTAAAGCTTAAACCGTACCGTACACCGGGCTCGGCTATTACAATCTCCCCTCCTTAGAGGAATTTCGTCCCCGAAATTGACGTCACTGCACGAACAACTCAGGATATCTCTCTCTCATCTCATCAATATCATCAATATTCAACTTAACCATGCTATCCACATCAACCATAGAAGCCAAAAACCCATCACAACCTCTACAGCTTTCCTCTTAGGTGGCATCCTCTACTCTACAATGTGCTCACAAAATAAATATCAATATATAACAACGGATAGATGCAAGAAAACATACCCGGACAGTTGAAAGTAGACGAAGTCATATGCATTGGTCCGAAGAACACCGCTCTGATACCACCAAATGTGACACCCTGACCCGTAACGATAAAAATACGCAGCGGAAATAAAATTTTTTTCTTTAAAATATGGAAGGAGTTTCAAAATACATTTTCTTTAAACATTTTACAACCAAAATAAATACATGATCATTCAAAAGGCATAACAAAATACAAAACATCATTCCTATGATCATGCCAAAATCTTCCTTCCAACGGTGTATGCATATGACCCCCAGTCCACAGTCAACGTCCCGGGCCACCACTCTGATCTGCATCACATGAAATAACTGAAATGAGAATAAATCTCAGCAAGTGGAACTCTTACATAGCAATGATACATAGTATACTCTGTAAAACATGACTTTGAAATCATAAATACCATCAACTCTGAAACATGAATACTGTAGCAATAACTGTAGCAATAGCAATAGCAATAGATAGCAATACGATGGTATTTCTCTTTTCTCTGGTTGGATTGATATCAATAGTATCTCTGCTCTGGTGCTAATATCCCTATCGATATAAACCGATAACTCTGAGGGATAAAAGCCTATGGTCGATGATCATCTAATTGCATGCAATGCTCTGGCTATATATTTATCAATCCAATAGAAACATTTGAACTCTGAATAGCATTTAAGGCCGTCATTTCGCAATCTCATATTTTCTCTTGTATTCCCTTTTAACAATAGTGAGATATACAATACCTCCAATAGATAATCAATGAAATCAATACATAACAATGGATCAATGGAAGGGAATAACACTTTGAAACCTTTAAAACACAATACATATAATATCATGTGAGCAAAAAGGATGAAATTCCACTTACAAACCAATAGAACACCTCAAACTTAGCTCTTGGTTCACCACCTACAACAATAATCCATAAATAACACCAATATCAAGTCTATATCCACAAACTCAAGTCAAATAATCCATTATACCAACAATAACAACACCCTAGTCAACTCTTAACTCAAAACCTTAAAAGAATCGCACCAAAAACTTACCTAAGCTTCCTTATACCACGGAGAACGTCGATCTCAAGTCGGAAATCCAAATAACTCCAAGAATCAAAGGTAGGAAGCAAAAGAAAATGGAGAAAACCCTTGGAAATGGAGAGAAAATCTCGAAAATGGAAGATAGGATAAGGTAGGTATGGCCAACAACTCCCAAAAAGCAACTTAAAAACTCGCCCATACTTACACCGCGGGTGCGGTCACACAAGCACCGCGGGTGCGCTAAGCTCACGGCATTCCAACAAAAATGCCATGCACGATCACCGCGGGTGCGGTGCTACAATTACCGCGGGTGCGGTGCTTACACTGCCGCGGGTGCGGTGATGCCACGGCCTTCAAATTCTAAAATGATGAATAGTACACCGCGGGGGCACTCCTCTAAGAGCGCGGGTGCACTCAATCCACGGCAATGAACAGTACTAAATCAACTACAATCGATCCGAAACACTGAAACGAACGATCAACACCAGCTAACACCTCAATAAAACAATAACCAATAATACTATGGTCCAAAACACAACTCTAAACATCTAATCACAAAACCCAAATAAACAAGTAAAGCTTAAACCGTACCGTACACCGGGCTCGGCTATTACAATGTAGACATGCAATATCAATTCTCAATTCAATTCAGCACATATACAATTCAATACTCGGTTTTGATATAATTCGACAGCATAACAGCTTAATCTCGCGATACCGATAACTCAATAATATCATACTCAATCACAAGCAACTCATACTATCATCAAAACATCAACATATATTCTGAAATCTGTAAATATCCTAACTCATATATGCTGGAAATTTCGAACAATAGCATACGGTCTCCAAATTTCGATCCGGTAACGAATATACCATGCTCACGGTATCAATAATACATATTCTAACTCATATCTGAATTCTTCCAACATGAATATCTGAAACATGCTGAAACTGCAAGAAACTTACTTCCTTTTATAGCCAATGATGCAAGGATCACAAATCCGGACTCGAAATTAAAATCGGATGGCTAGTTGTTGCATAATCTTTGTTGTTAGCTTAAAATTCTTGAAGGAAACAAAAGGAATTCTCGGTGCTCTCAGCTGCTGGAATGAAGATTGAAGACTCAGCACAAAACATATATATACCCTGCCATGTGTCAACTTAAAAAAAGAGGTGGATCTCTCGCATGCAGCACCGCGGGTGCGGTAGTTTAGGAGCGCGGGTGTGCTGTGCTCACGGCGAGTTCATCCAAAAATGCAGCACCTAGACCGCGGGTGCGGTCCCTGCATGACCGCGGGTGCGGTCTCACCACCGCGGGTGCGGTCTTGCTCGCACCGCGGGTGCGGTCTTGCTTCGCACAAATCCACTAATTTCCTCTCAATGCACCGCGGGTGCGGTCCTTCCTGTACCGCGGGTGCGGTGTGGCTTCGGCCAAGCTTCACAATTCTGATTTAAATGTCATGCATTCTTACCTTTACAAGTCTAACATCAATGCCAGTTGATAATTCTCGAGCCTTACATTTCTCCCCCTCTTAAAGAGGAGTTCGTCCTCGAACTCATAAATCAGTAATCATGCAAGTATACACAACACAGTATAATCAAAATTAAAAGGAAGACTCACATCACATGAATAGCTCTGGATGTTTCTGTCTCATCTCAGATTCTGTCTCCCAAGTTGCTTCCTCGATGCCATGACAACTCCATTGAACCTTTACAAGCGGAATGGTCTTGGTTCTAAGCTGTTTCTCTTTCCGATCAAGAATCTGTATCGGTCTTTCAACATAGCTCAGAGTCTGATCTAGTTCGGCTTCGTCAGGCTGAATGACATGAGAATCATCCGGCATATATCTACGCAACATTGATACATGAAATACATCATGTATCCCCGACAAAGAAGAAGGAAGAGCAAGTCTGTAAGCTCGATCGCCAATCTTCTCAAGAATTTTATACGGACCGACGTATCTAGGAGACAACTTCCCTTTCTTGCCAAATCTGACAATGCCTCTGAAAGGTGAAATTTTCAAAAATACTCAGTCTCCCTGTTCAAATATCAACGGTCTGCGTTTGATATTGGCGTATTTCGCCTGCCTATCCTGTGCCGTCTTCATTCGTTTCTGAATGATCTTCACTTTTTCGGTCATCTCACGAATCATATCAGGCCCCAACTCTGGTACCTCAAAAACATCATCCCAGTACAACGGAGATCTGCACTTCTTTCCGTATAAAGCTTCGAACGGTGCCATCTCTATGCTCGTCTGATAGCTGTTGTTGTATGAAAACTCACACAACGGCAATGAATCTTGCCAACTAGTACCAAAGTCTAGTACTACAGCTCTCAGCATGTCCTCTAAAGTCTGGATAGTCCGCTCTGACTGTCCGTCCATCTGAGGATGATAAGCAGTGCTCAGGTGTAAAGTCGTACCTAAAGCCTGCTGCAAACTGTGCCAAAAGTGAGAAGTAAATCGTGGATCACGATCTGATACGATCGACTTCGGCACACCGTGCAATCTGACGACCTCTCTGACATACAACTCTGCCATCTGATCGTGTCGATAGGTCATTCTGTACGGAATGAAGAACACTGATTTGGTCAGTCTGTCTATCACAACCCAAATCGCGTCACAGCCCCGCAAAGATCGAGGTAACTTCGTCACGAAATCCATGGAAATGTGGTCCCATTTCCATTCAGGAACATACAAACTCTGAAGTAAACCTCCGGGCTTCTTTCTTTCTGCCTTCACCTGCTGGCAATTCAAACATTTAGACACAAATTCTGCAATATCGGTCTTCATTTGCTTCCACCAGAATTGTATCTTCAAGTCATTGTACATCTTCCTTCCACCAGGATGAATGCTGAACCGACTACAGTGTGCCTCTGACATGATATGTCGTCTCAAATCTGAAACCTCTGGCACTACTAGATGGTTATTCACATACAGAACAGAATCTCTAACCTGATACTCTGATATATGACCAGCTCTGACCATATCAATCGATTTCTGAATACTCGGATCAGTTTTCTGCGCTTCTTTGATCCTCAAAATCAAATCTGGCTCAATCTGAATTGCAGCAAGTCGCAACGGTCTACTCTCTGTATCAAATGTCAATCCCGACAAGCAACAATCCTCTACTAAATTCGATACACCTACTGTGAATAAGGAAAGCACACATACCTTTCGACTTAAGGCGTCTGCAGCTGCATTCGACTTCCCTAGATAGTACTTGATCTCGCAATCAAAATCTTTCAGCAGATCAAGCCATCGTCGCTGCCTCATGTTCAACTCTGTAATGCCCAAGATTCTTGTAGATAGTTGAATACGAAACGCAAGAACAGACGGGGCGAAACGATGCGATAAAATATGAAATTTTAGTTGTGCAGGACCGCACCCGTGGTCTGGCAAGCACCGCACCCGCGGTGCAATGGGCAGAAAATGAGTGAATTCCCGTAGCCACACCGCACCCGCGGTATTTACATGACCGCTCCCGCGGTCATCACTTTTGGAAAATTGTATTTCTGCCGAGACATGAGCGCACCCGCGCTCATGTTAACACCGCACCCGCGGTCATGCCTCCGAGAAATCCACTCTCATTCTCAACTTGACATGTGGCCTAGTATATATATATAATTGCGCTGATTCAGCTATTCTTCAGTTCCAGCTCTCAGAACAGAGATTTCCTCCATAACTTTCAAGGTTTTCAAGCTTTAAAGTTAGATATCTCACGATTTAGCCATCCAAATCATATTCCGAGTTAAGAATTGTGTTCCTTGCTTTGAAAGCTACAAAGTGATGTAAGTATTGTTTAATTCTAGCAAGTTTCACGATTTAGATGTTAGAGGAATTGGAATATGATAGTTATATTATGTTCTTGACGTATTGAGCATGATATATTTGTAAACAGATCGAAGAACAGATATCATATGCAATTATTATAAAATTCAGCATAGTTAGAAGTACATTATATCGATTTTGAATATGGTTTTGTGCATAGGATTTGAGTATGAGTTGAGGATGATATAGGGTTGATAGCTGTTGAGATTTGGATTGACCGGTGTTAAGAATATACGTCGTTATGCCGTCAAATTGTATCGAGATCACGTAGTGACTTGGATATGTGTTGATTAGATAAGAGATTGATAGATTTTGTATCAACATTTCCATTTCAGATTCGTCTGTGTCAACCGTGACAGCAACTGTACGAAGAAAGGTATAGTACATGTTTTGTTTGGGGAATCACGACTCAAATGAGATCACATTTGAGTTTCCCAACCAAAATCACATACTTGTTTTATTGATTTTATCTTGATATGATTATGATTGTGTATAGATTTGTTTATAGAACTTGTATACAGATCTTGCTATGCTTTGTTTACAGATCATGTGGCATTGCATTAGAATGATTATGCTTGTGTACAGACTTTGTATTCATGAATTAAGATAGGACAGTCTGGAGATCAGGCAGACTTCTAGATGTTCGGCGATATCTCAGCTTAGGGTAAGATCACCGCCCCTTTGTAGACGTGAATACAGATCAGGCCGAAGTCTAGGAATAAGACGTACAGCACCTCGATTGGTAGGGTAGGTGACAGCCAGTGACGTCTTATTCACAACGGGATCCCTAGAGTTCTAGTCGAGTCGCGTCTAGACATGATTAGACTCGAATTGCATGATTATATATGAATGACATTCATATTAGCATGTTTCATGTTTTAGATTGTTTTAATGCATGTATACATGTTTATACTGGGATTTGTTCTCACCGGTTTTCCGGCTGTTGTTATGTCTGTATGTGTGCATAAAAACAGGTGGGGCAGGATCTGGGTCGAGACAGAGATGATCGTGTTAGCGTGGAGATCACGGGCGTAGCAAATGGACCAGTAGTTGTCTTTTATTATATACTGTCTTTTAATACTGGTTAGTTGAGGACATACAGAATAAGACATGTATTGTGTTTGTATGTTGTAAATTTAATAAAGAACTTAGGCTTGTTTAATTACATTTGATTAAATGTAAAAGCGAAAAATTTGACCCACATTTTAGAATAACGATCCATTTAATCCCAAGAAAAAGAATTAGAGCCCGGGTCCCCACAACAGGTGGTATCAGAGCCGATAGTTCCTTTAGACTAAGATAGGATAGAATGAGCGGGGTAGATCGAGTCTTCTTCCTTGCTTATGATGTGCTAGCATGATTAGTGCTTTCCTTATTACATGTTGTTGTTATTTGATTTCGTTCAACATGTGATTGACTGAATCAGAACTGATTCTAGATCAGAGGTAACTGACTAGAGGATGGCTGAGACAGTTGTATATTTTGTTTACTAATCCGTTGGTTTATTAGATATGCCTCCTAGAAGAGCAGCCGTACCTCTACGACCAGCAGTGCCAGAACAGGGGAGCACATCCGGAGATCGTATGGATGTTACGGCGACCCCTATGGAGACGTTGCTGAAGCGATTCCAATCCTTTCGACCTCCCACATTAAAAGGTACCGAGAATGCCATCGAGTGCGAAAGTTGGCTTGAGGACATTGAAATGTTATTCGACTCTTTGGAGTACAGTGACGAGAAGAGAATAAAGCTAATTGGCCATCAATTGCAAGATATAGCCAAGAATTGGTGGTTGAACATTAGGAGAGCTTTAGAGCAGCGGGGTACCGAGATTACTTGGAAGGTATTTAAGACGGAGTTCTATCAGCGTTTCTTTCCCATCTCTTATCGCAAGGATAAAGGTGCAGAATTTGCCAATCTAAGGCAAGGGCCACTGAACATTGAGGAGTACGTTGCCAAATTCTCTTCTTTGCTTCGTTTTGCACCCCATGTTTCAGGTAGTGACGAGGCGGTGGCGGACCAATTCATAAATGGCTTGAACCCGGACATCTTTACCTTGGTAAACACGGGAAGACCTAATAACTTTGCGGATGCATTGAATCGAGCCGAGGGTGCAGAAGCAGGATTGTTGAGGCAGCGGAGTGCTCCTTATGTTGCTCCGATACCGAGACCACCAGCATCTACCATTCCACCCCCTCCAAGATTTGATAGTGGCGGTAGTAGCAGTGGCAGAAAGGAACAGCTGAAGGCGAAGGGGAAACAGTTTAAGCGACCTGGGAGCAGTTCGTCGAGCTCCAGCGGATCAAGACAGACTGGTTTTGATCAAAGTTCAAGGACTCCAGGTGTCTACTGCAATTCTTGCGGAGGTAGGCATGCGACTGAACAATGCCAAGGAGTTACATGCCGATGTAACCTTTGTAGGCAACCGGGGCATTTTGCCAAAGTCTGCCCACAGAGGAGTGTACAGCCAGCCCAGAGTGGACGAGCATCCGGGCCAGTACCTCAGTTTGAGCGGCAGGCATCATCAGTTCACTCTTTTCAGCCTCCACCAGCTCCGACTAAACCCAGAGCTCGTGGTAGTCAGATAGTGAGTCAACCTCCGAGGCAACAGGCTCAAGTGTTTGCATTGACAGAAGAGCAAGCACAAGATGCACCAGATGATGTTATAGCAGGTGACTGCTCTCTTTATGGTTATCCTGCTTATATCTTGATAGATACAGGTGCATCGCATACATTCATTTCGGAGCGATTTGCATTGTTGCATTCATTGCCTGTTGAGTCTTTGTTAGAGGTTGTATCTATTAATTCTCCGTTGGGAAGTGGATTGATATCTGTAACTACGGTTAAACATTGCATTCTACAGTTTGAGGGGCATGAGATTGACCTAGATTGTATAGTATTGGGTCTAGCTGATTTTGATTGTATAGTCGGTATTGACATGCTAACAAAGTACAGAGCCACTGTAGATTGTTTCCATAAGATTGTCAGATTCAGACCCGAGATGACAGACGAGTGGAAATTCTACGGGAAGGGTTCCAGATCTCGGATTCCCTTGATTTCGGCTCTTACTATGAACAGATTGTTACAAAAAGGAGCAGATGGTTTCTTTATTTATGCTGTAGATATGCAGAAGTCGAGCCCGGCTGTGGGGACCCGGGCTCTAACTCTTTCTTTGGGATTTAAATGGATCATTAATATAAAAAGTGGGTCAAATTTTCGCTTTTACATTAACTCAAATGAAAGCTAACACAAAAAGATTCTATGTTATTCAACAACATAATATACAACCATAAGATACAAATATGTCTGGTTCCAAACCATATTCGACAACTAGTAATTAAATATAGTACATGCCAAAAGTACAACTACTAATTTTTCTGCTAAGCCCGAGATCACCACGCTATGTCCGTCTCTCATCCTCTGCGTGACCCAGATCCTGCCCCACCTGTTGTTATGCACACATACAGACATAACAACAGTCGGAAACTCCGGTGAGAACAAATCCCAGTATAAACATGTATACATGCATATAATCAATTAAACGTGAATCATTCTATCATGAATGACATCATATGCACATGCAATGCAATGCGAATCAAACCATGTCTGGACTCGACTCGACTAGAACTCTAGGGATCCTGTATGAATAAGACGTCAATGGCTGTCACCTACCCTCCCACTCGGGGTGACTGTACGTCTTATTCCTAGACTTCGGTCTGAGCTGTATCTATGGCTGCAATAGGAGTCAGGGCTGCTCCTAAGCTGAGATACACCGAACATCTAGATAGTTGACAATGGCTGTCAACGACTCTCCTATCTTAAATGCAATGACTATCAATCTGTAAACAAAGCATACTCATATTCATATCTGAATATTATAATAATCTTACATGCTTGAATACAATTCTTATAATCAAAGCATAATCATGTTACAACATTGAATATAATTCTATACACAATTTATAAACATGATATAATTAAATACAATCATCTATAGTATGTGGTTTGGTTTGGGAAACTCAAATAATGTCTTATTTGAGTTGTGGCTTCCCAAACAAACATGATTTATACCTTTCGTCGTAGAATCGCTGTCACGGTCGCCAAACTGAATCTGAAATGGAAATGTCGATACACAATCTATCAATCTTTAATCTAATCAACACTTAACCAAGTCACTACGTGATCTCAATACAATTTGACGGCATAACGACGTGATTCTCGATACCGGTCAATCAAATCTTAACAGATATCAACATTATCTCATTCTCAATCATTCTAATTCATAACCCAATACAATATCCATCCAAAACACAATAAATCCTATCCCAACAATTCATAAATCATACTGAAATTCATAGGAAATGCATATGATATCCTTTCTTTGATCCGTTTACAAATATATCATGCTCAATATGCCAAGAACACAATATAACTATCATATTCTCATTTCCCCAATATCTGAATTTCAAAACTTACTGAAATCGAATAGACTTACATCACTTTGTAGATAATGAAGAGAGGAGTTCAAAACCGAAATCGGATCAAAGTTTGGATTGCTAAATCTTGCAAAATCACCATTATAAGTGAAGGAGAAACTTTGGAAGCTTTTCTCTCTGAAAATATCGAATCCTACTGAAAAAATGAAGAAAGAATCGAGACACTTGTATATATATCTTGCATGATTCAAGACACATGGCTAATCCTTTGCATTACACGTCTCGCGCATATGCGCGGCATTACTCGCGCATATGCGCCGAACCTACTGTCTCGGCAAATTTAGCACTCGCGCATATGCGCCACTAAACTCGCGCATATGCGCCAATGGTTCTGGACGCTCCGCGCATATGCGCCACTACACTCGCGCATATGCGCCAATGCCACTGGCCTGCTCGCGCATGTGCGCGCATTTCTTCGCGCATGTGCGCCAAGGCTACTGAAATTTCCATGCATATGCGCGCATTCCTTCGTGCATATGCGCCATAGCTTCGGCCTTTTACATTTATTCTTCACCTTTCACATCTTTTCTCATATCTTTCTTACCCTCATTTTACTTAGTGTTTCTCATGCAATGTCATGCACTCTCCCACTATCGAATATCGCCTAGATGAAGATTAATAAATCTCGAGCCTTACATTTCTCCCCCTCTAAGAAATGATTTCGTCCTCGAAATCGTAGGCAATTATTAAACATACATGACAAGTAATGTAATCAAGACTGAAAATTACTTACATCATGTAAACAACTCGGGATGTTTCTGTTGCATATCTGCTTCCGTTTCCCAAGTCGCTTCTTCAATGCCATGACGACTCCATTGGACTTTCACTAGAGGAATAGTCTTCGTTCTTAGCTTCTTTTCCTTCCGGTCAAGAATCTGTATCGGTTGTTCCACATAGCTCAAAGTCTGATCAAATTCACCTTCGTCAGGACGAATGACATGAGAAACATCAGGCATGTATTTACGCAACATCGATACATGAAAGACGTCATGTATCCCATATAGAGAAGGAGGAAGAGCCAGTCGATATGCTCGATCGCCAATCTTCTCTAGAATCTCGTAAGGACCAACGTATCTAGGAGACAACTTTCCACGCTTGCCAAATCTGACAACGCCTCTGAATGGGGAAATCTTTAGAAACACCCTGTCTCCTTGCTCAAATACTAACGGTCTACGTCTGATGTTGGCGTATTTCGCTTGCCTGTCTTGCGCCGTTTTCATCCTCTTCTGAATGACTTTCACTTTCTCTGTCATGTCACGGATCATATCTGGTCCAAGTTCCGGTACTTCTACAATGTCATCCCAGTATAGCGGAGATCTGCACTTCTTACCATATAAAGCTTCAAACGGTGCCATCTCAATGCTCGTGTGATAGCTATTATTGTAAGAGAATTCACAAAGAGGTAAGGAATCTTGCCAGCTGTGCCAAAATCTAGCACCACGGCTCTCAACATATCCTCTAACGTCTGGATAGTCCGCTCTGACTGTCCATCTGTCTGAGGATGATACGCAGTACTCAGGTGCAATGTCGTACCCAAAGCCTGCTGTAGACTGTGCCAGAAGTGTGAAGTAAATCGGGGATCACGATCTGATATGATAGACTTCGGCACTCCATGTAATCTGACTACCTCTCGAACATATATCTCCGCCATCTGATCGTGTCGGTAAGTCATTCAGTACGGGATGAAACAAGCTGATTTGGTCAATCTGTCGATAACGACCCAAATCGCATCACAGCCTCAGGAAGATCGGGGTAACTTCGTCACAAAATCCATGGAAATGTGGTCCCATTTCCATTCAGGAATAGACAAACTCTGAAGTAACCCTCCGGGCTTCTTCCTCTCGGCCTTCACCTGTTGGCAGTTCAAGCATTTAGACACATACTCTGCGATGTCTGACTTCATCTGCTTCCACCAGAACTGGGTCTTCAGATCATTGTACAACTTCCTGCCACCAGGATGGATGTTGAACCGACTGCAGTGTGCTTCGGACATAATCTGATGTCTCAAGTCTGAAACATCTGGCACTACGAGGCGGTTATTGATGTATAAAACATGATCACGTACCTGATATTCTGATACATGTCCTGCTCTGACCATCTGAATCGATCTTTGCACATTCTGATCGGTTCGTTGGGCTTCTTTGATCCTCCTGATCAAATCAGGCTCAACTTGAATAGCAGTAAGTCGTAGTGGCCTCCTGTCTGTATCAAATTCTAATCCAGAGAAACATCAATTTTCCACGAGTTTGGTAACACCTATTGTCGATAAGGTTAAGGCACATACCTTTCGACTCAAGGCGTCTGCCGCTGCATTTGACTTCCCCGGATAATATTTGATCTCGCAATCAAAATCTTTTAACAGATCAAGCCATCTACGCTGTCTCATATTCAACTCTGACTGAGAAAACAGGTACTTGAGGCTTTTATGGTCGGAATAGATCTCGAATTTCTCGCCATAAAGATAATGACGCCAAATCTTCAGTGCAAATACGATAGCCGCCAATTCAAGATCATGAATGGGGTATCGAGTCTCGTGAGTCTTCAACTGTCTTGAGGCATATGCGACCACATGACCTCGCTGCATAAGAATACATCCCAAACCTCTGTGAGAGGCATCACAATATACAACGAAATCACCCGTACCTGAAGGAATCATCAAGACAGGTGCACTGGTCAACTTTTTCTTCAATTCTAGAAAGCTAGACTCACATTCCTCAGACCATATGAATGGCGCATTCTTCTGTGTCAATTGGGTGATTGGCTTGGCAATACGGGAGAAGTCTTGGATGAATCGTCTATAGTATCCTGCTAGACCCATGAAACTGCGTATCTCTGGCACAGAAGTCGGTCTCGGCCAATTAATCACAGCTTCCACTTTACTCGGATCTACAGAAATACCATCTCCAGATATGATATGTCCCAAAAAGACAACTCGATTCAACCAAAACTCACACTTTGACAATTTGGCATACAATCTCTCATTTCTCAGTGTCTGCAACACAATCCTGAGATGTTCTGCATGCTCAGTTCTGTTCTTAGAATACACCAGAATGTCGTCGATAAAGACAATAACAAAATCATCCAAATACCTCTGAAAGATTTGATTCATCAATCCCATAAATACCGCAGGAGCATTTGTTAAACCAAAAGGCATGACAATAAATTCGTAATGCCCATACCTGGTTCGAAATGCTGTCTTTGGTATGTCTACATCTCGAACTCTGAGTTGATGATATCCGGATCGCAAGTCAATCTTAGAATACACAGAGGATCCCTGCAACTGATCAAATAGATCATCAATTCTAGGCAAAGGATATTGGTTCTTGATCGTTGCCTTATTCAATTGCCGGTAATCTATACACAACCGCATCGCTCCATCTTTCTTTCGCACAAAAAGTACCGGAGCGCCCCAAGGAGATACACTAGGTCTGATATATCCCTTGGTTAGAAAATCTTCCAATTGTGCCTTTAATTCTTTCAACTCTATCGGTGCCATCCTATACGGAGCTCTCGAAATAGGAGTGGTACCTGGAATCAAATCAATACTAAAATCTACTTCTCGCACCGGAGGTAACCCTGGAATCTCCTCTGGAAACACATTTGCAAATTCCCGTACTACTGGCAAATCTGCCAATGTAGGGCTAGATTTCTGAACATCTACAGCGTACATGTAATGCCCGGAAATTTAATCCTAGTAATCGGTAATTATTGAATTATAATTTGATATGATTATGAAAGGATTAATCGGGACACGAAATACAGGTAGGTGTGAAAAGTGTGTGTAGGTGTTAGGAGCCCCGCGCACATGCGCATACACGCAGCGCGCACATGCGCGAGACGTCCCGAAGGGTCCGCGCACATGCACGATAATCTGCGCGCATCTGCGCGCAAGCTCCAGAAAGGTCCGCGCACATGCGCGGCTGAGATTCGCGCACATGCGCGAGGCTGCCCGAGACTTGGCAGTGGTGAGCAAAGGGCCTCGCGCATATGCGCCGAGTAGGGCGCGCATATGCGCGAGTCATGCAGCTTGGAAATTTGACAAATGGCTTGTTTGCACCGTGAGTATATATATATATATATACATGCAAGAATTGTTCCTTGAAAGAAAAATCAGAAAGGAACGAGAGCTTTGAGGAAAAGCTAGCTTCGTACATTTCAAAATTCTACCGTGCAATATCCGTCTGTCCGAATTGTAATCCGACTTCAGTAGTGAGTTCCTATCGACGTAGGCTACACTTTGACGTAAGTTTTGCTACGTTTTGACATGCTTTGAAATTATGATATTGTCAGAATTGAATAGGATTCATATATGATGTTCTTGACATGTTAGACATCATAGAATCGAAGTCAGGTTAAGAAATGGACTGATTATGGAATTACTATGATTTTCTGATTATAATCAGTTGATACCGGACAGATTTGGATTATGAATCGATTACAGTTTATATTGGATATGGGTTATAGATTGTAACTATTATCTGGTAAATTGGTATAGACGGGGATATTGGAAGTGTACCGTTATACCGTTGATTTTGAATTAATTCCAGATTGATCAGATTGTTATGGAATTGACTGGTATATTGATATGAGATTATTGATATTGTCAGTACCAGACAGGTTGTGAGTTCAGGACTTCGACTGAGCCAGAAACCGACGGAAGAAAGGTATAAGTCAATGTGGTATTGGGAGATGGACTTGAGTCGGTTTAGACTTGGGTTTCCCTAAATCACATACTTTATTTTATTGCATGGATATTTGCATTACATTGATTAATGTACTTGTTCTCTTGTATTTAGATGACAGGTATTAGACAAGTTATCTTGTGACAGAAGTGCCGGATAGTGGTGGTATCACCATGGCACATTGCACTATGTCTCAAGATAGGATGCTAGTGATAGAGCTACAGTCCTTGACGGTTAGGTCAGGACACTGGATGTGTGGTTATATCGAGTAATGGAATCTATTACGGAATTCGATATAGGAACACCATATTTGGTTATATCGAGTAAAGGGTATTGGAATTCTTCTATTACGGAATTCGATATAGGAATACCAGGGCACTGGTTATATCGAGTAATAGATATTATGGTTCCATCCTTTACGGAATTCGATATAGGAATACCACATCTGGAAACCGGGATCCCTAGACTAGGATTGAGTCTAGTCTGAATTATGATTGATGTCGACAGTTTGATTTGATATTGTTTATGTTTCAGATTTTGATACATATTCATGTTACCTGATTACATGCCTTATATTGTTTATATGATTGCATGTTTCATTGATTTATACTGGGGATTATATTCTCACCGGTATGTCCGGCTGTTGTCTTGTCTGTATGTGTACTTGACAACAGGTGGGACAGGTCCAGGGTCGAGGAGATGAAGAGCTAGATCGTGATTAAAGTGGTGGCACCGGACTTGGACTAGATGTAGGGTTAAACACTTGACTTTAGTTTTAAACCCTATTTTGAATAAATGTTGAAATACAGGATTTGTAAGTTATATACTGATATGTATATATGTTGTATGTCACTACGTTCCGCATTTTAAAAAAAAAATTTAGACCCTGTTTTAATTGATTAATTAGTCCCAATGATGATTAAGAACTTGATTAGCGTCCGGGTCCCCACAACAGGTGGTATCAGAGCGATAGATCCTTGAGATTGAGATAGGAGCTAGTGAGCGGGGTAGATTGATTTTCTTTCCTGCTTTTGATTGCTAGCATGATTCCTGTTTTAATACATGTTACCTGACTTATCTGCTATTGATATGGTATTGTGTATTATTGGAATGGATCAGCTGTAAGATGATCCAGGGAGGCTTGAAATAGGATTATTGTGGGAACTGCTAACCCTTTTGGTTATCAGATATGCCTCCGAGGAGAATGCCAGAACAGGGGAGTACCTCGAATCCTCCCATGGATGTGACACCTACAGCAATGGAGAAATTGCTGAAAAGGTTTCAGTCATTTCATCCACCGACTTTGAAAGGAACGGAGAACTCCGTGGAATGTGAAAGTTGGTTGGACGATATTGAATCACTGTTTGACTCTTTGGAGTATACGGAGGAAAAGAGGGCAAAACTGATAATACACCAATTGCATGACGTTGCTAAACATTGGTCGATCACGACGAAACAGGCATTGGAACAACGAGGTATGGCCATTACCTGGAATGTGTTTAAGACTGAATTTTATCTGCGGTTCTTCCCAGTATCGTATAGGAAGGACAAGGGAGCCGAATTTGCAAACTTGAAACAGGGCCAATTAAACATTGAGGACTACGTGGCTAAGTTCTCTACACTACTTCTTTTCGCTCCCCATGTCGCTGAGCATGATGAGGCCGTTGCAGACCAGTTCATAAATGGCCTAAATCCTAAAATTTTTACGCTGGTAAATACTGGGAGGCCCAACAACTTCACCGATGCCCTGAACAGAGCCAAGGGAGCCGAGGCAGGCTTGATGAGGCAGAGAGAGGCTTCATTTGTGCTTCCAGCACCGGGACAGCAACAACCACCTCCTCGATTTGAAGGTGGCAGCAGCGGTAGTGGAAGGAAGGATTTCTTGAAGGCTAGAGGGAAGCAATTTAAGAAATTAGGGACTACTTCGTCCAGTTCGAGTGGCTCTAGACAGACCGGTCAGAGCCAGAGCTATGCAGGACCGTACTGTAGTACTTGTGGAGGGAGGCATTCCACAGATCAGTGCCGAGGAGTAGTTGGCAGCTGTCGTATCTGTAGACAGCAGGGACACTTTGCCCGAGTGTGTCCACAGCGAGGTGCCCAGGGATCCCAGGCAGCTGAGTCATCTGGATCAGTGGCTCAGGCAGGTAGACGACCATCTGCCGTTCATTCCTTTCAGCCAGTACCGTCTACTCTGTCACAGCAGAGGCCAGGAGGGGGCCAGACCGCGAGCCAGCCTCCTAGACAGCAGGCCCGATTGTTTGCTTTGACTGAGGAGCAAGCACAGGATGCACCTGATGATGTAGTTGCAGGTAACTGTTTTATTTCTGGTTATCCTGCATATGTACTGATTGATACTGGTGCATCGCATACTTTTATTTCTGAGAGGTTTGCATTGAGTCATGCGTTACCTATTGAGTCACTGTCTGCAGTAGTGTCTGTCTCTTCGCCGTTAGGGACAGGTTTGATATCGGTGAAATCTGTGAAATCGTGTATACTGCAATACGACGGGCATACGATTGATTTAGACTGTATTGTTCTTGGTTTATCTGATTTTGATTGTATTGTCGGCATCGACATGTTGACCAAGTACCGAGCTACAGTCGATTGTTTCCACAAGATAGTTCGATTCAGACCTGAGATGGCTAAGGAGTGGAAATTTTATGGTAAGGGTTCTAGGGCTAGAATTCCTTTGATATCTGCAATAAATATGACTCGATTATTGCAGAAGGGAGCGGATGGATTCCTGGTATATTCAGTGGACTTACTGAAAACGAGCCCAACATTGGCGGATTTGCCAGTGGTGTGCGAGTTTACTGATGTCTTTCCAGACGAGATTCCTGGATTGCCTCCGATTCGAGAGATAGACTTCAGCATTGAATTGATGCCAGGAACCGTTCCTATTTCGAGAGCTCCTTACAGGATGGCACCGATCGAATTGAAAGAATTGAAAGAACAGTTGGAGGATTTACTGGCCAAGGGATATATTAGACCTAGTGTATCTCCTTGGGGTGCTCCAGTACTGTTCGTGAGAAAGAAGGATGGGTCGATGAGACTTTGTATCGACTATAGGCAACTGAACAAGGCAACGGTAAAGAATAAATACCCCTTGCTTCGTATTGATGATTTATTTGATCAGTTGCAGGGTTCATCGGTATATTCCAAGATCGACTTGAGATCTGGATACCATCAATTGAGAGTCAGGGATTCTGATATCTCAAAGACAGCATTCAGAACCAGGTATGGACACTATGAGTTTATTGTCATGCCTTTTGGTTTGACGAATGCACCTGCGGTATTTATGGGATTGATGAACCGCGTATTTCAGAAATACTTGGATGATTTTGTTATCATATTCATTGATGATATATTGATTTATTCAAAGAATATGATTGAGCATGCTAATCATCTGAGGACTGTGTTGAGAATTTTGAGGGCAGAGAAACTGTATGCTAAATTATCGAAATGCGAGTTTTGGCTGAAACAGGTTGTGTTTTTGGGTCACATTATATCGGGAGAAGGTATATCAGTTGATCCTAGTAAGGTTGAAGCCGTGATGAGTTGGCCGAGACCTATATCTGTACCAGAAATTCGCAGTTTTATGGGTTTGGCAGGATATTATCGCCGATTCATTAAAGATTTTTCGAGTATTGCCAAACCAATTACTCAGCTAACTCAGAAAAATGCTCCATTTGTCTGGTCTGAGGAATGTGAGACCAGTTTTCTTGAGCTAAAGAAAAGATGGACCAGTGCTCCAGTGTTGACGATTCCTTCAAGCACTGGTGGATTTGTTGTTTACTGCGATGCATCTCACCGAGGATTGGGTTGTGTATTGATGCAACGGGGGCATGTGATTGCTTATGCCTCGAGACAGCTGAAACCCCATGAAACTCGATATCCAATTCATGATTTTGAATTGGCAGCTATAGTCTTTGCATTAAAGATATGGCGACATTATCTGTACGGTGAGAAATTCGAAATTTATTCTGATCATAAAAGCTTGAAATATCTGTTTTCCCAATCAGAGTTGAATATGAGACAGCGAAGATGGCTGGATTTATTGAAAGACTTTGATTGTGAGATTAAATACTATCCAGGGAAATCCAACGCAGCAGCTGATGCGCTGAGTCGAAAGGTATGTGCACTATCCTTATCGACGATAGGTGTTTCGAATTTGATTGAAAACTGCTGTTTTTCTGGATTAGTATTTGAGACAGATCAGAGACCAATGAGATTATATACTATTCAAGCGGAACCAGAGCTGATTTTGAAAATTAAAGCGGCTCAAAGAGTTGATCAGAATGTGCAGAAGTCGATTGCTTTGGTCAAAGCTGGACATTGGTCAGAATATCAGGTCCAAAATGGTACTTTGTATGTGAATAATCGTCTTGTTGTACCGAATGTTTCGGAGTTGAGACAGCGGATACTGACAGAAGCACACAACAGTCGATTTAGCATTCATCCGGGTGGCAGGAAAATGTATAATGATTTGAAGACACAATATTGGTGGAAACAAATGAAAGCAGACATTGCTACATTTGTATCAAAGTGTCTGAATTGCCAACAGGTGAAGGCTGAACGAAAGAAACCAGGCGGATTGTTACAGAGTTTGTCTATTCCTGAATGGAAATGGGATCATATTTCCATGGATTTTGTGACACAATTACCGAGATCCTCCCGAGGTTATGATGCGATTTGGGTCGTGATTGATCGATTGACCAAATCGGCATGTTTCATTCCATACAAGATGACCTACAGATACGATCAGATGGCCGATATCTACGTAAAGGAAGTTGTCAGACTGCACGGAGTGCCGAAGTCGATTGTTTCAGACCGTGATTCTCGGTTTACTTCGCACTTCTGGCAGAGTTTGCAGCAAGCTCTCGGTACGAAGTTGCATTTGAGTACCGCATATCATCCACAAACTGACGGACAGTCAGAACGTACGATCCAGACATTAGAAGATATGCTGAGAGCTGTAGTGCTGGATTTTAGCACTAATTGGCAAGATGCATTGCCTCTTTGCGAGTTTTCGTACAACAATAGCTATCAAACAAGTATTGAGATGGCTCCATTCGAAGCGTTGTACGGAAAGAAATGTCGATCGCCTCTTTACTGGGATGATATCTCTGAAGTTCCTGAGACTGGACCGGATATGATCAGAGATATGACTGAGAAAGTAAAGCTAATTCAGAAGAAAATGAAGGCAGCTCAGGACAGACAAGCCAAATATGCCAACCTCAGACGACGACCGTTGGTATTTGAGGCTGGAAACCGAGTGTTCCTGAAAATTTCACCTTTCAGAGGAGTTGTCAGATTTGGCAAGAAAGGAAAGTTGTCTCCACGATCCGTCGGTCCATATGAGATTCTCGAGAAGATAGGAGACCGTGCCTATCGACTTGCATTACCGCCTTCATTATCTGGGATACATGATGTCTTTCATGTGTCGATGCTGCGGAAATATCTCCCTGATGATTCTCACGTGATTCAACCAGACGAGACCGAGCTGGATGAGACATTGAGTTATGTCGAGAAACCGATCCGGATTATCGATCGTAAAGAAAAACAGCTCAGAACAAAGATGATTCCTCTTGTGAAAGTTCAATGGACTCGTCATGGTGTTGAAGAAGCCACTTGGGAGACTGAGTCTGATATGAGACAAGAATTCCCAGCATTATTTCACTGAGGTAAATTTCGAATACATTTCTGTATATACTCCTTGTTGATATGATAGATTGCTTGTGATTTCGAGGACGAAATCGTATCTTAGGGGGGGAGAAATGTAATGCCCGAAATTTAATCCTACTAATCGGTAATTATTGAATTATAATTTGATATGATTATGAAAGGATTAATCGGGACACGAAATACAAGTAGGTGTGAAAAGTGTGTGTAGGTGTGAGGAGCCCCGCGCACATGCGCATACACGCAGCGCGCACATGCGCGAGACGTCCCGAAGGGTCCACGCACATGCACGATAATCTGCGCGCATATGCGCGCAAGCTCCAGAAAGGTCCGCGCACATGCGCGGCTGAGATTCGCGCACATGCGCGAGGCTGCCCGAGACTTGGCAGTGGTGAGCAAAGGGCCTCGCGCATATGCGCCGAGTAGGGCGCGCATATGCGCGAGTCATGCAGCTTGGAAATTTGACAAATGGCTTGTTTGCACCGTGAGTATATATATATATATACATGCAAGAATTGTTCCTTGAAAGAAAAATCAGAAAGGAACGAGAGCTTTGAGGAAAAGCTAGCTTCGTACATTTCAAAATTCTACCGTGCAATATCCGTCTGTCCGAATTGTAATCCGACTTTGGTAGTGAGTTCCTATCGACGTAGGCTACACTTTGACGTAAGTTTTGCTACGTTTTGACATGCTTTGAAATTATGATATTGTCAGAATTGAATAGGATTCATATATGATGTTCTTGACATGTTAGACATCATAGAATCGAAGTCAGGTTAAGAAATGGACTGATTATGGAATTACTATGATTTTTTGATTATAATCAGTTGATACCGGACAGATTTGGATTATGAATCGATTACAGTTTATATTGGATATGGGTTATAGATTGTAACTATTATCTGGTAAATTGGTATAGACGGGGATATTGGAACTGTACCGTTATACCATTGATTTTGAATTAATTCCAGATTGATCAGATTGTTATGGAATTGACTGGTATATTGATATGAGATTATTGATATTGTCAGTACCAGACAGGTTGTGAGTTCAGGACTTCGACTGAGCCAGAAACCGACGGAAGAAAGGTATAAGTCAATGTGGTATTGGGAGATGGACTTGAGTCGGTTTAGACTTGGGTTTCCCTAAATCACATACTTTATTTTATTGCATGGATATTTGCATTACATTGATTAATGTACTTGTTCTCTTGTATTTAGATGACAGGTATTAGACAAGTTATCTTGTGACAGAAGTGCCGGATAGTGGTGGTATCACCACGGCACATTGCACTATGTCTCAAGATAGGATGCTAGTGATAGAGCTACAGTCCTTGACGGTTAGGTCAGGACACTGGATGTGTGGTTATATCGAGTAATGGAATCTATTACGGAATTCGATATAGGAACACCATTTTATATCGAGTAAAGGGTATTGGAATTCTTCTATTACGGAATTCGATATAGGAATACCAGGGCACTGGTTATATCGAGTAATAGATATTATGGTTCCATACTTTACGGAATTCGATATAGGAATACCACATCTGGAAACCGGGATCCCTAGACTAGGATTGAGTCTAGTCTGAATTATGATTGATGTCGACAGTTTGATTTGATATTGTTTATGTTTCAGATTTTGATACATATTCATGTTACCTGATTACATGCCTTATATTGTTTATATGATTGCATGTTTCATTGATTTATACTGGGGATTATATTCTCACCGGTATATCCGGCTGTTGTCTTGTCTGTATGTGTACTTGACAACAGGTGGGACAGGTCCAGGGTCGAGGAGATGAAGAGCTAGATCGTGATTAGAGTGGTGGCACCGGACTTGGACTAGATGTAGGGTTAAACACTTGACTTTAGTTTTAAACCCTAGTTTGAATAAATGTTGAAATACAGGATTTGTATGTTATATACTGATATGTATATATGTTGTATGTCACTACGTTCCGCATTTTAAAAAAAAAATTTAGACCTTGTTTTAATTGATTAATTAGTCCCAATGATGATTAAGAACTTGATTAGCGTCCGGGTCCCCACAGTACACAAGGAACCCATCTGCTCCTTTCTGCAGCAACTTATTCATAGACAAAGCTGAAATCAAGGGAATCCGAGATCTGGAACCCTTTCCGTAGAATTTCCACTCTTCTGCCATTTCTGGTCTGAATCTGACAATCTTGTGGAAACAATCCACTGTGGCTCTGTACTTTGTTAACATATCGATCCCCACTATACAATCAAAGTCAGCTAGTCCAAGTACTATACAATCTAGATCAAGTTCATGACCCTCAAACTGTAAGATACAATGTCTAACCGTAGTGACTGATATCAAACCACTGCCTAACGGAGAAGTAATAGACACGACATCTAACAAAGACTCAACAGGTAAGGAATGCGATAATGCAAATCGTTCTGATATGAATGTATGCGATGCACCCGTATCTATCAATATATAAGCAGGATAACCGCAAAGGGAACAGTTACCTGCAATGACATCATCTGGGGCATCCTGTGCTTGCTCTTCAGTCAAGGCAAACAACTGAGCCTGTTGTCTCTGAGGCTGACTCCCTGGCTGTCCACCTCTGGCTCGAGGCTGGTTCTGTGCTGGTGGTGGCTGAAAGGAATGGACCGATGAAGCTTGCCTCTCAGGCTGAGTCACTGAGGCAGACGACCCTGCAGCCTGAAATCTCGATGCACCACTTTTCTGAGGACAGACCTTGGCATAATGTCCCGGTTGCTTACATATATTACATTTACCCTGTGGGGACCCGGACACTAATCATTTTCTTAATCATCTTTTTGGGATTTAATTATAAATTAAGATAAAACAGGGTCTAAAAATTTTTCTTTTTAAATTATAACTGCGAAAGGTAATGGACTCTAAATACTATACATGTCTGTATATAAAAATACAAATTCAGTATTAAAATACAATAATGTACAACCTTCTGATCTAAGGTTCACTACTAAAGTTCTAGTAGTAAAATCCAATCTACTGTAAGTCCGGAATCACCACGCTAAACTCGTCTTCTCTCGTCATCTTCTCGACCCTGATCCAGCCCCACCTGTTGTCATGCACACATACAAAACACGACAACAGCCGGATAACTCCGGTGAGAATAAATCCCAGTACAAAACATGGTAAGCATGTATATAAATAATCTAAATCATCAAACATGCTGTCATGAATATATTCAAAGGAGTAGATTCCATAGTCTATGACATCTACTCATAATAGGCATGCAATTCAAATCAGATAAACATGCAATTTAATCAAATCATATAAACATGCTATCAGGACTGAAAGCAATAAGCCTGGGTTTCATAGTCTATGAAACCACATCTATAAACACATGCAATTCTAGTCAAATCATGTCTAGACTCGACTCAACTATAACTCTAGGGATCCCGTAATGAATAAGACGTCAATGGCTGTTACCTACTCAACCGATCGTGGTAACTGTACGTCTTATTCCTAGACTTCGGCCATGGCTGTATCGTGGTGCTACAATAGGACAATGTCTGCTCCTATGTACGATACACCGAACGTCTAGAGGTCTGACAATGACTGTCAAGACTTTCCTATCTTAATTGCAATGAATAACAATCTGTAAACAAAGCATAATCATATTCATAACGGAATACCACAATTATTTTACATGCTTGAATACAATTCTATAATCAAAGCATAATTAGGTAACAATATAAACAATAATCTAGTATGTGATTTTATTGGGAAACTCAAATTAATCTAACTTGAGTTATACTTCCCGAATATCACATGAATTATACCTTTGTCGTCCCTGTCTGACGATGACGATGACCTATACTCAAATCTGTCCATATCGAATCTGAAATGACAATATTGAATACATGGTATCAATGAATAACTCAATTCACAATCTGTTCTGATCAATACTCAACTCAGTACATAATCTGATCAATATCTGAACCAAATACAATCTGATTATACCAACGATATCGTAATATTATCGAATTCATATCTAAATCTGAACAATCTAAAATAACTGATGTTTCGACGGCATAACAATACTGTCTCGACAACCCCGTCAATCTAAACATCACAAATATAATACCACCAGACTTCGAAATCAATACGGATACAATGATAATCTCAATATCTGTACACTCTGAATCAATAATAACACAATTCTGATATCAAATCTCAGTCAATTCATTTCCGAAAATCATAACAATTCCATAAACAGTCTGTTTCTAAATCTGACTTCAATTCTATAATATCTACAGCAGTAGAAACACCATATCTGAATTCTATTCAATTCTGACAACATCATAAAAACAAATCTTGTCTAAACGTAATAAAACTTACGTCCAGTCGTAGCCTGCGTTGCTAGGAACACAGTACCGAAGTCGGATTTCAATTTGGATAGACGGTTCGCTCGCAAATCAATTTCTAAAATCAAGAACGAAGCTTTTCCCTCAAAACCGATTTCTCCCGTTTCGTTTTTCTGAATATCAGATTTGCATGTACGTATATATATATATAGACATCTCACGCATTCCAAAAGACAAGTGGCAATTCGACCAAATGCATGGCGCGCGCATATGCGCGCATACCGCCGCGCATATGCGCCGGCAGTTCTGCTCGGCAGCTAATGCTTCTCGCGCATATGCGCCCAATCGCCCGCGCATATGCGCCCATGGTGCTGGGCGCTACGCGCATATGCGCGAAGTCCATTCGCGCATGTGCGCGCAGGGCTCGGCCACCTCCGCGCATGTGCGCGACTTCATCCGCGCATGTGCGCGAAAGGTGCTGCCAATCTCGCGCTAGACTCGCGCACCTCCACGCGCATGTGCGCCCTCTCACTTCTTGCACACACATTTCACACCTTTGTCATGTGTCCTAGTCCGATCCGTTCCGTCTATAATCATCTCGATTAATTCTATAAATTATTTCAGATTAATCTCCGATTACAGTAATCATATCCAAATCATTTCTGATTACGGTAATTAAATTCTCGGGCATTACATACCCAATACTCCCTGACATTGTTCTGTGGCATGCTTACCTCCACAAGTACCGCAATATCCACTCGTCACCTCTAAATTCTGGCCAAAACCTCTCTGTCTTGACCCGCTGGAGCTCGAAGAACTGCTCCCTGCCCTTTTAAAATGTTTGCCCTTTGCTTTCAACTGATCTTTGCGTCCACTACTGCTACCACCACTTTCGAATCGAGGAGAAGGAACTTGAGATGGAGGTAGTGGCGGTCTCGGACTCGGTGCAACGTACGGAGCACTCCGTTGCCTAAGCAATCCTGCTTCAGCTCCTTTGGCATGATTCAATGCATCCGAGAAATTATCGGGTCTCCCAGTATTGACCAACGTAAAGATATCTGGATTCAGGCCATTTATAAACTGATCTGCCATGGCCTCATCATTTCCTGAAACATGGGGTGCAAAGCGAAGCAAAGAAGAAAATTTAGCAACGTACTCTTCAATGTTCAATTGCCCTTGCCTCAGGTTTGCAAATTCAGCGTCTTTATCTTTACGGTAGGATACAGGAAAGAATCGCTGATAGAACTCGGTCTTGAACACTTTCCATGTAATCTCAGTGCCACGTTGTTCTAGTGCTCTTTTGATATTCAACCACCAATGTTTAGCAATGTCTTGCAGTTGATGGCCAATGAGATTCACTCGCTTCTCGTCACTGTACCCTAGAGACTCGAATAACATCTTGATATCCTCCAACCAGCTTTCGCATTCAATTGCATTTTCTGTACCCTTTAAGTTCGGTGGTCGGAATGACTGGAATCGCTTCAGTAACGTCTCCATAGGGGTCGCCGTAACATCCATAGGATCTCCGGATGTGCTCCCCTGTTCTGGCGCTAATGGTCGTAGAGGAACTGCTGCTCTTCGAGGAGGCATGTATCTGATATTCAAACAATTTAGTATACAAGCTATACAACTGTTTCAGTCCTCCTCTGATCATTTACCTCTGATCCAGAATAGGTTCTGATTCAGTTTATTACACGCTGTAATCAATCAGATAATAAACAACATGTAATAATGAAAGCAATAAACATGTTAGCACATCATAAGCAAGGAAGATGACTCGATCTACCCCGCTCATTCTACTCTATCTCAGTCTACAGAACCTACGGCTCTGATACCACCTGTTGTGGGGACCCGGGCTCTAACTCTTTCTTTGGGATTTAAATGGATCATTAATATAAAAAATGGGTCAAATTTTCGCTTTTACATTAACTCAAATGAAAGCTAACACAAAAAGATTCTATGTTATTCAACAACATAATATACAACCATAAGATACAAATATGTCTGGTTCCAAACCATATTCGACAACTAGTAATTAAATATAGTACATGCCAAAAGTACAACTACTAGTTTTTCTGCTAAGCCCGAGATCACCACGCTATGTCCGTCTCTCATCCTCTGCGTGACCCAGATCCTGCCCCACCTGTTGTTATGCACACATACAGACATAACAACAGCCGGAAACTCCGGTGAGAACAAATCCCAGTATAAACATGTATACATGCATATAATCAATTAAACGTGAATCATGCTATCATGAATGACATCATATGCACATGCAATGCAATGCGAATCAAACCATGTCTGGACTCGACTCGACTAGAACTCTAGGGATCCCGTATGAATAAGACGTCAATGGCTGTCACCTACCCTCCCACTCGGGGTGACTGTACGTCTTATTCCTAGACTTCGGTCTGAGCTGTATCTATGGCTGCAATAGGAGTCAGGGCTGCTCCTAAGCTGAGATACACCGAACATCTAGATAGTTGACAATGGCTGTCAACGACTCTCCTATCTTAAATGCAATGACTATCAATCTGTAAACAAAGCATACTCATATTCATATCTGAATTTTATAATAATCTTACATGCTTGAATACAATTCTTATAATCAAAGCATAATCATGTTACAACATTGAATATAATTCTATACACAATTTATAAACATGATATAATTAAATACAATCATCTATAGTATGTGGTTTGGTTTGGGAAACTCAAATAATGTCTTATTTGAGTTGTGGCTTCCCAAACAAACATGATTTATACCTTTCGTCGTAGAATCGCTGTCACGGTCGCCAAACTGAATCTGAAATGGAAATGTCGATACACAATCTATCAATCTTTAATCTAATCAACACTTAACCAAGTCACTACGTGATCTCAATACAATTTGACGGCATAACGACGTGATTCTCGATACCGGTCAATCAAATCTTAACAGATATCAACATTATCTCATTCTCAATCATTCTAATTCATAACCCAATACAATATCCATCCAAAACACAATAAATCCTATCCCAACAATTCATAAATCATACTGAAATTCATAGGAAATGCATATGATATCCTTTCTTTGATCCGTTTACAAATATATCATGCTCAATATGCCAAGAACACAATATAACTATCATATTCTCATTTCCACAATATCTGAATTTCAAAACTTACTGAAATCGAATAGACTTACATCACTTTGTAGATAATGAAGAGAGGAGTTCAAAACCGAAGTCGGATCAAAGTTTGGATTGCTAAATCTTGCAAAATCACCATTATAAGTGAAGGAGAAACTTTGGAAGCTTTTCTCTCTGAAAATATCGAATCCTACTGAAAAAATGAAGAAAGAATCGAGACACTTGTATATATATCTTGCATGATTCAAGACATATGGCTAATCCTTTGCATTACACGTCTCGCGCATATGCACGGCATTACTCGCGCATATGCGCCGAACCTACTGTCTCGGCAAATTTAGCACTCGCGCATATGCGCCACTAAAATCGCGCATATGCGCCAATGGTTCTGGACGCTCCGCGCATATGCGCCACTACTCTCGCGCATATGCGCCAATGCCACTGGCCTGCTCGCGAATGTGCGCGCATTTCTTCGCGCATGTGCGCCAAGGCTACTGAAATTTCCATGCATATGCGCGCATTCCTTCGTGCATATGCACCATAGCTTCGGCCTTTTACATTTATTCTTCACCTTTCACATCTTTTCTCATGTCTTTCCTACCCTCATTTTACTTAGTGTTTCTCATGCAATGTCATGCACTCTCCCACTATCGAATATCGCCTAGATGAAGATTAATTAATCTCGAGCCTTACACCGGCATTGGCAGATTTGCCAGTAGTACGGGAATTTCCAGATATTTTTCCAGATGAAATCCCAGGATTACCTCCAGTGCGAGAGGTAGATTTTAGTATTGATCTTGTACCAGGTACCGTCCCTATTTCGAGAGCTCCGTATAGGATGGCACCCATCGAACTAAAAGAATTGAAAGCACAGTTAGAAGATCTTCTGGCCAAGAGATATATCAGACCTAGTGTATCTCCTTGGGGCGCTCCGGTGCTGTTTGTGCGAAAGAAAGACGATTCGATGCGATTATGTATAGACTACCGGCAACTGAATAAGGCAACGATCAAGAATAAATATCCTTTGCCTAGAATTGACGATCTATTTGATCAGTTGCAGGGATCCTCTGTCTATTCTAAGATTGATTTTCGTTCTGGGTATCATCAACTCAGAGTTCGAGATGTAGATATACCAAAGACAGCATTTCGAACCAGGTATGGACATTACGAATTTATTGTCATGCCTTTTGGTTTAACAAATGCTCCAGCGGTATTTATGGGCTTGATGAACCAAGTGTTTCAGAGGTATTTAGATGATTTTGTGATCGTTTTCATAGATGGTATTCTGGTGTATTCTAAGAACAGGAATGAGCATGCAGATCATCTCAGAATTGTGTTGCAGACACTAAGAAATGAGAGATTGTATGCAAAATTGTCAAAGTGTGAGTTTTGGCTAAATCGAGTTGTATTCTTGGGGCATATCATTTCTGTTGATCCAAGTAAAGTGGAAGCTGTGATCAATTGGCCAAGACCGACTTCGGCACCAGAGATACGCAGTTTCATGGGTCTGGCAGGATACTACCGAAGATTTATTCAAGATTTCTCCAGTATTGCGAAGCCGATCACACAATTGACACAAAAGAATATGCCGTTCGTTTGGTCAGAGGAGTGCGAGTCTAGCTTCCTAGAACTGAAGAAAAGGCTGACTAGTGCTCCAGTGTTGACGATACCTTCAGCTACGGGTGATTTCGTTGTACATTGCGATGCTTCTCACAGAGGTTTGGGATGTGTGCTTATGCAACGAGGTCATGTGATCGCATACGCCTCGAGACAATTGAAGCCACATGAAGTTCGATACCCCATTCATGATCTTGAATTGGCGGCTATCGTATTTGCATTAAAGATTTGGCGTCACTATCTCTACGGCGAGAAATTTGAGATCTTTTCCGATCACAAGAGCCTAAAGTACCTATTCTCTCAATCAGAATTGAACATGAGGCAGCGTAGATGGTTAGATTCATTGAAAGATTTTGACTGCGAAATCAAATACTATCCAGGAAAGTCAAACGCAGCAGCAGATGCCTTGAGTCGAAAGGTATGTTCTTTATCCTTTTCGACGATAGGTGTTACGAATATGATTGAAGACTGTTGTTTGGCTGGATTAACATTTGATACAGATAGTAAGCCACTACGACTTGCTATGATTCGAGTTGAACCAGAATTGATAATGAGAATCAAAGAAGCACAAAGAACAGATCACAATGTGCAGAAATCAATTCAAATGGTTCAAGTAGGGCACATGTCAGAATATCAGGTACGTGATCATGTGCTATATGTGAATAACCGTCTAGTCGTGCCAGATGTTGCAGATTTGAGACAGCAGATTCTGTCAGAAGCACATTGTAGTCGGTTCAGCATTCATCCTGGTGGCAGGAAGATGTACAATGACTTGAAGACACAATTCTGGTGGAAGCAAATGAAGTCAGACATTGCCGAATTTGTGTCTAAATGTTTAAATTGCCAACAGGTGAAAGCTGAAAGAAAGAAACCCGGAGGTTTACTTCAAAGCTTAGCCATTCCTGAATGGAAATGGGACCACATTTCTATGGATTTCGTGACGAAATTACCTCGATCATCGAAAGGCTGTGACGCGATTTGGGTCATTATTGACAGATTGACCAAATCTGCTTGTTTCATTCCGTACAGAATGACGTATAGACAGGATCAGATGGCGGAGATTTATATTCGAGAGGTAGTCAGATTGCATGGAGTGCCGAAGTCTATCGTATCAGATCGTGATCCACGATTTACTTCTCACTTTTGGCACAGTTTGCAGCAAGCCTTAGGTACGACTTTACACCTGAGTACTGCTTATCATCCTCAGACAGACGGACAGTCAGAACGGACTATCCAGACTCTAGAGGATATGTTGAGAGCCGTAGTGCTAGATTTTGGCATTGGTTGGCAAGATTCTCTACCTCTTTGCGAATTTTCTTACAATAATAGCTATCAGACGAGTATCGAGATGGCACCGTTTGAAGCTTTGTATGGCAAGAAGTGCAGATCTCCGCTATATTGGGATGATATCTCAGATGTACCAGAACTTGGGCCAGATATGATTCGTGACATGACAGAGAAGGTGAAACTCATTTAGAAGAGGATGAAGACAGCACAAGATCGACAAGCAAAGTATGCCAATATCAGACGTAGACCGTTTGTATTTGAGGCGGGAGATAGAGTATTCTTAAAGATTTCTCCATTCAGAGGCGTTGTTCGATTTGGAAAACGCGAGAAACTATCTCCTCGATACATTGGTCCTTACGAGATTCTTGAGAAGATTGGCGATCGAGCTTATCGACTTGCACTTCCTCCTTCTCTATCCGGAATACATGACGTGTTTCATGTATCAATGTTGCGAAGATATATGCCAGCTATTTCTCATGTCATTCAACCCGACGAAGCTGAACTTGATCAGACTTTGAGCTATGTGGAACAACCGATACAGATTCTTGATCGGAAAGATAAGCAGCTCAGAACGAAGATTATTCCACTTGTGAAGGTTCAGTGGAGTCGTCATGGTATCGAAGAAGCGACGTGGCAGACGGAAGCAAATATGCGCCAGAAATACCCCGAACTATTTCAATGATGTAAGTATTAATTTAACTTTAATGTTATTATTGTTTATACTTGCATTGATAGAATGATGTGCGATTTCGAGGGCGAAATCATTTCTTAGAGGGGGAGAAATGTAATGCCCAAGATTCTTGTAGATAGTTGAATACGAAACGCAAGAACAGACGGGGCGAAACGATGCGATAAAATATGAAATTTTAGTTGTGCAAGACCGCACCCGCGGTCTGGCAAGCACCGCACTCGCGGTGCAATGGGTAGAAAATGAGTGAATTCCCGTAGCCACACCGCACCCGCGGTATTTACATGACCGCTCCCGCGGTCATCACTTTTGGAAAATTGTATTTCTGCCGAGACATGAGCGCACCCGCGCTCATGTTAACACCGCACCCGCGGTCATGCCTCCGAGAAATCCACTCTCATTCTCAACTTGACATGTGGCCTAGTATATATATATAATTGCGCTGATTCAGCTATTCTTCAGTTCCAGCTCTCAGAACCGAGATTTCCTCCATAACTTTCAAGGTTTTCAAGCTTTAAAGTTAGATATCTCACGATTTAGCCATCCAAATCATATTCCGAGTTAAGAATTGTGTTCCTTGCTTTGAAAGCTACAAAGTGATGTAAGTATTGTTTAATTCTAGCAAGTTTCACGACTTAGATGTTAGAGGAATTGGAATATGATAGTTATATTATGTTCTTGACGTATTGAGCATGATATATTTGTAAACAGATCGAAGAACAGATATCATATGCAATTATTATAAAATTCAGCATAGTTAGAAGTACATTATATCGATTTTGAATATGGTTTTGTGCATAGGATTTGAGTATGAGTTGAGGATGATATAGGGTTGATAGCTGTTGAGATTTGGATTGACCGGTGTTAAGAATATACGTCGTTATGCCGTCAAATTGTATCGAGATCACGTAGTGACTTGGATATGTGTTGATTAGATAAGAGATTGATAGATTTTGTATCAACATTTCCATTTCAGATTCGTCTGTGTCAACCGTGACAGCAACTGTACGACGAAAGGTATAGTACATGTTTTGTTTGGGGAATCACGACTCAAATGAGATCACATTTGAGTTTCCCAACCAAAATCACATACTTGTTTTATTGATTTTATCTTGATATGATTATGATTGTGTATAGATTTGTTTATAGAACTTGTATACAGATCTTGCTATGCTTTGTTTACAGATCATGTGGCATTGCATTAGAATGATTATGCTTGTGTACAGACTTTGTATTCATGCATTAAGATAGGACAGTCTGGAGATCAGGCAGACTTCTAGATGTTCGGCGATATCTCAGCTTAGGGGAAGATCACCGCCCCTTTGTAGACGTGGATACAGATCAGGCCGAAGTCTAGGAATAAGACGTACAGCACCTCGATTGGTAGGGTAGGTGACAGCCAGTGACTTCTTATTCACAACGGGATCCCTAGAGTTCTAGTCGAGTCGCGTCTAGACATGATTAGACTCGCATTGCATGATTATATATGAATGACAAGCATGTTTCATGTTTTAGATTGTTTTAATGCATGTATACATGTTTATACTGGGATTTGTTCTCACCGGTTTTCCGGCTGTTGTTATGTCTGTATGTGTGCATAACAACAGGTGGGGCAGGATCTGGGTCGAGACAGAGATGATCGTGTTAGCGTGGAGATCACGGGCGTAGCAAATGGACCAGTAGTTGTCTTTTATTATATAATGTCTTTTAATACTGGTTAGTTGAGGACATACAGAATAAGACATGTATTGTGTTTGTATGTTGTAAATTTAATAAAGAACTTATGCTTGTTTAATTACATTTGATTAAATGTAAAAGCGAAAAATTTGACCCACATTTTAGAATAACGATCCATTTAATCCCAAGAAAAAGAATTAGAGCCCGGGTCCCCACAAACTCTGACTGAGAAAAGAGGTACTTCAGGCTCTTATGATCGGAATAGATCTCAAATTTCTCGCCATACAGATAATGGCGCCAGATCTTGAGTGCAAAGACAATCGCCGCCAATTCAAGATCATGAATTGGATAACGAGTCTCGTGCGGCTTCAGCTGTCTAGAGGCATATGCTATCACGTGCCCTCGCTGCATAAGAACACATCCTATCCCTCTGTGAGATGCATCACAATATACAACGAACTCACCTGTACATGAAGGAATCGTCAAGACAGGCGCACTAGTCAGCCTCTTCTTCAGCTCTACAAAACTAGCTTCACAATCTTCAGACCACACAAATGGCATATTCTTCTGTGTCAACTGGGTGATAGGCTTCGCTATACTGGAGAAATCTCGGATAAAACGACGATAATACCCGGCTAGACCCATGAAACTGCGTATCTCAGGCACAGAAGTCGGTCTCGGCCAACTGATCACAGCCTCAACTTTACTCGGATCTACCACAATACCCTCTCCAGATATAATATGCCCCAAAAACACAACCTGTTTCAGCCAGAATTCGCACTTGGACAATTTAGCATACAACTGCTCATTTCTCAAAGTCTTCAATACAATTCTCAGATGACCTGCATGCTCAGTCAGACTCTTCGAATATACCAATATATCATCAATGAACACAATTACAAAATCATCTAAATATTTCTGAAAAATTCGGTTAATCAAACTCATAAAAACCGCTGGCGCATTCGTCAAACCAAAAGGCATAACCACAAACTCATAAGGTCCGTACCTGGTTCGGAATGCAGTCTTCGGAATATCAACGTCTCTAACTCTGAGCTGATGATACCCTGATCTCAAATCAATCTTCGAGTATACAGAAAATCCCTGTAACTGATCAAACAAATCGTCGATGCGAGGCAAAGAATACTTGTTCTTCACTGTTGCCTTGTTCAACTGTCGGTAATCAATACACAGTCGCATCGAACCATCTTTCTTTCTAACAAAAAGCACCGGAGCACCCCAAGGAGATACACTGGGTCTGATATATCCCTTGGACAGAAGGTCTTCCAACTGTGCTTTTAACTCTTTCAGCTCTATCGGTGCCATCCTATACGGAGCTCTCGAAATAGGAACACTGCCTGGCACAAGATCTATGCTGAAATCAACCTCTCGAACTGGAGGCAACCCCGGAATCTCATCAGGAAAAACATCTGCAAGCTCGCAAACCACTGGCAGTTCTGCCAATGCTGGGCTCAACTTCAGTAGATCTACTGAATATACGAGAAAGCCCTCTGCTCCTCTCTGAAGCAATCTACTCATAGTCAGAGCAGATACTAAGGGAATCCGAGATCTGAAACCCTTGCCGTAGAATTTTCACTCATCTGTCATGTCGGGTCTGAATCTGACAATCTTGTGGAAACAATCTACAGTGGCCCTGTACTTGGTCAACATGTCTATACCAACTATACAATCAAAATCAGCTAAACCAAGTACTACACAATCAAGATCGATCTCATGCCCCTCAAACTGAAGCATACAGTGTCTAACAGTAGTCACAGATATCAAACCACTTCCCAACGGAGAAGCTATACACACTACCGTCGACAAAGACTCAACAGGCAATGAATGTCTCAATGCAAAATGTGCAGAGATGAATGTATGTGATGCACCTGTGTCTATCAACACATATGCAGGATAACCACAAAGGAAACAGTTACCTGCAATGACGTCATCTGGTGCCTCCTGCGCCTGCTCCTCTGTCAGCGCAAACACCCTTGCCTGCTGTCTCGGAGGTTGACTCACTGTCTAACTACCTCCTGGTCTCTGCTGGGTCTGTGTGGATGGTGGCTGAAAGGAGTGTACAGAGGATGCCTGTCTCTCCATCTGTGGCACTGGTGCTGATGACCCTGTGCTCTGGAATCGTTGTGCACCTCTCTGGGGACAAACTCTGGCGAAGTGTCCCTGTTGCCTACAGATGTTGCAACGTCCCATAACTCCTTGACACTGCTCCGTGGCATGTCGCCCTCCGCACGAACTGCAATACACCCCACTGTAATCTGAACCCTGACCTCTCTGTCGAGATCCACTCGAACTAGATGAACTACTCCCGGATTTCTTAAATTGCTTGCCCTTAGCCTTCAGAAATTCCTTCTTGCCACTACCACTAGATCCACTATCGAAGCGAGGAGGAGGTGGTGGAAACTGAGTGGTAGGCTGTGGCTGTCTCTGCCCCTGAACACTGTAAGAAGCGCCTCGCTGCCTGATCAAGCCAGCCTCTGCTCCCTTAGCTCTGTTCAGTGCCTCTGAAAAAGTATTAGGCCGCCCCGTGTTCACCAAAGTAAAAACATCTGGGTTCAGCCCATTGATGAACTGATCGGCCACTGCCTCGTCGTTCCCTGCTACATGAGGTGCAAATCGTAGCAATGTAGAAAATTTAGCCACATACTCCTCGATGTTCCATTGTCCCTGTCTCAGATTCGCAAATTCAGCTCCTTTATCTTTTCAGTAGGAGACGGGGAAGAAGCGCTGATAGAACTCATCCTTGAAGACTTTCCACGTGATGTCAATGCCTCGGTGCTCCAAGGCTCTCTTTATAGTCAACCACCAACTCTTGGCAACCTCTTGCATCTGATGCCCTATCAATTTCACACGTCGCTCATCAGTATACGCCAAAGACTCAAACAACATCTCGATATCATCAAGCCAGCTCTCGCACTCTACTGCACTCTATGTGCCCTTCAGGGTAGGCGGATGGAAAGACTGAAATCTTTTCAATAAGGTCTCCATCGGCGTAGCGGTAACATCCATCTGTGCACCGGATGTACTACCCTGCTCTGGCTGTGGTATACGTCTAGGCGGCATAAATCTGATTATCAAACTGATTAGTACATAATCAATATCATCTGTCTCAGCCCTCCTCTGATCATAGACTCTGATCAAGAATCGGTTCTGATTCAGGCTTGACAAGTATATGCTGTAAATCAATTCAGATACAATACAACATATAATAGGGAAAGCAGTAAATCATGCTAGCATCTCAAAAGCAAGGAAGATGACTCGATCTACCCCGCTCATTCTATTCTATCTCAGTCTACAGAACCTACAGCTCTGATACCACCTGTTGTGGGGACCCGGGTTCTAACTCAATTCTTTTGGGATTTATTGGATCTTTGCTCGAAAATGTGGGTCAAAATTTTGCTTTTAACATTAACTCAAATGTGTAATCAAAACATGACATATTTTTATAATAATAAAACAACATCAGGTACATACAAGTCTGTTTCGTACAATCATACACTAGTGTTTAAAAGTTTTCAGTACACGTCTAGTACAACAACTAGTAAGCTGCACGCCCGAGATCTCCACGCTATCAACAATCTCTCATCTTCCTCGTGACCCAGATCCTGCCCCACCTGTTGCCATGCACACATACAGACACGACAACAGCCGGATAACTCCGGTGAGAACATATCCCAGTATAAAACATGGATGCATGCAATGTAATGATCATGTACAAAATCATAGCATATATCAAGTAACATGAATGCAAATCTAAACATGTAGAAGAATACAAATCTGTATTCAACATTTAAATCTTGACTCGACTCATTTCTAATCTAGGGATCCCAGTGTGAATAAGACGGTCTGTCACCTACCCAACCACTCAGGGTGACGGTACGTCTTATTCCTAGACTTCGGTCAACTCTGTATCGAGGGTCTACACATAGAGAATATCTACTACTATGCGTCGATACACCGAAACGTCTAGTTTTGGCCGATCTGCCAATATCTCCTATCTCAGGACTTGAATATAAATCAATAAATAAGACATTACATAATCAAATGTAATAACAATCTAGTATGTGATTTAGGGAAACTCAAGTCAAACCTGACTCGAGTTGTGCAATCCCGAATCAACATTTATTTATACCTTTCGTCGCACAATGTCTGTCGAGATCTTGAAGTCGGAATGTCGAGTCTGACAATAACAACTCTGAAAGGCAATGTAGACATGCAATATCAATTCTCAATTCAATTCAGCACATATACAATTCAATACTCGGTTTTGATATAATTCGACAGCATAACAGCTTAATCTCGCGATACCGATAACTCAATAATATCATACTCAATCACAAGCAACTCATACTATCATCAAAACATCAACATATATTCTGAAATCTGTAAATATCCTAACTCATATATGCTGGAAATTTCGAACAATAGCATACGGTCTCCAAATTTCGATCCGGTAACGAATATACCATGCTCACGGTATCAATAATACATATTCTAACTCATATCTGAATTCTTCCAACATGAATATCTGAAACATGCTGAAACTGCAAGAAACTTACTTCCTTTTATAGCCAATGATGCAAGGATCACAAATCCGGACTCGAAATTAAAATCGGATGGCTAGTTGTTGCATAATCTTTGTTGTTAGCTTAAAATTCTTGAAGGAAACAAAAGGAATTCTCGGTGCTCTCAGCTGCTGGAATGAAGATTGAAGACTCAGCACAAAACATATATATATACCCTGCCATGTGTCAACTTAAAAAAAGAGGTGGATCTCTCGCATGCAGCACCGCGGGTGCGGTAGTTTAGGAGCGCGGGTGCGCTGTGCTCAAGGCGAGTTCATCCAAAAATGCAGCACCTAGACCGCGGGTGCGGTCCCTACATGACCGCGGGTGCGGTCTCACCACCGCGGGTGCGGTCTTGCTCGCACCGCGGGTGCGGTCTTGCTTCGCACAAATCCACTAATTTCCTCTCAATGCACCGCGGGTGCGGTCCTTCCTGTACCGCGGGTGCGGTGTGGCTTCGGCCAAGCTTCACAATTCTGATTTAAATGTCATGCATTCTTACCTTTACAAGTCTAACATCAATGCCAGTTGATAATTCTCGAGCCTTAAAATATGATTGCATGTTTCGTTGATTTATACTGGGATTTATTCTCACCGGAGTTATCCGGCTGTTGTCTTGTCTGTATGTGTACATGACAACAGGTGGAACAGGATCAGGGTCCAGAAGATGAGGAGAGATCGTGATAGAGTGGAGACTTCGGACTTGGATGTATATAGGGTTTTGACACTTGATATTTAGATGTTGAACCTTATTTTTACTGATTTGTAGACGATACATGTAATAGCCGAGCCCGGTGTACGGTATGGTTTAAGCTTTACTTGTTATTTGGGTTATGTGATTAGATGTTTAGAGTTGTGTTTTGGGCTATAGTATTATTGGTTATTATTGTTATTGAGGTGTTAGATGTTGTTGGTTGTTCGTTTCAGAGTTTCGGATCGATTTTAGTTGTGTTGGTTTTGTTCATTGCCGTAGCAAGAGTGCACCCGCGCTCTTAGAGGAGTGCCCCCGCGGTGTACTGTTCATGATTTTTGATTTGGGAGGCCGTGGCATCACCGCACCCGCGGCAGTGCAAGGACCGCACCCGCGGTATTAGCAGCACCGCACCCACGGTCATCGTGCATGGAATTTAATTGTTGTGCCGTGAGCTTAGCGCACCCGCGGTGCTTGTGGCAGCGCACCCGCGGTATCAGTATGGGCGAGATATTTAGTTGCTTTTTGGGAGTTGTTGGCCATACCTTACCTTATCTTCTTCCTTCATTTCCGATTTCCTCTCATTTTCTTAGGGTTTTCTACCATTTCATTCATTTCCTACCTTTGATTCTTGGATTTGTTTGGATTTTCGACTTGAGATCGACGTTCTCCTTGGTGCTGGGAAGCTTAGGTAAGTTTTTGGTTGAGTTCTATCATGGTTTTTGGTAATGAGATGCTATAGGTTGATGTATTGGTTGGTTTAATGGATTATTTGACTTGTATTTTTGGATATAGAGTTGATATTGGTGTTATTTATGGATTATTTTTGTAGGTGGTGAACCAAGAGTTTAGTTGGAGGTGTTCTATTGGTTTGTAAGTGGAATTTCATCCATTTGCTCACATGATGTTATATGTATTGTGTTTTAAAGGTTTTAATATGATATTCCCTTCATTTGAACCATAGTTATGTATTGATTCGATCGTATATATATATTGGAGGCATTGTATGTCTCATTTATTGAAAAGGGAATATAAGAGAAAAGATATAGTTTCCAAAGTGACTGTTTAAATGCTATTGAGAATTCAAATGTTTTTATTGGATTGATTGAATCATAGTCAGAGCATTGCATGCAATTAGTTGATCAACAACCATAGGCTTTTATCCCTCACAGTTATCGGTTTATATCGATGGGATATTTGCAACCACAGTCAGAGATGCTATTGATATCAATCCAACCAGAGAAAAGAGAAATACCATCGTATTGCTATTTATTGCTATGTTATTGCTACAGTTATTGCTACAGTATTCATGTTTCAGAGTTGATGGTATTTATGATTTTAAAGTCATGCTTTACAGAATATACTATGTATCATTGCTATGTAGAGTTCCACTTGCTGAGTTTTATACTCATTTCAGTTATTTTCATGTGATGCAGCTAAGAGTGACGGACCAGGACAGTGATCGTGGATGGGGGTCATATGCATACACCGTTGGAAGGAAGATTATTTTTGCAAATATTTTGGGACATGATCATAAGAATGATTGTTTTGTATTTTGTATTTCATTTGAATGATCATGTATTTATTTTGTAAACATTTTATGAAATGTATTTTGAAACTCCTTCCATTTGAAAGAAAATTTTAAATTCCGCTGTATTTTTATTGTTACGGGTCAGGGTGTCACAATACAGGACTTGTACTTTATTTTATACTGAGTTGTATATTAGTTGATTTCACTACGTTCCGCATTTTTAAAATATATATAAAAAAATTTTAGACCCTGTTTTATAATTGATTAATTAGTCCCAACGATGATTAAGAACTTGATTAACGTCCGGGTCCCCACAACAGGTGGTATCAGAGCGATAGATCCTTTGGGCTGAGAGAGTCAGATCTGATAGATCTTTTAGACTGAGATAGAAGAGAATGAGCGGGGTAGATTGAATTTTCTTTCCTTGCATGTGATTGCTAGCATGAGAATTATTTCAATGTTGACTTACATTGTGTGTGCTAGCATGATTTATTGCTTTCCCTATTACATGTTGTGTAAGGCTCGAGATTATTAGTTTCATTGTCGTACGACTCGGAGGATATGAGAATGCATGTCATAAGATGAAAGTACGAAATATTTCATGTGTGAGAGACCGCACCCGCGCTCAGAACAAGAGAGCACCCGCGGTCATAAATCATGGAATTTTGAATGTGCTGCCGAAGCCATACCGCACCCGCGGTCTGGTTAGGGGCGCACCCGCGGTGCAAGGACAGTAGGGTGCCCAAATTTCATTTTCAGGACCGCACCCGCGGTGTCATTAAGACCGCACCCACGGTGCTGAGACCGCACCCGCGGCCTTAACTATACCGCACCCGCGGTCGACAGTTATGGGAAAATAGTGGTCCTGCCGAGACATGAGCGCACCCGCGCTCATGTTAACACCGCACCCGCGGTCATGCCTTCGAGAAATCCACTCTAATTCTCAACTTGACATGTGGCCTAGTATATATATATATAAGTGCGCTGATTCAGCTATTCTTCAGTTCCAGCTCTCAGAACCGAGATTTCCTCCATAACTTCTCAAGGTTTTCAAGCTTTAAAGTTAGATATCTCACGATTTAGCCATCCAAATCATATTCCGAGTTAAGAATTGTGTTCCTTGCTTTGAAAGCTACAAAGTGATGTAAGTATTGTTTAATTCTAGCAAGTTTCACGATTTAGATGTTAGAGGAATTGGAATATGATAGTTATATTATGTTCTTGACGTATTGAGCATGATATATTTGTAAACAGATCGAAGAACAGATATCATATGCAATTATTATGAAATTCAGCATAGTTAGAAGTACATTATATCGATTTTGAATATGGTTTTGTGCATAGGATTTGAGTATGAGTTGAGGATGATATTGAAAGCGGACCGGTTACGGTGGCCGGAAGCGCAACGGAAGCACAAAAATCGAATTTTTGAGGGAAAAATTTCGGCCACCCTAAGTTCTTGTGCAATATTTACAAAAACACATTCATAGGGTGTTTTAGAATTTTTACCTATCAATCTTTAAAAGATTGATTGTGGCTCCAACTTTGTTGTCAAACAACAAAGCTCTTCAAGGCATGAAGATCTACAAGCTCCTCCTCCAAGTCCTTGAATCTTTCCTTCAAATTAGGCCCACCACCAAACTTAAAAGATCCACCTTACACTTGCACTAGAAAATGTAAGGCATTTTTCAAAGAGAAGTGTGTGTAATCTTCAACAATTGAAGAACACAAAATGAAGAAAAATGGGAGAGAAAGGAAGAGAGGATTTCGGCCATCACATGTTGGAGGGGAAGGAGAATGAGTTAATTCCTTGTGTTGGTTGTGAGAAAAGCAAAAAGCAAAAGGTGCATGCCTTGCATTATTTTAACAAAAAGTAATCTCCAACCCTTCACCTCCCATGCATGCATATAGTATAGTTTTTAATCAAATTAAAAACTTTGGACTAAATTTAATTATCTCAAACATATTTGAGACTAATTAAACATTACTTGAATTTACCCAAGTCCCACTAGTTAAATAATTATTTTAATTGAGCTCTACAAGACTCAATATTATTTAATTAATTCAACACTTGAATTAATTTAATTATTTGGACTCTACTAGGTCCACTAGTGTCTAATTAATTCAACACTTGAATTAATTTAATTTAGTCCATAATAATTTTTATGAAAATCACAATTTTCAAATACATTATTCTCTTGGCCAAATTTTAATTTTAGGAACAATTCCATAAATCAAAATTTACATTTCTCTCATAGAAGTCACACTTCTATTTTTCTTTACACTTATAAACACATTTATAAGCCGTTCAACACTTTGAACTATTTTCTCCTTTATAGAAGTCATACTTCTAATTTTACTTCTCATCGGGATCTAGAAAGCTAGTACTTGTGTGGCCCTCAATGGTTCATTGATACAACTAGCCGTGGGTTCACATCTCCATGTGATTCGGACTAAACATGTCCTTATTCGAGCATACCCCAATTGCTCCATTCTTACTTATCAACACCTTGATAATAAGAACGTCAGAACTCAAGTCTGATAGTACCCAACCAATCACGTTAAACGCCTAGCAGCATCGCTTACGTGATTCCCTAGGTATCACATGATAGTGCCTGCAAGAACCATTCAATTATGGTTAGCGTACAGTACGGTCCCTTCAACTCATATATCCCGATCGATTCGACAACCATTGGTTTATCGAGAGTTGTCAATGAATCGATACTATGTGTCATGTCGTAGTTGCATCAATGGTGTAATCTATGAAACCCCTTTCATAATTACAACCATACTCTGGCCAGAGATTTCAACCTACATACACATGATAACACATAGGATATCCATACCCGAAGGTAAGCGGTGAATCCCCGACTACAATGCATCGACTCCTATGTGTTTCGACAGAACACCCAACCTTGCCACCTGATGACCCCATAAGAGTCGGTAAACAAGTCAAAGTGTAATTCTAGCACATAGAGTCTCAGTGTTGTCCCGTGTCATAAGGACTAATTCTGTAAAACCATAAACCAGGACTTTTCCACTCGATAAGTGAGAACCACTTGGAAAGTCCTTTTATGGAGGGTTGTTCAGTGCACTCTATGTTAGAGTAGGTGCACGTCGAGCCAAGTGTTGGCCGACTGTTCACGATGAAACTCTTTGTATAAACGATCTTTATTTTAATGATATTTGAATTTATTAATTTGGCGCATCTTTATCTTTATACCCATGCTAGTTGCATAGATAAAGTCCTTGAATATACAAATAGTAGAAAGAATATGAGATGCTCATATGATGAGTATCATGAAACTCATATTTGGAATACTGTATATTCTAAACTGTTCCTAGTCGATTCAGCCGCCACTAAGAAGGATAAAGGCCGCTCGAGTTAGAGACTAGTATCTGCGATGTGAGTACCATGTTTCATTGGTAGGGGACATTGTGATGTCCGAGCATGCAGATAGGTGCTCCTTGTAGAGTGCACTGAACAACCCTCCATAAAAGGACTTTCCAAGTGGTTCTCACTTATCGAGTGGAAAAGTCCTGGTTTATGGTTGTACAGAATTAGTCCTTATGACCCGGGACAACATTGAGACTCTATGTGCTAGCGTTTCACTTTGACTTGTTTACCGACTCTTATGGGGTCATTAGGTGGCAAGGTTGGGTGTTACGGCGAAACATATAGGAGTCGATGCATTGTAGTCGGGGATTCACCGCTTACCTACGGGTATGGATATCCTATGTGTTTATCATGTATGTGTGGGTTGAAATCTCTGATCAGAGTATGGTGGTAATTATGAAAGGGGTTTCATAGATTACACCATCGATGCAACCACGACATGACACATAGTATCGATTCATTGACAACTCTCGATAAACCAATAGTTGTCGAATCGGTCGGGATATATGAGCTGAAGGGACCGTACTGTACGCTAACCATAATTGAATGGTTCTTGCAGGCACTATCATGTGATACCTAGGGAATCACGTAAGCGATGCTGCTAGGCGTTTAACGTGATTGGTTGGGTACTATCAGACTTGAGTTCTGACGTTCTTACTATCAAGGAGTTGATAAGTAAGAATGGAGCAATTGGGGTATGCTCGAATAAGGACATGTTTAGTCCGAATCACATTGAGATGTGAACCCACGGCTAGTTGTATCAATGAACCATTGAGGGCCACACAAGTACTTGCTTTGTAAATCCCGAAGAGAAGTAAAATAGTTCAATGTGTTGAACGGCTTATAAATGTGTTTATAAGCGTAAAGAAAAATAGAAGTATGACTTCTAAGAGAGAAATATAAATTTTAATTTATGGAAGTGTTCCTAAGATTAAAATTTGGCCAAGTAAATAATGTAGTTGAAAATTGTGATTTTCATAAACTTTATTGGGGACTAAATTAAATTAATTCAAATGTTGAATTAATTAAACACTAGTGGACCTAGTAGAGTCTAAAATAATTAAATTAATTCAAGTGTTGAATTAATTAAATAATATTGAGTCTTGTAGAGCTCAATTAAAATAATTATTTAAACTAGTAGGACTTGAGTAAATTCAAGTAATATTTAATTTATCTCAAATGTGTTTGAGATAATTAAAAATTTAGTCCATGGTTTTTAATGTGATTAAAAAACCATATTATATGCATGTAATTCTAGGGTTTGCATGCTTTGGGGAGGTGAAGGGTTGGAGACTAGGCATGCAACTTTTTGCAACTTTTGAGAGACAACTTTTGTCAATACCTAGGCTAGTCTCCCACACTCCTCACTATCACACCTTGGCCGAAAATTTGAGACTAATTCTCTCAAAAATTTTTCTTTCCTTTGTTCTTCATTTTCTTGGAGAAAAATTCTTCTCTTTGATAAATCCTTAAGTTTTTCTAGTGCAAAACTTAAGGGGATTTACATAGCCAAGTGGTGGGCCTTATTCTTGAAGGGGAAAAGAAGGAGCTTGTAGATTTCTTTCATCCATACAAGAGACAAAGTGTTTACACTTTGGTTGGTGCCATTCATCAACTCTAAGGGGTTGATAGGTAAACCTCTTTAAAACATCCTATGAATGTTTTGTTGATTTTGCAAATATTACACAAAACTTTTAAGGGGGCCGAAATTTTTGCTCTAAAAATTATATTTTTCGCTTCCGTTGCGTTTCCGGCCTCCGTAACCGGTCCGCTTTCACTCTACAAGGAGCACCTATCTGCATGTTCGGACATCACAATGTCCCCTACCAATGAAACATGGTACTCACATCGCAGATACTAGTCTCTAACTCGAGCGGCCTATATCCTTCTTAGTGGCGGCTGAATCGACTAGGAACCGTTTAGAATATACAGTATTACAAATATGAGTTTCATGATACTCATCATATGAGCATCTCATATTCTTTCTACTATTTGTATATTCAAGGGCTTTATCTATGCAACTAGCATGGGTATACAGATAAAGATTTGCCAAAATAATAATTTCAAATATTATTAAAATAAAGATTGCTTATACATAGAGTTTCATTGTGAACACTCGGCCAACACTTGGCTCGACGGGCACCTACTCTAACAATCTCCCACTTGCACTAGAGCCAACTACCTATATGCTTAAAACCCATTGATTCGCGATGCTTGTCGAATAATGGTCCAGGTAAAGGCTTAGCTAGTGGATCAACAACATAATCTGCGGAGCCGACTTTGTCAATAGACACTTCTCTTCTTTCCACAATCTCTCCGAGGATGTGGTACTTTCTCAATACTAGTTTGGATTTCTGATGAGACCTTGGCTCCTCTGCTTGAGCTAAAGCTCCCGTGTTGTCACACAACATGGGACAGGAGCAACTCCATTAGGAATGACGTCCAACTCTTAGACGAAATTCCTTATCCAAACAGCCTCTCTTGCTGCATCTGATGCAGCAATGTATTCGGCCTCTGTGCTGGAATCCGCAGTATTGTCTTGCTTGGAACTCTTCCAAGAGACAGCAGCACCGTTGAGCATGAATACAAAACTAGAGGTTGACTTCGAGTTATCGATATCGCTTTGGAAGCTAGTGTCGGTATAGCCTTCCAATTTCAGTTCTCTACCCCATAGACCAAGAACAACTTATTGGTCCTTCTCAACTACTTGAGGATGTCTTTCACAGCTTTCAGGTGTGGAAGACCAGGGTTCGATTGATATCCTTTCACTACACATAGTGCAAACGCCACGTCAGGACGTGTAGATATCATCTCATACATGATGTTACCAATTGCCGAAGCATACGGAATGCGTGTCATCGCCACTATCTCTGCATCTGTCTTGGGAGACAGACTTGGATAGGGACACGCCATGACACATTGGTAGATGTCCTCTCTTGGACTCATCCATCGAGAACCGCTTCACGATGGTATCAATGTATGTGGACTGGGTGAGACCAAGCCATCTTTTCGATCTATCTCTATAGATCTGTATCCCAATACAAAAGATGCTTCACCCAAGTCCTGCATCGAGAACTTACTCGCTAATCATATCTTAGTTGATTGCAACATTCCTACATCATTCCCAATGAGTAGAATGTTATCAACATAAAGCACCAGGAATGTCACAACACTCCCACTGACCTTCTTATACACACAGGGTCCTTCATGATTCTTAGTAAATCAAACTCTTTGATCGTACTATCGAATCTGAGGTTCCAACTCCTAGATGCCATCTTTAGACCATAAATAGATCTCTGAAGTTTGCATACCATATGCTCACTTCTGACAGATGTAAACCCTTCAGGTTGAGACATGTAAATCACTTTCTTAAAATTCACATTAAGAAAGACTTGTCTTAACATCCATCTGCCATATCTCATAGTCATACCATGCAGCTATGGCTAGCAAAATCCTTATGGACTTGAACATTGCGACTGGGAAAAGGTTTCCTCAAAGTCAACTCCTTGTCTTTGAGTACATCCTTTTGCCACCAATCGCGCCTTGAAGGTCAATACCTTCCCATCCGCCCCAAGTCCCTATGGGAACAGTTCCCTCAGGTGGATCCATAAGATCCTACACTTGGTTCGAATGCATGGAATTCAACTCAGATTCCATTGCTTCAAGCCACTTGGATGAATCGGCATCAGATAACGCTTCCTTGAAGGTCCTTGGATCACATCCATGGTTAGGCTCATCATGGCCTTCTTCAAGAAGCTGACCATACCTCATAGATGGTCTCGAGACTTTCTCGTATCTGCTAGGAGCTTGTATCTCCTCTCTTGGCTCTTCGGGTGTGGGTTCTATAATTGTGGGTGTCTCTCGAACCTCTTCGAGTTCTATCATCTCCCATTTTCTATCCAATAGAAAATCCTTTTCCAAAAAGGATGCATTCCTAGAAACAAACACATTTGTTTCTTGGGGATGATAGAAATGATATCCAACTTAATTCCTTGGATATCCCACAAAGTAATATAAAATGGATCAACAATCCAATTTATCTCCCACTACCTGCTTCACATAAGCAGGGCTCCCCATATTCTAAGATAAGAATATTTGGGAGGCTTACCCATCCATATCTCATATGGTGTCTGCCTTTGAATGGACATTTAAAGGAATATCTTTCAATTTTAAGTTATAGAGATTGTTTTCAAGTTCTCAAGTACCAATTAAACATTCATTCTTGTAAATGTTGCAAACACCTTTGCTAAATAAACAAGAATATCCATCTTTATCACCATAGAAATGGAAACAATGTTTTTACAAAATTAGGTACAAACAAAACATCTCATAAAATTAACTTAAACTTTTGTTCAATAAATAAGTAAACATCCTCAATAGCCTTGGCAGCAACTCTTGCTCCATTGCCCATCCTCAAGAAGGTCACACCTTCCTTAAGCTTCCTACTTCTTCCCATCACCTGTAACCCATTACAGAGATGTGAGTCACAACCGGTATCTAATACCCAAGAAGTAGAGTTAATTGAAATGTTTACTTAAATTTAGAACATACCGTTTCCAGAACACTTCTGGGCCAGATATTCCTTGCAATTTCGCTTCCAATGTCCAGGCTTCTTGCAGTGATGACAAACATCACCAGTCTTGTCAGCCTTAACTGGTCTGGCTGCCACAACGGGATTCGGAGATTGCCTCAACAAGGGCACGTTCTTCTCGGGACGTTGGAAAGAACTCTTCTTTCCCTTCCCATGTGGATCAATCTTCGTACCAGATGAAGAACCCACATAAAGAACCGACTTCTCTTTCTTGATAGTGGACTCAAAGGTAACAAGCATGTTTACCAACTCCTCAAGGGTCGGTTCCATCTTGTTCATGTTGAAGTTCACCACTAAAGGATCAAATGAGCTAGGCAGCGATAACCGCAACACGTCGGTGGTCAACTCCGAGGGCAAGATCAGATCCATGCCAACGAGCTTATCCACGAGCCCGATCACCTTTAGGCCATGCTCATGGACCGAGGTCCCATCTCGCATGCGCAAAGTGATCAGCTCCTTGACGGTAGCATGCCTTAGAGGTCGTGTTTGCTCACCAAAGAGCTCTTTGAGATGCAAATGAATGTCAGCAGCACTCTTTGCACCCTCAAAACGCCTCTGTAGCTCATCGTTCATAGAAGTCAGCATATAACACCTGGCTATCAAGTCATGGTCACACCATTCCTTGTAAGCCTGCAATTCCTCAGGAGTGCAGTCAGTCGGAGCCTCAACAGGGGGCGACTGAGTCAGTGTATATGTTACCCTTTCCGAATTCAAGACTATCTTCAAATTTCTTAGCCAAGTGAGGTAATTAGGTCCAGTTAATATGTGTTTGTCGAGTACTACAGATATCGAATTGCGCATCGAAGACATTGTTGATTTGTACTGAAAAGTAAAAAATAGATAAATGTTGATGACTATTTTAAATATTTAGTAAGATATGAAGTTTGGACTTATACTTCATAAATATTTGCTCCCACTGTTTTGACATCTTTCACTACCCTCTAGTGAAAACGGGAAACTCCTTTCCTCAGTAGGTACGTAAGGTCCAATTAGCGAATTATGATCCCGATTATACAGCCAATCAAAATTCCTAAAAGGTAGTTTCCAATTGCATCACAATGCAACCCTCTACGTAAACTTTTGTCTCACGTTTGATTAGGACCCAATAATATGACGTCGTTCATCTTTACGTGTCAAGCCTAACCCATCGATGTTGAACCTTAATGGACGGTCGCCATGAGTTCCCTCAATAATATGAGCCGAAATCATGAGAGTTCCACGTAGTTCACATCACTATGTCAATGGATGTCACAGCTTTCCGGCACTCGAGGCTCCCCCAATAATATGAGCCGAGCCCCGAGTACGGGTAGCGTTCATCATGCACCCATTGTCGATGGAAGACAAGGAAATTATAAACAAATTTATAATTTCCCTTTTCGGGCTTGATATTTATTTTGAATCTTATTCAAAATGAGGGTTTTTTAATTTTGAAAGGTCTCATCATTAATTTTATTTTAAAAGCTCGCCATGTTTGATCGTATGTTTGCCGGATTCATGCAACTTTGTTATTATAATAATAACGCACATACTCATTATTTATAACATATCATGCATATATTATAAATAGAAAACAGTACAAGGATGATCAATTGCCCCAACTCTAATGGCCCGTGTGAGCCAAACACGGGCCTAGGTCCAATCCTAGGGTAAATGCACGGGATGCAATGCAACTAAATTATTACATTAGCATCCAATATTACATGTCTTCGATCTTCATAATCACCAAGGCCACCATCTTCCAATCTTGATATTCACCTATTCTAATATTTACAATTAAATATCCATGGCACATAGGGATACATCTCATGGGGGGTGGGAACGGGCCATAAATCAAGCCCACTTGAAATTGATAATTATTACAATCATACAACACAAATATCCTAGCATACACCTAGCAAATTGGGTTTGGGCTTTTGATCATCCTTCATGCATAATATCACATATCATACACCATCAATTAATTATCACTATAATTAATTGATCCAATATTATATATCTTGATCCAATCACTAACCGCCACAATTATAAATTAAATTAACAAAGTATACAAACACCTTTGTCTACTTTCAAATTAATTTATTTATAATCGAATTTCTTGTAAATCACAATTTACTATAAATAATTAAAGTCCTACTTCAATTATTTATTTTATGAGAAAATATGTGCAACAATTGTAAATTTAAACTTAAGGGCCCAAAACCCATTTTTCACAAAAATACTTTGGCCCATTTAAATTTCACAAATAATGTTGTCCATCCAATGGCCCAACATCTCAAGGCCCATGACACTAAGATTGTCCAAAACACTTTTGGAAACCCTAGCCGTCATCGCCGTCGCCGGAGCTCCGTCGCCGGATTCCGGTAACAAAAAAAAAAATTTTTTTTTTTATTTTAAAAACTGCACATTTCGGGGCTGCCCCTCGGCTGCCCGAAATTTTCGGGCAACCCCTCGGCTGCCCGGAAAAACTATTTTTTTTTTTTTTGTTTTTCTTCAAAATTTTCGGCCTACTCAAATCTTGCACCAAAAAATTTCTCAAGCGGTTAGAAATCGATCTCAACATAATATTACGTAAATATTACACAAAATCCGTAACCTAAGCTCGGATACCACTTGAAAGCGGACCGGTTACGGTGGCCGGAAGCGCAACGGAAGCACAAAAATCGAATTTTTGAGGGAAAAATTTCGGCCACCCTAAGTTCTTGTGCAATATTTACAAAAACACATTCATAGGGTGTTTTAGAATTTTTACCTATCAATCTTTAAAAGATTGATTGTGGCTCCAACTTTGTTGTCAAACAACAAAGCTCTTCAAGGCATGAAGATCTACAAGCTCCTCCTCCAAGTCCTTGAATCTTTCCTTCAAATTAGGCCCACCACCAAACTTAAAAGATCCACCTTACACTTGCACTAGAAAATGTAAGGCATTTTTCAAAGAGAAGTGTGTGTAATCTTCAACAATTGAAGAACACAAAATGAAGAAAAATGGGAGAGAAAGGAAGAGAGGATTTCGGCCATCACATGTTGGAGGGGAAGGAGAATGAGTTAATTCCTTGTGTTGGTTGTGAGAAAAGCAAAAAGCAAAAGGTGCATGCCTTGCATTATTTTAACAAAAAGTAATCTCCAACCCTTCACCTCCCATGCATGCATATAGTATAGTTTTTAATCAAATTAAAAACTTTGGACTAAATTTAATTATCTCAAACATATTTGAGACTAATTAAACATTACTTGAATTTACCCAAGTCCCACTAGTTAAATAATTATTTTAATTGAGCTCTACAAGACTCAATATTATTTAATTAATTCAACACTTGAATTAATTTAATTATTTGGACTCTACTAGGTCCACTAGTGTCTAATTAATTCAACACTTGAATTAATTTAATTTAGTCCATAATAATGTTTATGAAAATCACAATTTTCAAATACATTATTCTCTTGGCCAAATTTTAATTTTAGGAACACTTCCATAAATCAAAATTTACATTTCTCTCATAGAAATCACACTTCTATTTTTCTTTACACTTATAAACACATTTATAAGCCGTTCAACACTTTGAACTATTTTCTCCTTTATAGAAGTCATACTTCTAATTTTACTTCTCATCGGGATCTAGAAAGCTAGTACTTGTGTGGCCCTCAATGGTTCATTGATACAACTAGCCGTGGGTTCACATCTCCATGTGATTCGGACTAAACATGTCCTTATTCGAGCATACCCCAATTGCTCCATTCTTACTTATCAACACCTTGATAATAAGAACGTTAGAACTCAAGTCTGATAGTACCCAACCAATCACGTTAAACGCCTAGCAGCATCGCTTACGTGATTCCCTAGGTATCACATGATAGTGCCTGCAAGAACCATTCAATTATGGTTAGCGTACAGTACGGTCCCTTCAACTCATATATCCCGATCGATTCGACAACCATTGGTTTATCGAGAGTTGTCAATGAATCGATACTATGTGTCATGTCGTAGTTGCATCAATGGTGTAATCTATGAAACCCCTTTCATAATTACAACCATACTCTGGCCAGAGATTTCAACCTACATACACATGATAACACATAGGATATCCATACACGAAGGTAAGCGGTGAATCCCCGACTACAATGCATCGACTCCTATGTGTTTCGACAGAACACCCAACCTTGCCACCTGATGACCCCATAAGAGTCGATAAACAAGTCAAAGTGTAATTCTAGCACATAGAGTCTCAATGTTGTCCCGGGTCATAAGGACTAATTCTGTACAACCATAAACCAGGACTTTTCCACTCGATAAGTGAGAACCACTTGGAAAGTCCTTTTATGGAGGATTGTTCAGTGCACTCTACAAGGAGCACCTATCTGCATGTTCGGACATCACAATGTCCCCTACCAATGAAACATGGTACTCACATCGCAGATACTAGTCTCTAACTCGAGCGGCCTATATCCTTCTTAGTGGCGGCTGAATCGACTAGGAACCGTTTAGAATATACAGTATTACAAATATGAGTTTCATGATACTCATCATATGAGCATCTCATATTCTTTCTACTATTTGTATATTCAAGGGCTTTATCTATGCAACTAGCATGGGTATACAGATAAAGATTTGCCAAATAATAATTTCAAATATTATTAAAATAAAGATTGCTTATACATAGAGTTTCATTGTGAACACTCGGCCAACACTTGGCTCGACGGGCACCTACTCTAACAGATATAGGGTTGATATCTGTTGAGATTTGGATTGACCGGTGTTAAGAATATACGTCGTTATGCCGTCAAATTGTATCGAGATCACGTAGTGACTTGGATATGTGTTGATTAGATAAGAGATTGATAGATTTTGTATCAACATTTCCATTTCAGATTCGTATTGTCAACCGTGACAGCAACTGTGCGACGAAAGGTATAGTACATGTTTTGTTTGGGGAATCACGACTCAAATGAGATCACATTTGAGTTTCCCAACCAAAATCACATACTTGTTTTATTGTTTATATCTAGATATGATTATGATTGTTTATAGATTTGTTTATAGAACTTGTATACAAATCTTGCTATGCTTTGTTTACAGATCATGTGGCATTGCATTTGAATGATTATGCTTGTTTACAGATTGTGTATTCATGCATTAAGATAGGACAGTCTGGAGATCAGGCAGACTTCTAGACGTTCGGCGATATCACAGCTTAGGGGAAGATCACCGCCCCTATTGTAGACGTGGATACAGATCAGGCCGAAGTCTAGGAATAAGACGGACGGCACCTCGATTGAGAGGGTAGGTGACAGACAGTGCCGTCTTATTCACAACGGGATCCCTAGAGTTCTAGTTGAGTCGAGTCTAGACATGATTGGATTCGCATTGCATGATTTTATATGAATGACATTCATATTAGCATGTTTCATGTTTTAGATTGTTTGAATGCTTGTATACATGTTTATACTGGGATTTGTTCTCACCGGTTTTCCGGCTGTTGTTATGTCTGTATGTGTGCATAACAACAGGTGGGGCAGGATCTGGGTCGAGACAGAGATGATCGGGTTAGCGTGGAGATCACGGGCGTAGCAGATGAACCAGTAGTTGTCTTTTATTATGTACTGTATTTTAATACTGGTTAGTTGAGGACATACAGAGCAAGACATGTATTTTGTGTTTGTATGTTGTAAATTTAATAAAGAACTTATGCTTGTTTAGTTACATTTGATTTAATGTAAAAAGCGAAAAATTGACCCATATTTTAGAATAACGATCCATTTAAGCCCGAGAAAAAGAATTAGAGCCCGGGTCCCCACAACAGGTGGTATCAGAGCGAGGTTTCCTTTAGACTGAGATAAGTTAGAATGAGCGGGGTAGATTGAGTCTTCTTCCTTGCTTTATGATCTGCTAGCATGATTTATTGCTTTTCGTATTACATGTTGTGTGTTATTTGATTGATTATAGCATGTAATTGACTGAATCAGAACCGATTCTAGATCAGAGGTAACTGACTAGAGAAGGGCTGAGACAGTTGTATATCTTGTTTACTAATCTGTTGGGTTATTAGATATGCCTCCTAGAAGAGCAGCCGTACCTCTACGACCACCAGCGCCAGAACAGGGGAGTACATCCGGAGAGCACATGGATGTTACTGCGACTCCTATGGAAACTCTGTTGAAACGATTTCAGTCGTTTAGACCACCGACCTTAAAAGGTACAGAACTTGCAGTTGACTGTGAAAGCTGGCTTGAGGATATTGAGATGTTATTCGAGTCCTTGGAATACAGTGATGAGAAGAGGTTGAAGCTCATTGGCCATCAACTTCAAGACATAGCCAAGAACTGGTGGTTGAACATGAGAAGAGCACTAGAGCAACGTTGTACAGAGATTACTTGGAAAGTGTTCAAGACGGAATTTTATCTGCGTTTCTTTCCTATATCCTACCGTAAAGATAAAGGCGCTGAGTTTGCAAACTTGAGGCAAGGGCAACTGAATATTGAAGAGTATGTTGCTAAATTTTCTTCTTTGCTTCGCTTTGCACCTCACATTTCAGGTAATGATGAGGCTATGGCGGATCAATTTATAAATGGCCTAAATCCAGATATCTTTACGTTGGTAAACACGGGGAGACCGAATAATTTCGCAGATGCGTTAAATCGGGCCAAAGGAGCAGAAGCAGGATTGATAAGACAGCGGAGTGCTCCATATGTTGCTCCTACGCCAAGACCACCACAACCTTCAGTGCAATCTCCTCCTCCTAGATTTGAAAGCGGCGGTAGTAGCAGTGGCAGAAAAGAACAACTGAAGGCGAAGGGGAAACAGTTTAAAAGACCAGGGAGCAGTTCGTCGAGCTCCAGCGGATCAAGACAGACTGGTTTTGATCAGAGTACCAGGTATTCAGGTGTTTATTGCAGTTCCTGTGGAGGAAAACATGAAACTGAACAGTGCCAGGGAGTTACAGGCCGATGCAACATTTGTAGGCAACCAGGGCATTTTGCCAAAGTCTGTCCACAGAGGAGTGTACAGCCAGCCCAGAGTGGACGAGCATCCGGTTCAGTACCCCAGTTTGAACGGCAGGTGTGGGGACCCGGACGCTAATCAAGTTCTTAATCATGTTTGGGACTAATTAATCAATTATAAAACAGGGTCTAAATTTTTTTTTTCTTTTTAAAATACAAAGCGGAAACGTAATGTAATTAAATTCAAATTACATATTAAACATAAACATACACATCCTGTATTATCTACACGGATTCAACTAGGTTCAACTACATATCAGTGCTGAATCCTAAGTTGTTTCGAAGCCCGGATCTCCACGCTATCTAGTCCAGCCTCTTTCTTTTCTTGACCCTGAACCTGCCCCACCTGTTGTCATGCACACATACAAAACAAGACAACAGCCGGATAACTCCGGTGAGATATAAATATCCCAGTATAAACCATGTAACAGGTAATCATATAAAAGCATATACGACAGCATATATAAGAAATATTCTTAACCTGTATCAAATCAGAATACATAAATCAATATCAAACATTCAATAATCATGAATGGCATAAACAATATAAATCAACATGTCATATCAGACTCAACTCAACCGACGCGTCGTCTCAGACTCGACTCCACTGACGCGTCGTCTCAGACTCGACTCAACTCTATCCTAGGGATCCCGATGTCTGAATAATGGTAATTATACCGAATCTCAGTCGATAGGAATGAATCAATTCCTAAACGGCATCGATATAATACATATATCCAGTATCTGGGCGAATCAGCCTCAGAAGTGACGAATCAGTCAAGAATTATGCGAATCAGCAATGTCTGGGCAACTCAGCCGCAGAATTGACGAATCAGTCAATGATTAGACGAATCAGTCTATAGATAGGCGAATCAGCCAATAATCAGACAACTCAGCCTGTAATTAAGCGAATCAGCTTAAGTTTAGACGAATCAGTCAATAACCTGACGAATCAGCCGGTGACTAGGCGAATCAGCCTATGACTCCACGACTCAGAAATCAATACATACAGTCAGTATCTAAGCAAATCAATCAATGACTAGCGAATCAGCAGTCCTTACATGCAGTGGCTATGAATCAATAGACTAAAAACATCAATCTCAACAATTACAAATATCAATGTAATAAACTAAGTATGTGATTTAGGGAGACTCGAGCCAAACCACACTCGAGTTGTGCAATCCCAACACAACATTAATTTATACCTTTCTTTCTGATACTCTGACTCTGTCGAAGTCTCGAACCCCAAGCCTGTCAATACTCAGTCTGACAATAACGATATTGAGGGTATAATATCAATACACCATCCAACCAATACTGGATATAATCAGAATTTAATCAAATTCTGTTTCAACAACATAACGGCGAAATCTCAATATATATCCAGCCATATCATATTAGTCAGATATCAATTCTAATATCCCATACTCAATAACAACTCAATTCTGATATCACTTGACTCCAAAACTATTCCGAAAATCATAACAATTCCATAATCAGTCCGTTTCTTAATCTGACTTCGATTCTATGATGTCTAATATGTCGAGAACAACATATATGAGTTCCATTCAATTCTGGCAATATCATAATTTCAAAGCATGTCAAAACGTAGTAAAACTTACGTCCAGTTGTAGCCTACGTCGATAGGAACACGGTACCGAAGTCGGATTTAAAATCTAACGGACGGATTGATCGCAAATCGAATTCTAAAATTCAAAAGCTATTTTCCTTCGAAGCTTTCGTTCCTTTTTTTTTTTTCCTTCATTTGCACGTATATACATATATATATATACTCCATGCATGTGAGAGAAACGTGGCACAATGTTCACAACACACGCCTCTCGCTCGGGCGGACATAAGTTTCCGCCCGGGCGATCAACTCTCGGCCCTTCTGCGCGATTCAGTCTCGCTCGGGCGGACAAAAACTTCCGCCCGGGCGAGACACTTTCGGCCCTCTTGTAGAATTCCGTCTCGCTCGAGCGGACATAAACTTCCGCCCGGGCGAGACACTTTCGGCCCACATCTTGGCTCTTCCTACTTCTTGGTCCAATAAAATCTCGGACTGGCCCGGCTATCACCACATTAAGTCATAATCCATAATCTCATATTAATCTAATTAAAATCTCGGGCATTACATTTCTCCCCCTCTTAGACCTGAGTTCGTCCTCGAACTCACAAACAATCAACTCAGATATATCAGAAGAAATGTATAACAGAGTTTAAACCAAAACTCAAATATCTGATTCCAGTCTGGAATAAGAATTCACTAAGTATAATATCATAATACTTCTCCAATCCGTCTGACGGAATCAATCTCGCATTACTGGCTATACAATGTCCGTATAAACCAATCTACAGTTCATCACATATCCGTACCATCTGCTGTTATCAAAGACATCTACAGTCTTCAGCTTCAAATACCACTCGTCATCATCTGACGTTGGTTTCTTAAATCGGTCTATTCTGAACTATCTTCATCTTCCTTCGAATTTTCTTCAAAAGAAATCTGTAGTATTCACCGTATACTGTCTTGTCTATAACTATCTCATTACTCATCTGATAAGCTGATAGTTATTGTCACACAGTGATAATAAGTCATATCAAGTAGTGCTAACATCCAGCACTAAAGCTGTACAAAAATCTTCCAATATCTGGCTAATACATTCAGACGGTCTGTCAATCTGTAAAACCATCTAAGAGAAAGTTCATGATATACTCTATCACGAATACAAACTCAAGCAAAATCACAATCTGACATAATCTACTGTGGCATTCTGATCTTTTTGACCACTCTCTGACATCAATCTGTGTCATCTGGTCATATCGGTACATCATCTTGTACTGAATAAGGCATGCGAATTGGTCAATCGATCAATCACAACCCAAATCGCATCACAACCTCGGGAGGATCTCAGTAATCTCATTACAAAATTCATGGAATTGTGATCTCCTTTCCTTACAGGAATAGTCAAACTCTGTAATAGTCCTCCGGGTTCCCTTTTCTCAGCCTTCATCTGTTGGCACTTTAGATATTTGGTTACAAATTCAGCAATATCAGCTTTCATTTGTTTCCACCAACACTGTCTTCTATCTGATTCAAACCCGAATTCAGAATAGCAACATTATTCAGTCGGATTCAAGATATCACTCATTAGTACCGATCTGCTAAACTCATAAAACCGCAAATATCTGACACTGATATTTACCTTGGTCAACTACGCACGGTTAACTCAATCTCTCTGACTGAACTCAGATCTGAAATCTTATCAGGGGAAAACATTACTAACTTTCATATCATTGGTAAATCAGCCAATGATAGACTCAATTTCAGTAAATCAACTGAATACATAAGGAGTCATTCTGCTCCTTTCTGTACTAATCGAATCATAGTTCGTACGAATTATCAAGGAGTTCTCAATCTAGAATCCTTATCGTACAGTATTCATCTCTTGGCCATCTCAGGTTCAATTCTCACCCTCTTCTAAAATTAATCTAGGGTAGCTCTGTACTTGATCCGCATATCAATATCCGTAATGCAGTCCCAAACTCAGACATCATCGGTACAATACTAGCTACCATATATTCTAACCCGATCTCATTCTTATCCTACTGTAGTATACCAGATCTAACAGAACTCACTGATACCAGATCTTTTCTCAAAGGAACAGAACACATACTACAGTAACTAAGGATTCAACAGATAATGCATGGATCAATGCCAATTTTCCAGAAATAAAATATGTGAAGCACCGGTATCCCTCAATACATATGCAGGATAATCAAACAAATCAGTTACCTGCACATTGTCATCTGGTGCTTCCTGAGCCTGCTCCTCGGTCAAAGCAAATACTCTGGCCTGCTGTCTAGGAGGCTGGCCAACTGTCTGGCTTCCTCCTGGCCTCTGCTGTGACTGAGATGGTGCTGGCTGAAATGAAGGAACAGCAGCTGATTGTCTACTCCCTTGTGCTACTGATCCAGATGATTCGACTCCCTGGAATCTTTGGGAACCCCTCTGTGGACACACTCTGGAAAAATGTCCCTGTTGTTTGCAGAAGTGGCAGCTACCAAGTACTCCTTGGCATTGTTCAGTGGAATGTCTCCCTCCACAATTTCCGCAATAAGCTCCAGTATAACTCTGTTGGGGACCACTAGAACTAGAGGAACTGCCGCCAGACTTCTTAAACTGCTTTCCTCTAGCCTTCAGAAATTCTTTCTTTCCACCACTACTATCACTCTCAAATCTGGGAGGTGGTTGCGGTGGTCTCCACTCTTGAGAAACAAATGCAGCTCCTCTCTGCCTTATCAGGCCTGCTTCAGCGCCCTTTGCTCTATTCATGGCATCAGCAAAGTTATTTGGTCGCCCTCGTTGCTCCAAGGCCCTCTTCATCGTACTCCACCAGCTCTTTGCAACATCATGCAACTGGTTCCCAATCAACTTAATTCGACGCTCATCGCTATACTCCAGCAATTCAAACAGCTTTTCGATATCATTCAGCCAACTCTCACACTCAACTGATGTCTCAGTACCTTTCAGAGTGGGTGGTTTGAATGATTGAAACCTCTTCAGCAAGGTTTCCATTGGAGTCGGTGTTACATCCATGGGAGGATTTGATGTACTACCCTGTTCTGGTATTCGTCTAGGAGGCATATCTGAAACTCAAAAGGATTAGTAATCCAATCCAACACACCTGTTTCAATTCAGTCTCTCCTCCGATCATCTTACTGCTGATCGAGAATCGGTTCAAATTCATTTCAAATAATACATATTACAAAATCAAGTCAGATAATTCAAGTAACATGTATTATATAAAGCAGTAAGCATGCTAGCATTCACAAGCAAGGAAAGAAAATTCAATCTACCCCGCTCACTAGCCTCTATCTCAGTCTCAAAAATCTACAGTTCTAGTACCTACTGCTCTGATACCACCTGTTGTGGGGACCCGGACGCTAATCAAGTTCTTAATCATGTTTGGGACTAATTAATCAATTATAAAACAGGGTCTAAATTTTTTTTTTCTTTTTAAAATACAAAGCGGAAACGTAATGTAATTAAATTCAAATTACATATTAAACATAAACATACACATCCTGTATTATCTACACTGATTCAACTAGGTTCAACTACATATCAGTGCTGAATCCTAAGTTGTTTCGAAGCCCGGATCTCCACGCTATCTAGTCCAGCCTCTTTCTTTTCTTGACCCTGAACCTGCCCCACCTGTTGTCATGCACACATACAAAACAAGACAACAGCCGGATAACTCCGGTGAGATATAAATATCCCAGTATAAACCATGTAACAGGTAATCATATAAAAGCATATACGACAGCATATATAAGAAATATTCTTAACCTGTATCAAATCAGAATACATAAATCAATATCAAACATTCAATAATCATGAATGGCATAAACAATATAAATCAACATGTCATATCAGACTCAACTCAACCGACGCGTCGTCTCAGACTCGACTCCACTGACGCGTCGTCTCAGACTCGACTCAACTCTATCCTAGGGATCCCGATGTCTGAATAATGGTAATTATACCGAATCTCAGTCGATAGGAATGAATCAATTCCTAAACGGCATCGATATAATACATATATCCAGTGTCTGGGCGAATCAGCCTCAGAAGTGACGAATCAGTCAAGAATTATGCGAATCAGCAATGTCTGGGCGACTCAGCCGCAGAATTGACGAATCAGTCAATGATTAGACGAATCAGTCTATAGATAGGCGAATCAGCCAATAATCAGACAACTCAGCCTGTAATTAAGCGAATCAGCTTAAGTTTAGACGAATCAGTCAATAACCTGACGAATCAGCCGGTGACTAGGCGAATCAGCCTATGACTCCACGACTCAGAAATCAATACATACAGTCAGTATCTAAGCAAATCAATCAATGACTAGCGAATCAGCAGTCCTTACATGCAGTGGCTATGAATCAATAGACTAAAAACATCAATCTCAACAATTACAAATATCAATGTAATAAACTAAGTATGTGATTTAGGGAGACTCGAGCCAAACCACACTCGAGTTGTGCAATCCCAACACAACATTAATTTATACCTTTCTTTCTGATACTCTGACTCTGTCGAAGTCTCGAACCCCAAGCCTGTCAATACTCAGTCTGACAATAACGATATTGAGGGTATAATATCAATACACCATCCAACCAATACTGGATATAATCAGAATTTAATCAAATTCTGTTTCAACAACATAACGGCGAAATCTCAATATATATCCAGCCATATCATATTAGTCAGATATCAATTCTAATATCCCATACTCAATAACAACTCAATTCTGATATCACTTGACTCCAAAACTATTCCGAAAATCATAACAATTCCATAATCAGTCCGTTTCTTAATCTGACTTCGATTCTATGATGTCTAATATGTCGAGAACAACATATATGAGTTCCATTCAATTCTGGCAATATCATAATTTCAAAGCATGTCAAAACGTAGTAAAACTTACGTCCAGTTGTAGCCTACGTCGATAGGAACACGGTACCGAAGTCGGATTTAAAATCTAACGGACGGATTGATCGCAAATCGAATTCTAAAATTCAAAAGCTATTTTCCTTCGAAGCTTTCGTTCCTTTTTTTTTTTCCTTCATTTGCACGTATATACATATATATATATACTCCATGCATGTGAGAGAAACGTGGCACAATGTTCACAACACACGCCTCTCGCTCGGGCGGACATAAGTTTCCGCCCGGGCGATCAACTCTCGGCCCTTCTGCGCGATTCAGTCTCGCTCGGGCGGACAAAAACTTCCGCCCGGGCGAGACACTTTCGGCCCTCTTGTAGAATTCCGTCTCGCTCGAGCGGACATAAACTTCCGCCCGGGCGAGACACTTTCGGCTCACATCTTGGCTCTTCCTACTTCTTGGTCCAATAAAATCTCGGACTGGCCCGGCTATCACCACATTAAGTCATAATCCATAATCTCATATTAATCTAATTAAAATCTCGGGCATTACAGCAGGCATCATCGGTTCATTCTTTTCAGCCTCCCCCGGCACAGACTCAACCCAGAGCCAGGGGTAGTCAGACTGTGAGTCAACCTTCGAGGCAACAGGCTCAAGTGTTTGCATTGACAGAAGAGCAAGCACAAGATGCACCAGATGATGTTATAGCAGGTAACTGCTCTCTTTATGGTTATCCTGCTTATATCTTGATAGATACAGGTGCATCGCATACATTCATTTCGGAGCGATTTGCATTGTTGCATTCATTGCCTGTTGAGTCTTTGTTAGATGTTGTGTCGATTAATTCTCCGTTGGGAAGTGGATTGATATCTGTAACTACGGTTAGACATTGCATTCTACAGTTTGAGGGGCATGAGATTGACCTAGATTGTATAGTGTTGGGTCTAGCTGATTTTGATTGTATAGTCGGTATTGACATGCTAACGAAGTACAGAGCCACTGTAGATTGTTTCCACAAGATTGTCAGATTCAGACCCGAGATGACAGACGAGTGGAAATTCTACGGGAAGGGTTCCAGATCTCGGATTCCCTTGATATCGGCTCTTACTATGAACAGATTGTTACAAAAAGGAGCAGATGGTTTCTTTGTTTATGCTGTAGATATGCAGAAGACGAGTCCGGCATTGGCAGATCTGCCAGTAGTGCGGGAATTTGCAGATATTTTTCCAGATGAGATCCCAGGATTACCTCCGGTTCGAGAGGTAGATTTTGGTATTGATCTTGTACCAGATACCGTCCCTATTTCGAGAGCTCCGTATAGGATGGCACCCATCGAACTGAAAGAATTGAAAGCACAATTAGAAGATCTTCTAGCCAAGGGATATATCAGACCTAGTGTATCTCCTTGGGGCGCTCCGGTGCTATTTGTGCGAAAGAAAGATGGTTCGATGCGTTTATGTATTGATTACAGGCAACTGAATAAGGCAACGATCAAGAATAAATATCCTTTCCCTAGGATTGATGATTTATTTGATCAGTTGCAGGGATCCTCTGTGTATTCGAAGATTGATTTGCGTTCTGGGTATCATCAGCTCAGAGTTCGAGATGTAGATATACCGAAGACAGCATTTCGAACCAGGTATGGACATTACGAATTTATTGTCATGCCTTTTGGTTTAAAAAATGCTCCTGCGGTATTTATGGGCTTGATGAACCAAGTGTTTCAGAGATATTTGGAAGAATTTGTGATTGTCTTCATTGATGATATTTTGGTGTATTCAAAGAACAGAAATGAGCATGCAGAGCATCTCAGAATTGTCTTGCAGACGTTGAGAAACGAGCAACTGTATGCAAAATTGTCAAAGTGTGAATTTTGGTTGAATCGAGTTGTATTCTTGAGGCATATAATTTCTGGAGATGGTATTTCTGTTGATCCGAGTAAAGTGGAAGCTGTGATAAATTGGCCAAGACCGACTTCGGTGCCAGAAATACGCATTTTCATGGGTCTAGCAGGATACTATAGACGATTCATCCAAGATTTCTCCAGTATTGCAAAGCCAATCACACAATTGACACAGAAGAATATGCCATTTGTATGGTCAGAGGAGTGCGAGTCTAGCTTCCTAGAACTGAAGAAAAAGCTGACTAGTGCTCCAGTGTTGACGATACCTTCAGGTACGGGTGATTTCATTGTATATTGTGATGCCTCTCACCGAGGGTTGGGATGTGTTCTTATGCAGAGATGTCATGTGGTCGCATACGCCTCAAGACAACTGAAACCACATGAGGTTCGATACCCCATTCATGATCTGGAATTGGCGGCTATCGTATTTGCATAAAAAATTTGGCGTCACTATCTCTATGGCGAAAAATTTGAGATCTTCTCCGATCACAAAAGCCTGAAGTACCTATTTTCTCAGTCAGAACTGAATATGAGGCAGCGTAGATGGCTTGATTTATTGAAAGATTTTGATTGTGAGATCAAATACTATCCAGGAAAGTCAAACGCAGCAGCAGATGCCTTAAGTCGAAAGGTATGTTCTTTGTCCTTGTCGACAATAGGTGTTACTAAGTTAGTTGAGAATTGCTGTACGTCTGGATTAGAATTTGATGCAGATAGTAAGCCACTACGACTTGCTACAATCCAAGTTGAGCCCGATTTGATTATGAGAACCAAAGAAGCACAGAGAAGAGATCAGAATGTGCAAAAATCTATTCAGATGGTCAAATCAGGACATATATCAGACTATCAGGTACGTGATCATGTGCTATACGTGAATAACCGTCTTGTCGTGCCAAATGTTGCAGATTTGAGACAGCAAATTCTGTCAGAGGCACATTGTAGTCGGTTCAGCATTCATCCTGGTGGCAGGAAGATGTATAATGACTTGAAGACACAGTTCTGGTGGAAACAGATGAAGTCAGACATTGCCAAATTTGTGTCTAAGTGCTTGAATTGCCAACAGGTGAAGGCTGAGAGAAAGAAGCCTGGAGGTTTACTTCAGAGTTTATCTATTCCAGAATGGAAATGGGACCACATTTCCATGGATTTCGTGACAAAGTTACCTCGATCATCCAGAGGCTGCGATGCGATTTGGGTTAATATTGATAGATTGACCAAATCTGCTTGTTTCATTCCGTACAGAATGACGTATAGACAAGATCAAATGGCGGAGATATATATAAGAGAGGTAGTCAGATTGCATGGTGTGCCGAAATCTATCGTATCAGATCGTGATCCACGATTCACTTCTCACTTTTGGCACAGTTTACAGCAGGCTTTGGGTACGACATTACACCTGAGTACTGCTTATCATCTTCAGACAGACGGACAATCAGAACGGACTATCCAGACTCTAGAGGATATGTTGAGAGCCGTAGTACTAGATTTTGGTACTAGTTGGCAAGATTCCCTACCTCTTCGCGAATTTTCTTACAATAATAGCTATCAGACGAGTATCGAGATGGCACCGTTTGAAGCTTTGTTTGGCAAGAAGTGCAGATCTCCGCTATATTGGAATGATATCTCAGAAGTACCAGAACTGGGGCCAGACATGATTCGTGACATGACTGAGAAGGTGAAAGTTATTCAGAAAAGAATGAAGACAGCACAGGATAGACAAGCAAAGTACGCCAATATCCGACGTAGACCGTTAGTATTTGAAGAAGGAGATAGAGTATTCTTAAAGATTTCTCCGTTCAGAGGCGTTGTAAGATTTGGCAAACGCGGGAAACTGTCTCCTCGATACATTGGTCCTTACGAGATCCCAGAGAAGATTGGCGATCGAGCTTACAGACTTGCTCTTCCTCCTTCTCTATCCGGTATACATGACGTGTTTCATGTATCAATGTTGCGAAGATATATGCCAGATATTTCTCATGTCATTCAACCCGACGATGCTGAACTTGATCAGACTTTGAGCTATGTGGAACAACCGATACAAATTCTTGATCGGAAAGATAAGCAGCTCAGAACGAAAATTATTCCACTTGTGAAGGTTCAGTGGAGTCGTCATGGCGCTGAAGAAGCGACATGGGAAACAGAAGCCGACATGCGACAGAAACACCCCGAGTTATTTCAATGATGTAAGTATTGATCTAACTTTGATGTTATTATTTTGATGCTTGCATTGATAGAATGATGTGCGATTTCGAGGGTGAAATCATTTCTTAGAGGGGGAGAAATGTAAGGCTCGAGATTATTAGTTTCATTGTCGTACGACTCGGAGGATATGAGAATGCATGTCATAAGATGAAAGTACGAAATATTTCATGTGTGAGAGACCGCACCCGCGCTCAGAACAAGAGTGCACCCGCGGTCATAAATCATGGAATTTTGAATGTGCTGCCGAAGCCATACCGCACCCGCGGTCTGGTTAGGGGCGCACCCGCGGTGCAAGGACAGTAGGGTGCCCAAATTTCATTTTCAGGACCGCACCCGCGGTGTCATTAAGACCGCACCCGCGGCCTTAACTATACCGCACCCGCGGTCGACAGTTATGGGAAAATAGTGGTCCTGCCGAGACATGAGCGCACCTGCGCTCATGTTAACACCGCACCCGCGGTCATGCCTCCGAGAAATCCACTCTAATTCTCAACTTGACATGTGGCCTAGTATATATATATAAGTGCGCTGATTCAGCTATTCTTCAGTTCCAGCTCTCAGAACCGAGATTTCCTCCATAACTTCTCAAGGTTTTCAAGCTTTAAAGTTAGATATCTCACGATTTAGCCATCCAAATCATATTCCGAGTTAAGAATTGTGTTCCTTGCTTTGAAAGCTACAAAGTGATGTAAGTATTGTTTAATTCTAGCAAGTTTCACGATTTAGATGTTAGAGGAATTGGAATATGATAGTTATATTATGTTCTTGACGTATTGAGCATGATATATTTGTAAACAGATCGAAGAACAAATATCATATGCAATTATTATGAAATTCAGCATAGTTAGAAGTACATTATATCGATTTTAAATATGGTTTTGTGCATAGGATTTGAGTATGAGTTGAGGATGATATAGGGTTGATATCTGTTGAGATTTGGATTGACCGGTGTTAAGAATATACGTCGTTATGCCGTAAAATTGTATCGAGATCACGTAGTGACTTGGATATGTGTTGATTAGATAAGAGATTGATAGATTTTGTATCAACATTTCCATTTCAGATTCGTATTGTCAACCGTGACAGCAACTGTGCGACGAAAGGTATAGTACATGTTTTGTTTGGGGAATCACGACTCAAATGAGATCACATTTGAGTTTCCCAACCAAAATCACATACTTGTTTTATTGTTTATATCTAGATATGATTATGATTGTTTATAGATTTGTTTATAGAACTTGTATACAAATCTTGCTATGCTTTGTTTACAGATCATGTGGCATTGCATTAGAATGATTATGCTTGTTTACAGATTGTGTATTCATGCATTAAGATAGGACAGTCTGGAGATCAGGCAGACTTCTAGACGTTCGGCGATATCACAGCTTAGGGGAAGATCACCGCCCCTATTGTAGACGCGGATACAGATCAGGCCGAAGTCTAGGAATAAGACGGACAGCACCTCGATTGGGAGGATAGGTGACAGACAGTGCCGTCTTATTCACAACGGGATCCCTAGAGTTCTAGTTGAGTCGAGTCTAGACATGATTGGATTCGCATTGCATGATTTTATATGAATGACATTCATATTAGCATGTTTCATGTTTTAGATTGTTTGAATGCATGTATACATGTTTATACTGGGATTTGTTCTCACCGGTTTTCCAGCTGTTGTTATGTCTGTATGTGTGCATAACAACAGGTAGGGCAGGATCTGGGTCGGGACAAAGATGATCGGGTTAGCGTGGAGATCACGGGCGTAGCAGATGAACCCGTAGTTGTCTTTTATTATGTACTGTATTTTAATACTGGTTAGTTGAGGACATACAGAGCAAGACATGTATTTTGTGTTTGTATGTTGTAAATTTAATAAAGAACTTATGCTTGTTTAGTTACATTTGATTTAATGTAAAAAGCGAAAAATTGACCCATATTTTAGAATAACGATCCATTTAAGCCCAAGAAAAAGAATTAGAGCCCGGGTCCCCACATGTTGTTTGTTATCTGAGTTGATTACATCATGTAATTACCAAGATTGAATCAGAACCGAGTCTGAATCAGAGGTATATGATCAGAGGAGGGCTGAGACAGATTATATAGATTGGGTATTGATTTGTTTGATATTTAGATATACCGCCTCGGAGAATTCCAGAAAGGAGTAGTACTTCGACTGAACAGACAGATGCATCAGAAACTCAGATAGAAGCTAAGATGAGAGAATATCAGTTATTACAGCTGCCGATTCTGAGTGGTACCGAGACATCTGAAGATTGTCAGAACTGGTTTGATGATATATAAATTTTGTTTGATTTACTCGATTGTATAGACGAACAGAGAGTTAAATTGGTATTTCACCAGTTACGAGAGGCTGCCAGAAGTTGGTGGATTACAATCAAAGGAGTAATAGCACAACGTGGTACTGTGATCACGTGGGAAGTTTTCAAAATTGAATTCTATCAAAGATTTTTTTCTGTTTCCTACCGGGAGGTCAAAAGAGCAGAATTTGAGAATTTGAGCCAAGGTCAACTGAATATTGAAGGATATGTGGCTAAATTCTCTACTCTACTGCGTTTTGCTCCTCATTTAGCTGGAAATGATGAAGCTGTAGTGGATCAATTCATCAAAGGATTGAACTCAGAGATAATTGCATTGATGAATATACAACGACCTCACCATTTTGCTGATGTCTTGAGTAGAGCGAAGAGAGCGGAGGCGAGTTTGATCAATACCACCCCAGACACAACAATCCCCTCTCCGAGTTGATCGTGGCAACACGAGTGGAAAGCAAGATTTGCTGAAAGCTCACTAGAAGCCATTCAAGAAGTTAGGGAGTGGTTCCTCTAGTTCTAGTGATTCTAGTTCGAGTTACACTGGAGTGTACTGCAGAACTTGCGGGGAAAGACATCCCACAGGACATTGCCAAGGAGTGCTTGATCGTTGCAATATCTGTAAACAACCAGGGCATTTTGCTAAGGTTTGTCCACAGAGAGGTCCCCGAAGATCTTAGAGGGCTGGACCATTTGGATATGTGATTGAGGAACAGACCCAGGGCACACTTGATGACATAGTGACAGGTACTGATCTTTTATGATTATGTTGCATATGTATTGATATATACAAATGCATTTCTTAAGATTATCCTGGAATGAGTTGCATGGAGATATGCATTATCTGTTGGGTCTGTATTGCTGTAGTATTAATCTTTGTACCTTCTGGGGAAAGAAAGATTGATCTCAGAGATTTATGTGATATATTGTATACTACAGTAAGATGAGAATGAGAATCGAGACAGAGTATGGTGTACTTGTATTGTCTGATTTGACTGCATTACTGATATTGGTGATATAATGATCAAGTACAGAAAGACAGAAATATTGTAGAATCTGTTCCAGACATGGTAAGATTCAGATTAGAGATAGCTAATGAGTAGAGATTTTGCAATAAGGATTCTAGATTTAGAATTCCTTTGATATTGTCGTATATGACTCGATTGTTACAGAAAGGAACAGATGGTATCCTTATGTACTCAGTAGATGTACTGAAATCGAGCTTAACATTGACAGATTTGCCAGTGATATACGAGTTGGCAGATGTTTGCCTAAATAAGATTTTAGATTTGCTTTATATCAGAAAGATAGATTTCAGAATTGAATTCAGATCAGATACTGATTGTTGTTTTAGAATTCAGTACAGAATAATATTGTATGTACAGAATGATACAGAATAAATTGAAAGATCAGTAGAAGAGTACCGACCAGGAGTTACATCTGATTTAGTGTTTCTCTTTGGCACGTGTCAGTATCTTCAGAGATGTTCTGATAATTCTATGCTTGTTATATCTATGAGATTTTGATATAATTGCAGCATTTGATTGATCGAATCGACTATTGGGAGACTGTATTGATTATTCTGAGAATAAGGATTATTGTATACAGAAATTATTCAGATATGAATCCTGCTTGAAACAAATTGTATTCAGAATATGCGATACCTGCAGTTAGTATACCGATTGATTCTGATACAGTTGAGATTATGATCAGTGACTGATAAGATACTGATATCAGAAATATCAGAAATTTCAGAGATGTCAGAAATATCAGAAATGTCAGAAATGTATTTTGTCTGATTTGACAGATTATTTTATTTGACTGTTGCTTTATATCTGCTGAGTATTGTTATTGTTCTAAATCAGTATTTGAGACATCTTATATTTGTTGGGGAGCATATTTTATTTGCAGATGGGATATAACAGTTGATCAGAATGACATGAAGATATTTACCAGAAATCATTATTTTATGAGTTCACTGAACTCACTAGATCTGTATAGGATATTGACATTTCGTCTCTGATGTAATATTACTGTGTTTTGAATCTGTATACTGCTGCAGATTATTGTGAACCATTGAGAGTATATACAGTTCCAACCGAATCAGAGTTAAATTCGAGAGTTACAGCAGTTCAGAATGTGATCAGAATGTAACAGATATGTGATTGTGTATTTTGTATGAGACTAATTATCTTGTGATGTCAGATGTGTCAGAATTGTACAGCAAAGCTTGATATAGATAGTCAGAGCCGAATACCAGGTAGGTATATTTTCTTTCATTTATGTTATTAACTGATTTGTTTGTATCAAATAGTTCGAATATGAAATCACAGATAGGGTCAGAAATGTACCGTAGTGGATTCAGTTTTCAATTTGATGATTGAGAATGTATGGTATTCGAATAGATAGAGTTTATATAGACAGATTAGATCAACTATGACAGAATTTGTATGGAAATGTTGACAGAAATTGTATTGATAGGTCTGAATTGCTAATAGAAAAGACAGAAAGATAGAAATCAGAAGATTTATTACAGAAATTGTATAGTTCTGACGAGAAATGGGGAGTATAATTCGAGGAATTTCATAATGAGATTACTTCGATACTTTCCAGATATGATATGATATGATTATGATTGACATATTGTTCAATCTATATCTATTATTTTGTACCAGATAACGTACAAACATAACCAAATGACAAAGATCGATGTCAAGAAATTGTCAGATTGACCAGGATGTTGAAATATATTATATCAGATTGTGACTTTTGATGGATTTGGTACTTGTAATAGAGTATATCATGAGCTTTCTCTTAGATTGTTTTACAGATTGACAGACAGTCAGAATGTACTAGCTAGATATTGGAAGATTTTGGTACAACTTTGTGCTGGATATTAGCACTATACAGCTTTAGTGCTGGATGTTAGCACTAGTTGTTATGAATTATTGTCACTGTATGAATTCCTGTATGACAATAATCATTAAGACAGTTCAGAATGGACAGATTTAAGAAACCAGTGTCGGATGATGACGATTGGTATTTGAAGCTGAAGACAGTATATGTCATTGATTGAGATAAACAGATTTGATAATAGCTGATGGTCCTGATATGTGATGAGTTGTAGATTGGTTTATACGGACGTTGTATAGCCAGTAATACGAGATTGATTCTGTCAGAAGGATTGGAGAAGTATTATGACATTGTACTTAGTGAATTCTTATTCCAGATTGGAATCAGAATCAGTAGAAGTAAGAGAATTCAGAATGAAGATTATCATGTTGTTGAAAACACAGTAAGATTGTCAGTAGGTCAATGAGAATATCTGAAAAACAGAATCTGGTATGAGATTGAAATTTCAGAATTGATTCATTGAGATAAGTTTTCTGATTTACCTCTTGTATACGTTTCGTGTGGAGATCTGACTTGATTACCTGTGATTTCGAGGACGAAATCGTATCTTAGAGGGGGAGAATTGTAAGGTCCGAGATTATAGAAATGATATTATTTTAAACCGAGATTATTGAATCAGAGAATTATGGAGTGTTGAATTATATTCCAAGATGTTTGAACTTATTTAGGATTGAAATTGAATGGAAAAGATTGAATAGGGGCCGATTTGCAAATAGTGAAAATTTGAGGGACTAAAGTGCAATTATGGGATTTGAGTGGGACACTTTTCTTCACCATGTTTATAAAGGAAATTCCTCCCATTTTGTTCAGCATTTAAGCAAGATATTCGAGACTCCATCTAATAAAATCCCTCAAACTTCCTTGTATCTTAGAAAATTGGTTGTGCAAGATCCGGCCATCCGATTTTTAATCCGAGCATAGTTTTGAGATCCCCTCCTCAGGAGCTACAATTGGACGTAAGTTTCATTGAGTTTTATTATCATTTGAAATTATGATGTTGATGGAATTGAATATATTTCATATATAGTGTTCTTGATATACTAGACACCGTAGAATCGAAGTCAGAATGAAGAAGGGACTGATTCTGGAATTATTATGATTTTCTGATTATATTGATTGCGAATTGAATAGATTTGAGTTATGGATTGATTACAAATTGTAATGGATATGGGTTATGATTTGTAATTAATATCTGGTGATATGGTATTGACGGGAATACTGAGATTGTGCCGTTATGCCGCTAATTTGAGTTAATTCAGATTAATCAGATCCAGAGTTGAATTGAGAATAAAATATTGATATTATGATTCTTGATATATCGTTTCAGATTTACAGAGACAGTCTTGAGGTCAGAACTTCGATTGCTTTAGACCGAGACTATAACGAAAGGTATAAGTCAATGTGGTACTAAGAGATCGACTTGAGTCAGTCTAGACTTGAGTTTCCCTAAATCACACACTTTACTTTATTGCATTGATATTGCATTGATTTGATTGATATACTTGTTCTCTTGATTTATAGATAGCAGGTAACAAACGGGAAATCTTGTGACAGAAGTGCCTGATAGTGGTGGGATCGCCACGGGCACATTGCAAGATGTCACAGGATAGTGTAGAAATCTTGGGACGGAAGTGCCTGACAGTGGCGGGATCGCCACGGGCACATTGCACGATGTCTCAAGATGGGTTATTAGCGATAGAGCTACAGTCCGTGACGGATAGGTCAGGACACCGGATGTTTGGTTATATCGAGTAATAGGATTGGAATTCTTCTATTACGGAATTCCCTATAGGAACACCATATTTGGTTATATCGAGTAATAGGAACAGAGTTCCTTCTATTACGGAATTCGATATAGGAATACCACATTTGGAAACCGGGATCCCTAGACTAGGATTGAGTCTAGTCTGAATGATAGAGTTACGATCATTGTCGACAGTCTATGATTGTTTATGTTCAGATTTTGATACATATATATGTTACCTGATTACATGCTTTATATTTGTTTATATGATTGCATGTTTCGTTGATTTATACTTGGATTTATTCTCACCGGAGTTACCCGGCTGTTGTCTTGTCTGTATGTGTACATGACAACAGGTGGGACAGGATCAGGGTCCAGAAGATGAGGAGAGATCGTGATAGAGTGGAGACTTCGGACTTGGATATATATAGGGTTTTGACACTTGATATTTAGATGTTGAACCTTAGTTTTACTGATTTGTAGACGATACAAGACTTGTACTTTATTTTATACTGAGTTGTATATTAGTTGATTTCACTGCGTTCCACATTTTTAAAATAAATATAAAAAAAAATTTATTCCCTGTTTTATAATTGATTAATTAGTCCCAACGATGATTAAGAACTTGATTAGCGTCCGGGTCCCCACAGCAACAGTCGCATAAAATAATCTACCAAATCAGACAAAATATATGTAATGCCCGGTTACTCGTACAAATGATTAGTAATACGTTTATGTCGTTTATTATGTAGTTATTTAGCTCGTTAGATTTCACGTGATGATTGAGGTATCAATATTGAGATTGAACATGACTTTTATATCGTCCATGGTATCTTGAGAATGAATATGTGTTAAAATAGTGATAGTAAGATGTGTAGGTAGAAGTAGTGTTATGAAGTTGGTAGGAAATGAGATGCAAATATGGCAGTTTTTACGGGTTTTAGCATAATCATTTGAGTATTGATCCAAATTGTGTTAGGCCATAACCTTTAGAAAGCTAAGATGTAAGGTTACAACTTTCAAGTTTTGGGTTTTGTCCAAATCATTGTGGAAGACAAGCCAAAAGCGCCCCGAAGTGGGTCGTGTGTATCGTCACTCCTACAATAACAAATGTTGGGAGAATGGGAATAACTTTTTACTCAAACCTCCAAATGACCTGAAACTAGTGGGAGATTCAAGCCAAGACATAGGGCTACAACTTTGTAGTTTACCATTTTTTCAGATTATGAACGGAAGAGCCATTTCGGAAGCGATCTTTGAGAGGGTTGTGCGCAGAGTGGCGCCCGAGCGGTAAGAAATTACCGCCCGAGCGCCAATGGTTCTGCATTTTTGGTTACGGACAGAACATTCCGCGCTCGGGCGGTAGAAAATGACCGCCCGAGCGCCGCCTTATATATAAGAAGATAAGTTTCGAGTTTCTAAACCATTTCTTCAGTATTTTTCATTCCTTAACAGCAAAAGCTCGAGAGAAACCTACAGAAATCTTCCTTCAAAGCTCTCTTCTTCATTCCTTTCAAAGTTTCGAAGTTAGAACTTTGTTCCCCATCACAAGAACATCATATAGGTGTAAGTTTTCTTCCTTTTTAGTTATCCTACATATATAGGAGTGATTTTCAGCTAGTTTATACAATAGTGACTGAATTATTGGTATATTTGACAGTATAGGAGCGTGAAACACCGTCTCAAACCAGTGTTCTTAAGCTTGGACTGTAAGTTGGCATGTTCTTGAAGTAATACATGAGTAGTATTATGATTTCAAATGATTCTCATTGATTATTGATATATATACATTGTTAGTATAGTTATTGTTGAAACATAGCACCATATTCCATTGTTATGTATTAAATATGTAAGGAACTCATGAATATTGAAGATGGGTGCTATGTCAAGAACAAGAACATGAACATGAAAGGAAAATGACTGATTTTTACATGATATAGAGCTTGTTGACATTATGGGTGGTTTTAAGTCCACCAAAGCTATTGGCCAATATATGTTCATGGGGCGTGGGGTTGCCAAAGGTTGCTCCCTGACGTCCAACATAGTAGTAGCTATATAATAAAGCAAGCACAGTAGTACAGGTCAACTAATGAGGCTCAAGTACAAAAATGAACATGAATATACGGTATGATATGACATTGTTTAAAGTTCCCTTGTTGATCACGACTTGATATGTTGTTCTTTCTATGCATATTGATACGTATAAGTGCCAACTTATTGAGTTTTATAAACTCACGTAGCTCATGTATTACAGGATCAGGTAGTGAAGAGACCTAGGATGCCGGTTCGCCAATGGATGCTTGTGACGTGTCTCACCTCGACAAGAACCGGGCTTCTTATTGTATAGCTTCCGCATATGTATTATAAGTTTTACAATGTCAGGGTTTGAAACATGTTTTACAATGTTTATGTCTATGTGTAGAATGAAGCAGAATACGTTCGTGTAGATGAAATATGTTTTTATATATATGAATGTAGTTGCTTGAGTTTTGGGTTAAACAAAATGTAGGGGCATCATGCCAAAATTTTTCTAAACCGTCAAAGTGATGTTCCTTGTTTGATTTGCTTCATACTATAGTGATATCAATCAAAACCTATTTTGATTATGGTAATTATGCTAAGTATAGAGTAAGGGTGTGACAATTAATATGGTATCAGAGCCCACGGTTCTTCGACAGGGAAGACACTGCACTTCATCTATACATGGGGAACTCGGCAAGTAAGTATCTTTGTATCTCATAGTTTATGCTAAGTTATGTGTCTATGTATCCTACATGTAGGTTAAGATAAGCGACGATGCCGCCGAAACGTAAAGTACATGAGGGAAAGTCATCTAAGGGCAAGGTCCCAGCAGTCGAAGGTGAAGGTAGTGCGCAACGACCTGTAGATGACTTCGCCCAATTACTCCAACAACAAGCAAAGGTCCATGGTGAACAAATCCAGCAGCTACTGGAAATGCAACGGACTACTCATGAACAGGCACAAGCTCAAGCCATAGTACACAGACATGTGCCTGTTCAAGCAGACGTATATAATCGTTTTAGACGTTTGAATCCTCCGGAATTCATGGGAAGCACCGATCCAGCAGTAGCAGAAGAGTGGATTAAGTCATTGGAGTCCATCTTCTCCTACCTTCATATGGATGATGCTGACCAAGTGACTTGTGCCATCTTTCTCTTAACAAAACATGCAAGAATATGGTGGGAAAGTGCAAAAGTGGCATTACCGGTTGAACCACTGACATGGGGAACTTTCAAAACCGTGTTTTACAACAAGTATTTCAGTAAAGACGTACGAGCTAAGAAAGCCAGTGACTTCCTTAACCTGAAGCAAGGAACTATGGCAATGACAAAATACATACAACAATTTGAGGCCGGAGTCCAATATGTACCATATATTGCACAAGATGACACCAGTAAGGGCGAACATTTCATGCGAGGACTTCGCTCGGAAATTAAAAGAGATGTACGAATGTCGAAAGTTGCTACGTATGGGGAGATAGTAGAAAGAGCACTTATGGCAGAACAAGATGAACATGACATTGACAGGGACATGCAACAACGAAGGCAGCAGTACTTTCAGAAGAGCCAAGGAACAGGACAAGGCAAAAAGATCGATAGCAAAGGTGCTCGACCAGAGGAACCCCAGTGGCAAGGGTCCCCCTCCACGTAAAGAATAGGACATACCACCTTGTCCTAAATGTGGCAAACTTCATGGAGGGGAATGTATGCAAGGTTCTAATGTCTGTTATCGTTGCAAGAAGCCAGGACATCTCGCCAAGAATTGTCCAGGAAGTTCTGAGAAAGTATAGGGACGCCTTTTCTCCATGACCAAAGAAGAAGTGGATGCGGATACATCGATGATCACCGGTATGTTCTTGATTTCTGGTATTACTGCTATTGTTTTACTAGATTCAGGAGCCACACATTCCTTTATTTCGGAATCATTTGTAAAGAGACTGGGCATTACAGCAAGTACAACAGAGACACAACTCGCCATAGCCTTACCTTCTGGGCAAGAATTACGGACAGATCAGATTGTGCGAGGATGTCCAATATATGTCCAAGGCCATCAGATGTATGCTGAATTGATTGTTTTGAAAATGAACGATTTTGATGTGATATTGGGAATGGATTGGCTCTCGAAGTACAGAGTTAATATTGACTGTGGCCTGAAGATGATCAAGTTTGCACCAGTAGGAGCTGAACCATTCACAGTAGCAAGTGCAGGTATATCTTTCTCTTCGGATAATCTCTTGTATGAAGGCTTGTAAATTATTACAGAAGGGGTGTCAAGGATATTTAGCATCTGTTTTAGTTATTGATCCACCGGTTCGTGAACTAAAAGATACAGATGTCGTTTGTGAATTTCTAGAAGTGTTTCCTGATGATGTAACAGGCTTACCCCCGAGATAGAGAGATCGAATTTGTAATCGATGTTGTGGCAGGAACTCATCCGATCTCAAAAGCTCCTTATCGATTAGCTCCTACAGAAATGAAGGAATTAAAAGAACAGTTACAGGAGTTGCTTGATAAAGGGTTTATTAGACCGAGCTTTTCACCGTGGGGTGCACCTGTTTTGTTTGTTAAAAAGAAAGACGGTACCCTCCGTCTGTGTATCGATTATAGGGAGTTGAACAAAGTGACAATCAAGAATAAGTATCCACTCCCCAGAATTGATGATTTGTTTGATCAATTACAAGGAGCTGCCATCTTTCGAAGATTGATTTACGATCGGGCTATCATCAATTAAAAGTGAAGTCAGATGATATTTCTAAGACTGCCTTCCGAACCAGGTACGGGCATTATGAATTTCTTGTAATGCCATTTGGACTAACAAATGCACCAGCTGCTTTCGTGGATTTAATGAACAGAATTTTCAAGCCATTTCTAGACAAGTTCGTGATTGTGATTATAGATGATATTCTCATCTACTCACGAACTGTAGAGGAGCATCGAGAACATTTGCAATTAGTTTGCAGACTTTGAAGGATAAACATTTATATGCCAAATGGAAGAAATGTGAATTTTGGCTTGAACAAGTAGCATTCTTGGGACATATCATTTCAAAAGAAGGCATATCAGTGGATCCAAGTAAGATTGAAGCTGTTAATAACTGGCTACGACCTACCACTGTTACCGAGGTACGTAGTTTTCTTGGGCTAGCTGGTTATTACCGTCGGTTTATAGCGGGATTTTCTAAGATAGCATTACCTTTGACTGCTTTAACTCGAAAGAATGTGAAATTTGTGTGGGACGAAGCATGTGATCGCAGTTTCCAAGAGTTAAAGGTAAAATTGACTTCAGCACCGGTCCTTGCTATTCCAGAAGGATTAGGAGATTTCGTAGTATATAGTGATGCTTCGAAACAAGGTTTAGGAGCAGTCTTGATGCAACACGGGAAGGTGATTGCTTATGTGTAATGCCCGAGATTTAATGATTATAATCAGACGTGATTAATTGGCATGATTAAGGTTATAAGAACTCAAATGAACCATTATGCCGAGATCGAGCGTCATTGGATGATTAGCCAAGGAATTGGACAGAAACCTCGGCGCTCGAGCGGTAGAAAAGCACCGCTCGAGCGCCAATGCATCGCAACTTTTGGTTCGGGCAGAAAGTGTGGCGCCCGGGCGGTAGTTTTTGACCGCCCGAGCGCCAAGGGGGAATTCGGAGTCAGAATGCCTCGCGCCCAGGCGGCAGATTTTTACCGCCCGAGCGCCGAGGTCGCGCCCGGGCGGAATGTTATTACCGCTCGAGCGCCAGCTGGATTTGAAGAAAGGTGCCACGTTTCAGTTTGCATGCAATTCTGATATATATATATATATATATATATAAACGTTTGTAATCCCTCAGAAATCAACAAACAAAGATCGAGAAAGGGTTCGGAATAAGAGTTGAAAATCCTTACGCCTTTTGTGAGAAATCCACCCGTCTGATTTTCTATCCGACTTCAGTACTGTGTTCCTATCAACACAGGCCACAACTGGACGTAAGTTTTATTACGTTTAGACATGTTTTGAATTTATGAGGCTGTCAGAATTGAATAGGATTCATATATGATGTTCTGGTCATGTTAGACATCATAGAATCGAAGTCAGATTAAGAAACAGAGTGTTTATGTAATTGCTATGATTTTCAGAGTCGATTGGACTGAGGTTTCGTATCAGAATTGTATTATCATTCAGAGTTTGAGTTGTATCGATATTGATTATAAATTCTTATATTATATCTGTGATGTTGAGGTTGACGGGGGTAACAAGACTGTATTGTTGTACCGTTTAAACATCAGTTAAATTAGATTGATCAGATTCAGATATGATTTAGATTATATCGAGAGATTGTTGATATGAATCAGATGGTATTTTGTTCAGATATTGATCAGATTATGTACTGAGTCGAGTATTGACCAGAACAGATTGTGAATTGAATTATACATTGATACAGTATATTTGTTATTGTCATTTCAGATCGGATATGGACAGACTGGACTTCGAGACTTCGTCTTCCTCAGACGGGGAAGATAAAGGTATAATTCATGTGATATTCGGGAAGAACAACTCAATTGAGATCGCGTTGAGTTGCCCAATAAATCACATACTATACTCTTGTTTATGTTTATATGATTATGCAATGATTATAGATTGTTATTCATGCATTAAGATAGGGCAGTCTGGAGATCAGGCAGACTCTAGACGTTCGGCGATATCTCAGCTCTGGGGAAGATCACCGCCCCTTTGTAGATGTGGATACAGATCAGGCCGAAGTCTAGGAATAAGACGTACAGCACCTCGATTGGTAGGGTAGGTGACAGCCAGTGACGTCTTATTCACCCCGGGATCCCTAGAGTTTTAGTCGAGTCAAGTCTAGACATGATTTGATTAGGACTGCATGATTATATGGATGTGGCTTCCTGGATCATGGGACCCATCGTTATTGCATTCAGTTGTGCTAGCATGTTTTATGATTTAGATTGTTTATATGCATGTTTATCTGATTTGAGTTGCATGCTTATTTGATTGATTTCCTAGATTATGAAATATATATTGAGTTTATGCATGATCGCATGGTTTATGAACTAGTGTGTTTATATACATGCTTACCATGTTTTATACTAGGATTTATTCTCACCGGAATTATCCGGCTGTTGTCTTGTTTTGTATGTGTGCATGACAACAGGTGGGGCTGGATCGGGGTCAAGAAGATGATGAGAGAAGACGAGTTTAGTGTGGTGATTCCGGACTTACAGTAGATTGGATTTTACTACTAGAACTTTAGTAGTGAACCTTAGACTAGAATGTTGTACATTATCGTATTTTTAATATTGAGTTGTATTTTTATATACAGACATGTATAGTATTTAGATTCCATTACCTTCCGCAGTGATATAATTTAAAAAGAAAAAAAAAATTTTAGACCCTGTTTTATCAGAACTGATAATTAAATCCCAAAAAGATGATTAAGAAGATGATTAGCGTCCGGGTCCCCACAACAGGTGGTATCAGAGCTAAGATCCTTTAGAGATAGATCTTTAGACTGAGATAGTTAGAACTGATAGATCTTTTAGATTGACTTAGATGGAGTTAGAAGAGAATGAGCGGGGTAGATGAATTTTCTTTCCTTGCATGTGTGTGCTAGCATGAGATTGCTTATGATGTTGATTTACATTGTGATGCTAGCATGAGATTATGTGTTACTGCTTGTAGATACATGTTTACCTGATTATGTGAATTAGATTGGTATTATGTATCACTGAATACGAATCAGATCGGATTCATGACCAGCAGTAAGATGGTCAGGAAAAGATTTGAAACAGATTTGTGGTATGGGATTACTGATGTTTTTGGTAATCAGATATAGCTCCCCGCAGAATTCCAGAAAAAGGCAGTACGTCATATGATCAAACAGATAGAACAGAATCTCAGATAGATGTGGCAGAAATTCAGATGGAAACACAGTTACAGAGGTTTTAGTCGTTTCAACCGCCAATTCTGAAGGGAACTGAGACGTCAGTAGATTGTGAGAAATGGCTAGAGGAGACAGAAATGTTATTGGAATTCCTGAATTTCACAGATGAGTGTAGAATTAGGCTTATTGAGAACCAGTTGCAAGAGACTGCTAGAAGATGGTGGTTACTCACCAAAGGAGCCTTAGAGCAGAGTCGTTCAGTGATCACGTGGAAGCCTTTAGATTTGAATTTTATCAAAGATTCTTCCCTACCTCATATAGACAAGATAGAAGTGCAGAATTTGCAAACCTGAGACAGGGTCCTTTGAGTGTTGATGAATACTTGGCACAGTTCTTCACACTTCTACGTTTTGCTCCTCTTGTGGCTAGAAATGATGATGCTATGTCTAGCCAGTTCATTCAAGGATTGAATCCAGAAATACGTACGTTGTTAAATGTAAAGCAATCAAGTAATTTTGCTAATACCTTAAATAGGGCTAAAAGAGCGGAAACGGTGCTGATAGGACAACCGGGAGCATTATATGATCTTCCAGCACCAGACCCACAGCAACTGCATTCTAGAGTTGAGACTGGTAGTAGCAGTGGTAAAAAGAAAGAACCCTTGCAAATTCAGAAGAAGCAGTTCAAGAGATTAGGAAGTAGCTCGTCTAGTTCCAGTAGTTCCAGCCCGAGCTATACTGGAATATATTGCCGGACTTGTGGAGGGAAACATTCCACAGAACAATGTCAGGGAGTGCTTGGTAAGTGCAATATCTGTAAGCAGACGGGACACTTTGCTAAAGTTTGTCCGCAGAGACAGTTTCGAAGATCTTAAAGAGCAGAGTCATTAGTGGTAATGACTGAGAAACAGACCCAGAATACACACCAGGTACTATTCTTTATGATTATATTGCAGATGTATTGCTATGTACGAATGCATTTTTGAGTATATGTGATTGGATAGCCTGGAGATATGCTGTATCTGTTGGGTCTGTGTATACTGTAGTATTAATTCCTTGATTGTTGAGGAAAATGTTGATATCAAAGATTTTGGTGATATAGATACATAAACTGCAGTAAGATAAGATCGAGATCAAGATAGATGGGGATGTACTTGTGTTATCTGATTTTGATTGCATTCTTGATATTTATATGCTGAACAAGTACAGAGGTAAAAATCAGACCAGATTTGGCTGATAAACGGAGATTTCCGGTAAGGATTCTAGATTTAGGAGTCCTTAATATTTGTATTGTTAATGACTCGATTAATACAGAAAGGAACAGATTGTATCTTTATGTATTCAGTAGATCCACTGAAATCGAGCATAACAAGTACAGATGTGATAGTCAAGTATGAGTTAACTGATATTTGCCTAGATAAGAGTTCAGATAAGTTTTATATCAGAAACGTAGATTTCAGAACTGAATCAATATCAGGTATTAATTCGGTACAGAATAACAGTGAGTATACAGAATGAATGGAAAGAATTGACTGATCAGAACATTGGCTGAGAATTACAGTTGATTGAGTATTTCTTTTGAAGATAGTTCAATTCTGTTTCAAGATTGATAGATTTTGTATTCAGAGATATTCTGAAGAGTTATGCTTGTTCTATCTATGATATGTGGATATATGGCCAGTATCTGATTGATGAAATTGAATATTGGAAGATCTTATTGAATATTCAGAAAACTGTAATTAGTGTATACTGAGTGATTTGCACAGTTAAGACAGAAACCAGTGATTGAAAACGATACAGATGTCAGAAAAGTCAGAAATTTCAGAATTGTCAGAATTTAGAAGTGCTGAATCTGACAGATTAACGTATTGTCTGATTGAGCAGAATTTTTTTTTTTTTATTCGTTTATTGCTTTATATCTGCTTGAATATCGTTAGTGTTCTAATTCAGTATTTGAGATATCTTATATTGTTTGGGAGCATACTCTATTTGCAGATGAGATATAGCAGTTGCTCTGGGCAGTAGGAAGATTACTCAGCCAGTCAGAATTAACAGCTTCCAGAAATTGTTGTTTTATGAGTTTTCTTAAACTCACTAGATCTGTATAGGTTGTTTTTATTTCGAATCTGATGGATAGTACTGTGGTTTGCATGTATGTTTGATACAGAATATTGTAAACAGTTGAGAGTTGCAACAGTTCAGAAATGAAATCAGAATCTATATATATATAAAAGCAGAGTTTTTGCCAAAAATAGTAATTTCCCGCCAAAATGTCATTTCTATAAAAGGAAAGATTTATCATCAATATCGAAATATGTGCACTGCAATAAATGACCACTTCAATTATTGTTTGCATTGATTATATCAATTCATTTAATTCAATTTTGAATTTAATTAATTTTTATATTAATTCAAATGTAATTTATGTATTAAATATTTTTTTTATTTTTTTTACTCAAATTAAAACTGAACTATATTGAAAAAGTAAACTATATTAAATTTTTTTGCATTAATTATATCAATCAGTTTAAGCAAAAACTATATAAATAAATTTAAAATAAAAATGATTGCAATGTTTAGTATCACTCATGAAGTAGATCATCCAAAAATAAATTTTGCTATTTTAAGTAATTTATTTCTCAAAATACTTACTAAAAAAGAAATATTATATTTAATTAGTTTATTTAAATTTTCTAAAAATAAAATTGGTTGAGTGTTAAAAATTATCATTACAGCAAAGTATTCCAATGGACATTAATGTACTATTTAATAATCATAAATTTTTTATCCCAAATACATATTATTTCGAAATTACCTTAATTTAAAAAATTATTGCATTGTAGTATTCTTCCAAATTCATATGTATATTGTATATCTTGAATTGTCTTCTTAAAAATTCAAATAAAATAGCACAAGAAAATTAAAAGAGATAGATTCAAAATAATTTCAAATGGACATTAAATTACTTTCAATACACATGTATATTACCCTCAATAATCAGAAATGTTTGACATTCAATTCATGCAATTCGGGATTTCCATAATTTTAAAGAGTTAATGTATGTTGTAATTCTGTCAAAAGCATCCAATGTATGCTTTTTTCTCCCTTGAGATTCTTATTTAAATTTTAAATTATAAATAATGCAATATTGCATATTATATTAGAAACCAATTTTATTAAAATTTATCTTATTAAATTTATTTATTCCAAATTGAATTCTGAAATAGCTCTTCTTTTCAGCACCATATATGAGTTGAATCCTTTCAAGATGTAATGTTCGTTAAATTTAGATTTGTTCGTTGTTATGAAATACCTATATATGGAAACAACGAAACATTAAGTTTGAAATCTATCTTTCATGATCAAGAAATAAAAAATATTATTCTTCTATTTATACAAAATTTTAATTATTTTTTATTACTGATGTGATAATTTTCTTTTATATTACAAAGTTCACGAATACATGATAGTATAATGTCCCGTAACGGAAATGATTAAACCAATTCTAAAGAAAGCAAACATCTTATTAGAAGACACCTTTTAAAATTTGTTGACATTATTTTAGAATACACATAGTAAATGTTAATAAAATAACTTTTCTGATTTATACATAATCTACTTATGATCAAATGTTTCATTTTTCTTTCGAAGTAATAGGTTGTTGTGTATATTACGAAGAGATTTGGTAAATTAAATCACAACCCATTTGGATAAAGATATTAATGAAAAAATTATTGTTATGATTCAAATGTGTCAAACACGTGTCATGTCACAAAATTGTTTGTGAATGTGGATTTAGACGAAATTACTGAATTTTTAAAAAAAATATTTTTTATTAATTTTATTGAATGTGATTTAAAAATATTTTCTTATCACATGTTAAAAAATAATAATATATAACTTCTCGAAAAATAAATAATTAAATATGTATCAAGGTTGATGGCCGAAATCAATACACTAAACACGATAAACATCATGTTATTGCCTTAGGCTAACACGATCTAAAATTTTGATATATGATAGTGATTATTATCCAAAAAAATTAATCGACGTGCGTTGTATATAAGAAACTTTTTAAAATTAGTGAAAAAATAGTTTTTATTTTTATTTTTTATAATTGTATTATTTTTTAAAATTTAAATAGCTATTCATTTTTTTACTAATTTTTAATAATATCATCCCGTGCATCGCACGGGTTAAATACTAGTATGTCAGAATGTTTCAGAATTGTAAACCAGAATTGACATTGAGAATCAGAGCCGAATACCAGGTAGGTATTTCTTCTTTATTTCATATTATTAACTGATTGTTTATACAGAATAGTTCGAATCTGAAAGCACAGATAGTGTCAGAAATGCACAGTAGTGGGTTCAGTTTTCACTCTGATGATTGAGAATGTATGATATTCGAACAGATAGAGTTAATATAGACAGATTAAATCAGTTATAACAGAATTTGCCTTGAAATGTTGGCAGAAATCATACTGATAGGTCTGAATCGCTAACAGAATAAGCAGAAAGATAGAAATCAGAAGATTTATTACAGAATTGTATATTTTTGAATAGAAATGGGAGTACATTTCTATTTCTTTCGTAATGAAATTACCGCCATTTTCTCCAGATTGTGACATGATATGATTGTGATTGACAGATTGATCAATCTATATCTATTAGTTTGTACAAGATGATGTACAAACAGAACCAAATGACACAGATTGATGTCAAAGCATAGTCAGAGTGACTAGAATGTAGGAGTAGACTATATCAGATTGTGGTTTTGATTAAGTTTGCAATTATGGCAAATCATACCATAAGTTATTTTGCAGATTATTTACAGATTGACAGGTAGTCAGAGTGTATGATTCAGATACTGACAGATATTGGTAGAGTTTTAGTGCTGGATGTTAGCACTAGTTGTTATGATTTATTGTCACTATATGACTTATTGCATGACAATAGTTATCAAGACAGTTCAGAATGGACAGATTAAAGAAACCAACATCGGATGATGATGCTTGGTATTTGAAACTGAAGATTTCATATGTCCTTGATTGGGATAAACAGATTTGATAACAACTACTGGTATTGTTTTGTTATAAATTGTAACTGGTTTATACGGATGTTGTATAACCAACGTGGAAGATTGATTCTGTCAGAGTTAGTTTGAGAAGTATTATGATAGTACCCTTCATGAATTCTCATGCCAGCTGTGAAATCAGAGGTTGAAACAAGAAAGAGATTTCAGAACGGGTTCATTGAGATGAGCTTTGGTTTAAAATCTAATATACATTTCTTCTGAGATATCTGAATTGATTGCTTAGAGTTCGAGGACGAACTCAGATCTAAGAGGGGGAGAAATGTAATGCCCGAGATTTAATGATTATAATCAGACGTGATTAATTGGCATGATTAAGGTTATAAGAACTCAAATGAACCATTATGCCGAGATCGAGCGTCATTGGATGATTAGCCAAGGAATTGGACAGAAACCTCGGCGCTCGAGCGGTAGAAAAGCACCGCTCGAGCGCCAATGCATCGCAACTTTTGGTTCGGGCAGAAAGTGTGGCGCCCGGGCGGTAGTTTTTGACCGCCCGAGCGCCAAGGGGGAATTCGGAGTCAGAATGCCTCGCGCCCGGGCGGCAGATTTTTACCGCCCGAGCGCCGAGCTCGCGCCCGGGCGGAATGTTATTACCGCTCGAGCGCCAGCTGGATTTGAAGAAAGGTGCCACGTTTCAGTTTGCATGCAATTCTAATATATATATATATATATATATATATATATATATATATAAACGTTTGTAATCCCTCAGAAATCAACAAACAAAGATCGAGAAAGGGTTCGGAATAAGAGTTGAAAATCCTTACGCCTTTTGTGAGAAATCCACCCGTCTGATTTTCTATCCGACTTCAGTACTGTGTTCCTATCAACACAGGCCACAACTGGACGTAAGTTTTATTACGTTTAGACATGTTTTGAATTTATGAGGCTGTCAGAATTGAATAGGATTCATATATGATGTTCTGGTCATGTTAGACATCATAGAATCGAAGTCAGATTGAGAAATAGAGTGTTTATGTAATTGCTATGATTTTCAGAGTCGATTGGACTGAGGTTTAGTATCAGAATTGTATTATCATCAGTTTGAGTTGTATCGATATTGATTATAAATTCTTATATTATATCTGTGATGTTGAGGTTGACGGGGGTAACAAGACTGTATTGTTGTACCGTTGAAACATCAGTTAAATTAGATTGATCAGATTCAGATATGATTTAGATTATATCGAGAGATTGTTGATATGAATCAGATGGTATTTTGTTCAGATATTGATCAGATTATGTACTGAGTCGAGTATTGACCAGAACAGATTGTGAATTGAATTATACATTGATACTGTATATTTGTTATTGTCATTTCAGATCGGATATGGACAGACTGGACTTCGAGACTTCGTCTTCCTCAGACGGGGAAGATAAAGGTATAATTCATGTGATATTCGGGAAGAACAACTCAATTGAGATCGCGTTAAGTTGCCCAATAAATCACATACTATACTCTTGTTTATGTTTATATGATTATGCAATGATTATAGATTGTTATTCATGCATTAAGATAGGGCCGTCTGGAGATCAGGCAGACTCTAGACGTTCGGCGATATCTCAGCTCTGGGGAAGATCACCGCCCCTTTGTAGATGTGGATACAGATCAGGCCGAAGTCTAGGAATAAGACGTACAACACCTCGATTGGTAGGGTAGGTGACAGCCAGTGACGTCTTATTCACCCCGGGATCCCTAGAGTTTTAGTCGAGTCAAGTCTAGACATGATTTGATTAGGACTGCATGATTATATGGATGTGGCTTCCTGGATCATGGGACCCATCGTTATTGCATTCAGTTGTGCTAGCATGTTTTATGATTTAGATTGTTTATATGCATGTTTATCTGATTTGAGTTGCATGCTTATTTGATTGATTTCCTAGATTATGAAATATATATTGAGTTTATGCATGATCGCATGGTTTATGAACTAATGTGTTTATATACATGCTTACCATGTTTTATACTGGGATTTATTCTCACCGGAGTTATCCGGCTGTTGTCTTGTTTTGTATGTGTGCATGACAACAGGTGGGGCTGGATCGGGGTCAAGAAGATGATGAGAGAAGACGAGTTTAGTGTGGTGATTCCGGACTTACAGTAGATTGGATTTTACTACTAGAACTTTAGTAGTGAACCTTAGACTAGAATGTTGTACATTATCGTATTTTTAATATTGAGTTGTATTTTTATATACAGACATGTATAGTATTTAGATTCCATTACCTTCCGCAGTGATATAATTTAAAAAGAAAAAAAAATTTTTAGACCCTGTTTTATCAGAACTGATAATTAAATCCCAAAAAGATGATTAAGAAGATGATTAGCGTCCGGGTCCCCACATTATGCCTCTAGACAATTGAAAGAATATGAAAAGAACTATCCCACACATGATTTAGAACTGGCAGCAGTGGTATTTGCGTTGAAAATATGGCGCCATTATCTGTATGGTGAATGGTGTGAAATTTACACGAACCACAAGAGTCTGAAATATTTATTCACACAAAAAGAATTGAATATGCGACAACGACGTTGGTTGGAATTGGTGAAGGATTACGATTGTGTTATTAATTATCATCCAGGAAAAGCCAATGTTGTTGCAGATGCGTTAAGTCGAAAGTCCAGTTCTATTGCTGCGATGCAAGTACAAGAACAAATCCTATGGGATTTGCAGAACTTGAAGCTTGATGTTATTCCAAAGGGAGCTGCAATTCAGCTACCATCTCTTATGGTTCGACCAATGCTTGCAGACAGGATTAAGGTCGAACAAAACACAGATAATGAAATACAACAATTGAGGCAGCGAGATGAAGAAAAAATAAATTTGCAGTTTGAATTGGATGGGGAAGGAATATGGACTTATCAAGGGAGATTGTGTGTGCCAAAGCAAGGAACGATTAGAACCGACATTTTTATTGATGCTCATGCTACTCCCTATTCGATCCATCCAAGAGGCACAAAAATGTACAAGGATTTGAAACCATTATTTTGGTGGCCAGGTACGAAAAGGGACATTGCTCAATTTGTTGCACAATGTCTAACTTGTCAACAGGTCAAAAAGGAACATCAAAGACCAGCAGGACTCCTGAAACCACTACCCATCCCTGAATGGAAATGGGACCACATCACGATGGATTTCATTCTTGGTTTGCCAAGAACTCAAAGAGGGTTCAATGCTATATGGGTTATTGTGGATCGACTTACAAAATCAGCTCACTTTCTTCCGGTGAAGACCACATACACGATGAATCAATATGCTGAAGAATACATCAAAGAGATAGTGAGGCTTCATGGCATCCCAGTGTCCATTGCATCAGATAGAGATCCCAAATTTACATCTGCATTTTGGAAAAGCTTGCATCATGCTATGGGAACTAGATTGTCATTCAGCACAGCATTCCACCCTCAAACTGATGGACAATCAGAACGAGTGAATTAGATCTTAGAAGATATGTTGAGGGCATGTACTATTGACTTCCCAGGTAGTTGGGACAGTAAACTACCGTTGGCTGAGTTTACATATAACAATAGCTATCAGTCAAGCATTGGAATGGCACCATATACTGCGTTATATGGTAGAAAATGTCGATCTCCAGTACATTGGGATGAAATAGGAGAAAGGAAATTATTAGGCCCTGAATTGGTACAACAGACAGCTGAATTGGTAACCAAGATCAGAGAAAGAATGCACACTGCTCAGAGTCGACAGAAAAGCTATGCTGATGTGCGACGTCGTCGATTGGAATTTCAGGTTGGTGACCATGATTTGTAAAGATATCACCATTGAAGGGCATTTTGCGTTTTGGTAAGAAGGGAAAATTGAGTCCAAGATATATCGGTCCATCTGAAATCTTGGAAAGAATAGGAGACAGAGCCTACCGAGTTGCTTTTCCTCCGAACTCGTCAAATGTTCACAAAGTTTTTCACGTTTCCTTGCTACGAAAGTATTTGGCCAATCCTTCTCACGTTCTTCATTATGAACCATTGGAGCTTGCATAGAATCTCTCATATGAAGAACGACCGGTCCAAATCCTTGACAGGGAATCAAAAGTGTTACGAGGCAAGGAAACACCCTTGGTGAAATTGTTATGGCGTAATCATGCAATTGAAGAAGCAACTTGGGAGCGAGAAGACGAGATCCAACAGAGATATCCTGAACTATATGGTACGTCAAATTTCGAGGGCGAAATTCTTTGAAGGAGGGGAGAATTGTAATGACCGGTTACTCGTACAAATGATTAGTAATACGTTTATGGCGTTTATTATGTAGTTATTTAGCTCGTTAGATTTCACGTGATGATTGAGGTATCAATATTGAGATTGAACATGACTTTTATATCGTCCATGGTATCTTGAGAATGAATATGTGTTAAAATAGTGATAGTAAGATGTGTAGGTAGAAGTAGTGTTATGAAGTTGGTAGGAAATGAGATGCAAATATGGCAGTTTTTACGGGTTTTAGCATAATCATTTGAGTATTGATCCAAATGGTGTTAGGCCATAACCTTTAGAAAGCTAAGATGTAAGGTTACAACTTTCAAGTTTTGGGTTTTGTCCAAATCATTGTGGAAGACAAGCCAAAAGCGCCCCGAAGTGGGTCGTGTGTATCGTCACTCCTACAATGACACATGCTGGGAGAATGGGCATAACTTTTTACTCAGACCTCCAAATGACCTGAAACCAGTGGGAGATTCAAGCCAAGACATAGGGCTACAACTTTGTAGTTTACCAGTTTTTCAGATTATGAACGGAAGAGCCATTTCAGAAGCGATCTTTGAGAGGGTTGTGCGCAGAGTGGCGCCGAGCGGTAAGAAATTACCGCCCGAGCGCCAATGGTTCTGCATTTTTGGTTACGGACAGAACATTCCGCGCTCGGGCGGTAGAAAATGACCGCCCGAGCGCCGCCTTATATATAAGAAGATAAGTTTCGAGTTTCTAAACCATTTCTTCAGTATTTTTCATTCCTTAACAGCAAAAGCTCGAGAGAAACCTACAGAAATCTTCCTTCAAAGCTCTCTTCTTCATTCCTTTCAAAGTTTCGAAGTTAGAACTTTGTTCCCCATCACAAGAACATCATATAGGTGTAAGTTTTCTTCCTTTTTAGTTATCCTACATGTATAGGAGTGATTTTCAGCTAGTTTATACAATAGTGACTGAATTATTGGTATATTTGACAGTATAGGAGCGTGAAACACCGTCTCAAACCAGTGTTCTTAAGCTTGGACTGTAACTTGGCATGTTCTTGAAGTAATACATGAGTAGTATTATGATTTCAAATGATTCTCATTGATTATTCATATATATACATTGTTAGTATAGTTATTGTTGAAACATAGCACCATATTCCATTGTTATGTATTAAATATGTAAGGAACTCATGAATATTGAAGATGGTGAAAGCGGACCGGTTACGGTGGCCGGAAGCGCAACGGAAGCACAAAAATCGAATTTTTGAGGAAAATTTTCGGCCACCATAGTATTGTGCAATATTTACAATAAAAACACATTCATAGGGTGTTTTAGAATTTTTTACCTATCAATCTTTAAAAGATTGATTGTGGCTCCAACTTTGTTGTCAAACAACAAAGCTCTTCAAGGCATGAAGATCTACAAGCTCCTCCTCCAAGTCCTTGAATCTTTCCTTCAAATTAGGCCCACCACCAACTAGGTAGATCCCCTCTTAATTTGCACTAGAAAACTAAGAGGATTTTTCAAAGAGAAGTGTAGTGTTCCTCAACAAATTGAAGAACAAGAAAATGAAGAAAAATGGAGAGAATTGGGAGAGAAGATTTTCAGCCATCTCATGTTGGAGGGGAAGGAGAATGAGTTAATTTTCTTGTCTTGGTTGTGAGAAAAGCAAAAAGCAAAAGGTGCATGCCTTGCATTATTTTAATAAAAAGTAATCTCCAACCCTTCACCTCCCATGCATGCATATAATATAGTTTTTAATCAAATTAAAAACTTTGGACTAAATTTAATTATCTGAAACATATTTGAGACTATTTAAACATTACTTGAATTTACCCAAGTCCCACTAGTCAAATAATTATTTTAATTGAGCTCTACAAGACTCAATATTATTTAATTAATTCAATACTTGAATTAATTTAATTATTTGGACTCTACTAGGTCCACTAGTGTCTAATTAATTCAACACTTGAATTAATTTAATTTAGTCCATAATAATGTTTATGAAAATCACAATTTTCAAATACATTATTCACTTGGCCAAATTTTAATTTTAGGAACACTTCCATAAATCAAAATTTACATTTCTCTCATAGAAGTCATACTTCTATTTTTCTTTACACTTATAAACTCATTTATAAGTCGTTCAACACATTGAACTATTTTCTCCTTTATAGAAGTCATACTTCTAATTTTCCTTACGCTTATAAACTCCTTTATAAGCCGTTCAACACATTAAACTATTTTTACTTCTCAACGGGATCTAGAAAGCTAGTACTTGTGTGGCCCTCAATGGTTCATTGATACGACTAGCGGTGGGTTCACATCTCCATGTGACTCAGACTAAACATGTCCTTATATGAGCATACCCCAATTGCTCCATTCTTACTTATCAACACCTTGATAACAAGAACGTCAGAACTCAAGTCTGATATTACCCAACCAATCCTGTTAAACGCCTAGCAGCATCGCTTACATGATTCCCTAGGTATCAAATGATAGTGCCTGCAAGAACCATTCAATTATGGTTAGCGTACAGTACGGTCCCTTCAACTCATATATCTTGATCGATTCGACAACCATTGGTTTATCGAGAGTTGTCAATGAATCGATACTATGTGTCATGTCGTAGTTGCATCGATGGTGTAATCTATGAAACACATTTCATAATTACAACCATACTCTGGCCAGAGATTTCGATCTACATACACATGGTAACACATAGGATATCCATACCCGAAGGTAAGCGGTGAATCCCCGACTACAATGCATCGACTCCTATGTGTTTCGACAAGAGTCGGTAAACAAGTCAAAGTGTAATTCTAGCACATAGAGTCTCAATGTTGTCCCGGGTCATAAGGACTAATTCTGTACAACCATAAACTAGGACATTTCCACTCGATAAGTGAGAACAACTTGGAAAGTCCTTTTATGGAGGGTTGTTCAGTGCACTCTACAAGGAGCACCTATCTGCATGTTCGGACATCACAATGTCCCCTACCAATGAAACATGGTACTCACATCGCAGATATTAGTCTCGAACTCGAGCGGCCTATATCCTTCTTAGTGGCGGTTGAATCGACTAGGAACCGTTTAGAATATACAGTATTACAAATATGAGTTTCATGATACTCATCATATGAGCATCTCATATTCTTTCTACTATTTGTATATTCAAGGGCTTTATCTATGCAACTAGCATGGGTATACAGATAAAGATGTGCAAAATAATAATATCAATTATTACTAAAATAAAGATTGCTTATACATAGAGTTTCATTGTGAACACTCGGCCAACACTTGGCTCGACGGTCACCTACTCTAACAGATGGGTGCTATGTCAAGAACAAGAACATGAACATGAAAGGAAAATGACTGATTTTTACATGATATAGAGCTTGTTGACATCATGGGTGGTTTTAAGTCCACCAAAGCTATTGGCCAATATATGTTCATGGGGCGTGGGGTTGCCAAAGGTTGCTCCCTGATGTCCAACACAGTAGTAGCTATATAATAAAGCAAGCACAGTAGTACAGGTCAACTAATGAGGCTCAAGTACAAAAATGAACATGAATATACGGTATGATATGACATTGTTTAAAGTTCCCTTGTTGATCACGACTTGATATGTAGTTCTTTCTATGCATATTGATACGTATAAGTGCCAACTTATTGAGTTTTATAAACTCACGTAGCTCATGTATTACAGGATCAGGTAGTGAAGAGACCTAGGATGCCGGTTCGCCAATGGATGCTTGTGACGTGTCTCACCTCGACAAGAACCGGGCTTCTTATTGTATAGCTTCCGCATATGTATTATAAGTTTTACAATGTCAGAGTTTGAAACATGTTTTAAAATGTTTATGTCTATGTGTAGAATGAAGCAGAATACGTTTGTGTAGATGAAATATGTTTTTATATATATGAATGTAGTTGCTTGAGTTTTGGGTTAAACAAAATGTAGGGGCATCATGCCAAAATTTTTCTAAACCGTCAAAGTGATGTTCCTTGTTTGATTTGCTTCATACTATAGTGATATCAATCAAAACCTATTTTGATTATGGTAATTATGCTAAGTATAGAGTAAGGGTGTGACAATATATCTCTGACAATTCTGACATTTCTGAAATTTCTGATCTTTCTGATCTTTCTGATATGGGTATCTTATCAACCCCTGATCACAATCTCAACTGTATCAAAATCAATCGGTATACTAACTTCAGATATCGCATACTCTGAATACAATCTGTTTCAAACAGGATTCTTATCTGAATAATTTCTGTATACAATCATCACGGTTCTCAGAATATTCAATACACTCTTCAGATATTCGATTCGATCAATCAAATGTTGCAATTATATCAAAATCTTATAGATATAACCAGCATAGAATCATCAGAACATCTCTGAAGATACTGTAATGTATTATGGGTCTGTTTCTCGATTCTGTTCCCTAAAATCTTCGGGAACCTTTCTGGGGACAGACTCTAGCAAAGTGCCCCAGCTGTTTATAGATATTGCATCTACCAAGCACTCCTTGGCATTGCTCTGAAGAATGTCTCCCTCCGCAAGTCCTACAATAGACAGCAGTATGGCTTGGACTAGAACCACTTGAACTAGAGGAACCACTTCCCAACTTCATGAATGGCTTCTTACGAGTTTTCAGCAGATCTTGCTTCCCACTAGTACTGCCGCGCTCATATCGAAGAGGGGATTGATGTGTCTCGGGTTGCTTCACACACAGCCGTGTCAATTGTCTAATCAAACTTGCCTCAGCTCTCTTCGCTCTACTCAAGATATCCGCAAAATGGTAAGGTCGCTGCAGATTCATAAATGCAACTACCTCCGAATTCAACCCTCTGATGAACTGATTCACTACAGCTTCATCATTTCCAGCTAAATGAGGAGCAAAATGCATTAGAGTAGAGAATCTAGCAATATATTCATCAATATTCAACTGCCCTTGACTCAAATTCTCAAATTCTGTTCTTTTGTCCTCTCGGTATGAAACTGAGAAAAATCTTTGATAGAATTCAGTCTTGAAGACTTCCCAAGTGATCACAGTACCACGTTGTGCTAATACTCCTTTAATTGTAATCCACCAATTTCTGGCAGCCTCTCGTAGCTGATGAAATACCAATTTAACTCTTTGTTCATCTGTACAATCCAATAGATCAAATAGTATTTCTCTGTCATCAACCCATTTCTGACAATCTTCAGATGTCTCGGTGCCACTCAGAATCGGCGGCTGTAATAACTGAAGTTCTGCCAACTTTACTTCCATCCGAGTTTCGGATACATCTACCTGTTCAGCTAAAGTACTGCCCTTTTCTGGAATTCTCCGAGGCGGTATATCTGAATATCAAACCGGTTAGTACACAGTCTATACAATCTGTCTCATCCCTCCTCTGATCATATACCTCTGATCGAGACTTAGTTCTGATTCAGGCTTAGTAATTACATGCTGCAATCAACTCAGATAACAAACAACATGTAATAGGGAAAGCAATAAATCATGCTAGCACACATCATGCAAGTCAGCATTGACATAAATCTCATGCTAGCAATCACATGCAAGGAAGACAATTCAATCTACCCCGCTCATTCTCTACTAACTCATTCTAAAAGATCTATCAGTTCTGACTATCTCAATCTAAAAGATCTATTGCTCTAATTATCTCCTCCTAAAGGATCTATCGCTCTGATACCACCTGTTGTGGGGACCCGGACGCTGATCTTTCTTTTTAATCATCTTTGGGATTTTAATTATCAATTAAGATAAAACAGGGTCTAAAAAAAAAATTCTTTTTAAAATAAAGTGCGGAGGGTAATGGCATCTAATAATATACATGTCTGTATAAAACTACATGTCAGTATAAAAGTACAACACTGTACAACCTAAATCTAAGGTTCAAATACTAATTTCAGGTATTAAACCAACTCTACAATAAGTCCGGAATCACCACGTTAAACTCGTCTTCTCTCATCATCCTCTGACCCCGATCTTGTCCCACCTGTTGTCATGCACACATACAAAACAAGACAACAGCCGGATACTCCGGTGAGAATAAATCCCAGTATAAAACATGGTAAGCATGTATATAAACAATCTAAATCATAAAACATGCTATCATGATTATATTCAAAAGTAATAGATTTCATAATCTATGAAATCAATTTAAAATAAGCATGCAATTCAGTTCAGATAAATATGCAATTTAAATCAAATCATATAAACATGCTATCATAACTGAAAGCAATAAACATGGGTTTCATAGTCTATGAAACCACATCTATCAACGCATGCAGTTCTAGTCAAATTATGTCTAGACTCGACTCAACTATAACTCTAGGGATCCCGTTGTGAATAAGACGATCTATCACCTACTCTCCAATCGGGGTGACGGTACGTCTTATTCCTAGACTTCGGTCTGATCTATATCCACATCTACAATAGGAGAATGATCTTCTCCTACGCTGTGATACCACCGAACGTCTAGAAGTCTGACTGATCTGTCAAGACTTTTCTATCTTATATGCAATGAATATCGATCTATAAATAAAAGCATACTCATTTCAAAGAATGTGAATAAAACATCTATAAACACATCATAATCATATCATAAAATAAATAACAATAATTATAGTATGTGATTTTATTGAGAAACTCAAATAGGATCTTATTTGAGTTGTGTCTTCCCGAATATCACATGAGATATACCTTTGTCGTCCCGGTCTGACGAAGACGATGATCTGTATTCAACTCTGTCCATATCCAATCTGAAATGACAATATCGAATACGCTGTATCAGTGAATAACTCAATACACAATCTGTTCTGATCAATACTCAAATCAGTATACAATCTGATCAATATCTGAATAAGACACAATCTAATTCATGTCATTGAAATTACAATATAATCTGAATAATTACGGAGTCTGATCAATCTCAATCAATACTGAATCTGATCAATCTAACTCAACTGATGTTTCGACGGCATAACCATACAATCTGAATAACCCCGTCAATCTGAACATCAAAAATATAATACTGGAACTCCTAATCTGTGTCAATACAATTCATAATCTGAATACTAACACAATTCTGATATAGAATCTCAGTCAATATCTTTCAAAGATCATAAAAATTAAACAGTCTGTTCTTTAATCTGACTTCAATTCTATAATGTTTACAGTAGCAGAAACACCATATCTGAATCACATGCAATTCTAGCAACATCATATTCTCAAAACATCTCAAAACGTAACAAAACTTACGTCCTTGTGTAGCTCGTAGCACGGAAAGCTCGATACTACGTTCGGATTTGAATTCTGATAGACAGATCTTCCACAATCGCAAATCTAAAAGGCGTAAGGATTTTCTTTCCAAAATCTCGACTTCTGTCTGAATTCCTGAGGGATTTTACGTGTAATTCTTCTATATATATACAGCATGCAAATCATAAAATGTGGCATCATTTTTCATGCGACACGCATGACCACGGGTGCGGTCATGACATGTATTGCGGGTGCGGTCGTGCAATGCCTATCCTGGCATATCGCGAAAGCTCAGACCGCGGGTGCGGTGTCGGCACCGCGGGAGCACTCTGGCTAGCACCGCGGGTGCGGTCTTGCCTATTCCAAAAACACCAACTTTCTGCCACTCCACCGCGGGTGCGGTCTTGTCTGGTACCGCGGGTGCGGTGATGCTTCGACCTTTCTTGCAAAAATCCACAATTGCATGACCGCGGGTGCACTCATGTTCTGGGCGCGGGTGCGGTCTTGCAAAAACCCAATTTCTCATATCTTTTCTTCCCTCATTGCATGTCACGCATTCTCATATCTTCCGAGTCTCACATTAATGAAGATTGATAATCTTAGTTTATCACTTCTATAATTCTCGGGCATTACAGCTTGCCTATCCTGTGCCGTCTTCATTCGTTTCTGAATGATCTTCACCTTCTCAATCATCTCACGTATCATATCAAGCCCAAGTTCTGGTACCTCAGATACATCATCCCAGTACAATGGAGATCTGCACTTCTTGCCATACAAAGCTTCACACGGTGCCATCTCGATACTCGTCTGATAGCTGTTGTTGTACGAGAATTCACATAATGGCAGTGAATCTTGCCAACTAGTGCCAAAATCTAGCACTACAGCTCTCAACATGTCCTCTAAAGTCTGGATAGTCCGCTCTGACTGTCCGTCTGTCTGGGGATGATATGCAGTACTCAAGTGTAATGTCGTACCCAAAGCCTGCTGCAAGCTGTACCAAAAGTGTGAAGTGAATCGTGAATCACGATCTGATACGATAGACTTTGGCACACCATGCAATCTGACTACTTCTCTGACATATAAATCTGCCATCTGATCATGTCGGTAGGTCATTCTGTATGGAATAAAACACGCTGATTTGGTTAATCTGTCAATAATGATCCAAATCGCCTCACAGCCCCGAGATGATCGAGGTAACTTCGTCACGAAATCCATGGAAATGTGATCCCATTTCCATTCTGGAATAGAAAGACTCTGAAGTAAACCTCGGGGCTTCTTTCTCTCAGCCTTCACCTGTTGGCAGTTTAAGCACTTAGACACAAATTCTGTGATATCTGTCTTCATTTGTTTCCACCAGAATTGTGTCTTGAGATCATTGTACATTTTTCGGCCTCCAGAATGAATGCTGAACTGACTACAGTGCGCTTCTGACCATATCTGTTGTTTCAAATCTGAAACATCTGGCACTACAAGACGGTTATTCACATACAGAATAAAATCATGTACCTGATATTCGGATATATGCCCTGATCTGACCATATCAATCGATTTCTGCACATTTGGATCAATTTTCTGTGCTTCTTTGATCCTCATAATCAAATCAGGCTCAACTTGAATTGAAGAAAGTAGAAATGGTCTACTACCTGTATCAAATGCTAATCCAGAGAAACAGCAATCTTCAACTAAATTCAAAACCCCTATCGTCGACAAGGACAAAGCACAAACCTTTCGACTCAAGGCGTCTGATGCTGCATTTGACTTTCCTGGATAGTATTTGATTTCGCAATCAAAGTCTTTCAACAAATCAAGCTATCTGCGCTGTCTCATGTTCAATTCTGACTGAGAGAATAAGTACTTTAGGCTTTTATGATCCGAGTAGATCTCAAATTTCTCGCCATAAAGATAATGACGCCAAATCTTTAATGCAAATACGATAGCCGCCAATTCAAGATCATGAATTGGGTATCGAGTCTCGTGTGGTTTCAGCTGTCTAGAGGCATAAGCAATCACATGACCTCGCTGCATAAGAACACACCCCAACCCAATGTGAGATGCATCACAATATACAACGAAATCACCTGTACCTGAAGAAATAATCAAGACAGGTGCACTGGTCAGTCTCTTCTTCAATTCTAAGAAGCTAGACTCACAATCTTCAGACCACACAAATGGCGTATTCTTCTGTGTCAACTGGGTAATCGGTTTCGCAATGCTGGAGAAATCTTTGATGAATCTTCTATAATACCTTGCTAGACCCATGAAACTGCGTATCTCTGGCACAAAAGTCGGTCTCGGCCAACTGATAACAGCTTCAACTTTACTCGGATCCACAGAAATACCGTCTTCAGTTATGATATGACCCAAGAAGACAACCTGTCTCAGCCAAAACTCACATTTTGACAGCTTTGCATATAATCTTTCATTTCTCAGTGTTTGCAACACAATTCTCAAATGATTGGCATGCTCATTCAGATTCTTAGAGTACACCAAAATATCATCAATAAAAACAATAACAAACTCATCCAAGTACCTCTGAAAGATGCGATTCATCAAACTCATAAACACCGCTGGAGCATTCGTTAATCCAAAAGACATGACAACAAACTCATAGTGTCCATACCTGGTCCGGAATGCTGTCTTCGGTATATCAATATCTCGAACTCTGAGTTGGTGATATCCCGATCGCAAATCAATCTTGGAATAAATGGAAGATCCCTTCAACTGATCAAATAAGTCGTCGATACGAGGCAAAGGATACTTGTTCTTTATCGTTGCCTTGTTCAGTTGCCGGTAATCGATACATAATCTCATCGATCCATCTTTCTTTCGCACAAACAGCACTGGTGCGCCCCAAGGAGATACACTAGGTCTGATATATCCCTTGGCTAGAAGATCTTCTAGTTGTTCTTTCAGTTCTTTCAGCTCTATCGGCGCCATCCTATACGGAGCTCTCGAAATAGGCACGGTACCTGGAATCAGATCAATGCTAAAATCTACCTCTCGAGCTGGAGGTAACCCTCGAATCTCGTCTGGTAATACATCTGCAAACTCCCGTACTACTGGAAAATCTGCCAATGTCGGGCTCGATTTCTGTAGATCTACAGAATAAACAAAGAATCCTTCTGCTCTTTTCTGTAACAATCTACTCATATTCAGAGCAGATACTAAGGAAATCCGAGATCTGGAACCCTTACCATAGAATTTCCACTCTTCTGTCATTTCGGGTCTGAATCTAACTATCTTGTGAAAACAGTCTATGGTGGCTCTGTACTTAGTCAACATGTCAATCCCAACAATACAATCAAAATCAGATAAACCAAGTACAACACAGTCTAAATCGATCTCATGCCCCTCAAACTGTAGTATGCAATGTCTAACTGAAGTCATAGATATCAAACCACTTCCCAACGGAGAAGAAATAGACACTACAGTAGACATTGACTCGAGAGGCAAGGAATGCAACAATACAAAACATTCTGATATGAATGTATGTGATGCACCTGTATCTATCAACACATATGCAGGATAACCGCAAAGAAAACAGTTACCTGCAATCACGTCGTCTGGCGCATCCTGTGCCTGCTCCTCGGTCAAGGCAAACACCTGAGCCTGTTGTCGGGGAGGTTGGCTCACTGTTTGACTCCCTCTGGCTCTAGGTTGGGACTGTGTAGGCGTGGGCTGGAAGGAATGGACAGACAAAGCTTGTCTCTCGGGCTGAGCTACTGAAGCTGATGACCCTGCACTCTGAAATCTCTGGCCACCTTTCTGGGGACAAACTCTGGCGAAGTGTCCCGACTGTCTGCAATAATTACATCTGCCCATAACTCCCTGACACTGCTCAGTGGCATGCCTACTACTACAAGAACTGCAATAAACACCTGTATAATCGGTACTCTGGCCAGGACCTCTCAGTCTTGACCCACTGGAGCTCGACGAACTGCTCCCTACTCTCTTAAACTGCTTACCCTTAGCTTTCAGAAAATTCTTCATGCCACTACTACTGCTTCCACTATCAAATCGAGGAGGAGGTAGTGGAAACTGTGCGGCGCGCGGTGGCATCGGTCTCTGACCCTGAACACTATAGGAAGCTCCTTGCTACCTAATCAAGCCAGCCTCTGCTCTCTTCGCTCGATTCAGCGCCTCTGAAAAAGTGTTGGGTCGCCCCGTGTTCACCAAGGTGAAGATATCAGGATTCAAACCATTTATGAATTGATCGGCGACTGCCTCGTCCTTCCCTGCAACATGTGGTGCAAATCGAAGAAAATAGGAAAACTTGGCAACATACTCCTCTATGTTCCATTGCCCCTGTCTCAAGTTGGCGAACTCTGCCCCTTTGTCTTTTCGGTATGATACTGGAAAGAAACTTTGATAAAATTCATCTTTAAAAAATTTCCATGTAATATCAATACCTCGATGTTCTAGGGCTCGTTTCGCCGTTAGCCACCAACTCTTGGCCACTTCTTGCAATTGTTGCCCAATCAGCTCTACTCTACGTTCATCAGAATAGGCAAGTGATTCAAATAACATTTCTATATCATCCAGCCAGCTTTCGCAATCCGTTGCATTCTCAGTGCCTTTCAAAGTCGGGGGTCGAAACGACTGAAACCGCTTCAACAGAGTCTCCATCGGGGTAGCGGTTACATCCATCTGAGTACCTGACGTACTCCCCTGTTCTGGCACTTGTCCTGCAGCTGGTTGTGGTATCCTTCTAGGCGGCATATCTGGTTATCAAACAGATTAGTACACAGTCTATACAAGCTGTCTCAGCCCTCCTCTGATCATATACCTCTGATCCAGAATCGGTTCTGATTCAGTCTTGGCAATTATCTGCTGTAAATCAATTCATATACAGTACAACACATAATAAGGAAAACAATAAATCATGCTAGCACAGCAAAAGCAAGGAAGATGACTCGATCTACCCCGCTCACTCTATTCTATCTTAGTATACAGAACCTACTACTCTGATACCACCTGTTGTGGGGACCCGGGCTCTAAATCGATTCGATCTGGGATAAAATGGATCTGTGAGAAAATGTGGGTCAAATTTTTGCTTTTTAACACTAATTCTAATGTATATAATTATGCATAAGGTCTTTATTTATTTTACAAACATACAAACATGTCTCGTTCTAATACATCAATCCAACTATTGTTTAATAAAAAATACCAAAATACAAGTAGTCCAAGTCTAATAGAAGCCACTAGTCATCATCCGCGCCCGTAGTCACCACGCTATCTCGAACTCATCTCTGTCGTGACCCAGATCCTGCCCCACCTGTTGTTATTCACACATACAGACATAGCAGCAGCCGGAAACTCCGGTGAGAACAAATCCCAGTATAAAACATGTATACATGCATATGCATAGTTGACGTGAATCTTGTTACGAATAAATAGCCAACACGATTAAAAATAAATCGCACCCTCTATTCAATTACGATATTAAGATCCGTGTGTTTTCCCGATCTTTTGATTCAAGTATTGTGTGATATTCACCTCTAAACTAGCAAGAGTTTAGCAACAAATAAACACGAGGATAAACAATCGAAAACTATACGAACCTTCGAAAAACTTTGCCTACGACAATCCGCACAAGCAACGATCGACAAACGCCACAAAGTTAAAAACTTTGATAAGTTTGATTTGATTTGACAAAGCTAAAAGCTTTGAAAAGTTGAGAGAAAATTCTCACAAGTTTGATAAACTCAAAATAATATGTGTATTGTGTTCGAAGTTTACATGGTATTCTAACTTATATATAGTTAACAAAACCCTAAATATAAAAATTGCATATTTAAAGATATCAAATCTACTTGACAAATAATTAAAACTCTAAATTAGGAAAATAAATCTCCGCCAAAAATAACAGGCACGGACCCCGTGTATGCCTCCTGGTGAGGGTCCGTGTAGGCTCTGTAAAATTACTCTCCGGAAAACAATGGACACGGACCCTGTGCACAGGTCCGTGCTCGGGTCCGTGTAGACTCGGGTTTCTCCTTCTCGACTGTACTGGGCACGGACCCCGTGTACAGGTCCGTGTACACGTCCGTGTAGCCTCGGTCATCCTCTACTTGATTGTGATGCAACCCAAACCCTTCGAGCCTTGTTTCCAAGCTTTCATTGGTTGCATGAAGGGAAACATTCAACATCTTCAAGCGTCCTCTCGGGATTGGTTCTTGGAACGCATAGTGGCTGGCTAGATTCACATCATTCTCCCTTTCTTTAAAAATATTTGTCCACAAATCTTGTCTTTCTTGATAGCTAGGAAGATCAATACATTTCATGCCTTTTCCACAATCCTGCAAGTAGAGTTTAACAATGCTCGGGATCGAACCGGCTATTTCATTAAAATAAAGTAATTGCTCATCCTCACTCTTTTGGGCCATACCTATAATTTCTTCTTTTGTTTGTTTGGCTTCTTTTTCACACAACTCTTTTTTTCATCAATGGTCATCTCACTCTTTTTATCGCTCTTTTTTTCGACCATCTCATTTTCCTTTTCCCTCAACTCATAACAAATTGATTCATCAATACAAATTACATTCGTTGACAGTTGAGCAAAAGAAACAACTTGCATATCATCTAACAACTCACCTTCCACATCACAACACTCAATACTCGCATGAGACACAATTGGAATATCAACATTCAAATCATCCACAAGTTTGGCTTCAAGGTTGGAAGTGGAATCCACTATCATCATATCCTCAATTGTACATTGGCTAATATGATGTCCAAACTCTAGACACCAAACACATTGAATATCACAAGTACTAATTTTTGAAATTTTAGATGTACCTTGATATCCACGTTTTGAACTCCTCGCTGGTGTCGCCATGCTTCTCTCCTCTTTACCCATCCTTCCAATCCCATCCACTCGCCCATACTTTTCCCGCATATGTTTAAATTCTTCCTCCATTCTTTTTCCAAATTCTACCAACAATGACTGAAACTCACTATCAAGCATATTGTACCCTTTTTTTTTTCTTTTTTTTGTTATATTTTTTTTCTGGTGAACAGTATGCTACAGTACCGTGAACAGTAAATCCGGCATGAACAGTAATTCCGAAGTGAACAGTACTCCGTCGATGAACAGTGATTTCCGAATTTATGAACAGTAATTTCCCAGATTAACAGTAACTCCGGCGTGAACAGTGTCGTGAACAGTAGTTTCGGTGACGATGAATAGTAACTCCGGCAATGAACAGTAATCGCGATTTTTTTTTTTTTTTTGATTCAACAACAACGTAGAAATCGCTACACGAAAATCGGTATTGAAAATCCTACGAAGAATTGAATGGATACTCTTACTTGAATCAAAAACCTTTAGCTCTGATATCAAATGACGTGAATCTTGTTACGAATAAATAGCAAACACGATTAAAAATAAATCGCACCCTCTATTCAATTACGATATTAAGATCCGTGTGTTTTCCCGATCTTTTGATTCAAGTATTGTGTGATATTCACCTCTAAACTAGCAAGAGTTTAGCAACAAATAAACACGAGGATAAACAATCGAAAACTATACGAACCTTCGAAGAACTTTGCCTACGACAATCCGCACAAGCAACGATCGACAAACGCCACAAAGTTAAAAACTTTGATAAGTTTGATTTGATTTGACAAAGCTAAAAGCTTTGAAAAGTTGAGAGAAAATTCTGACAAGTTTGATAAACTCAAAATAATATGTGTATTGTGTTCAAAGTTTACATGGTATTCTAACTTATATATAGTTAACAAAACCCTAAATATAAAAATTGCATATTTAAAGATATCAAATCTACTTGACAAATAATTAAAACTCTAAATTAGGAAAATAAATCTCCGCCAAAACTAACAGGCACGGACCCCGTGTATGCCTCCGGGTGAGGGTCCGTGTAGGCTCTGTAAAATTACTCTCCGGAAAAAAATGGACACGGACCCCGTGCACAGGTCCGTGCTCGGGTCCGTGTAGACTCGGGTTTCTCCTTCTCGACTGTAGTGGGCACGGACCCCGTGTACAGGTCCGTGTACACGTCCGTGTAGCCTCGGTCATCCTCTACTTGATTGTGATGCAACCCAAACCCTTCGAGCCTTGTTTCCAAGCTTTCATTGGTTGCATGAAGGGCAACATTCAACATCTTCAAGCGTCCTCTCGGGATCGGTTCTTGGAACGCATAGTTGCTGGCTAGATTCACATCAATAGTAAAATCATAAAGCACAATCTCATGCATGTAACATAAATCATAGGTTCCATAGTCTATGAAACCAATCTATATAAGCATGCAATACAAATCAAATCATGTCTTGACTCAACTCGACTCTACTCTAGGGATCCCGGGGTGAATAAGACGTCACTGTCTGTTACCTACCCTCCCAATCGGGGTAATTGTACGTCTTATTCCTAGAATTCGGTCGTGTCTGTATCGAATGTCGACAATCGGAGGAAGTCTGCTCCTATGCGTCGATACACCGAACGTCTAGTTTTGACAAATCTGTCAATGACTCTCCTATCTCAATGCATGAATATAAATCTATAGACAAAGCATGAATTACATCAAGAGATTTGAATATAAATCTATAAACAAATCCAAATCATATTGAAGAGAGAAACAATAAATCTAGTATGTGATTTTGTAGGAAAACTCCCATCAAATCTGATTCAAGTCGTATCATCCCCACAATCACATGAATTATACCTTACTTGTCGTGGTCTCGTCGTAGTCGAAGTCTCTAAGACGAATCAGTCAATATCAAATCTGAAATGGAATTGTTGATACACATTCTATCAATCTCTAATCTCAATCAACACATATCCAATTCAATACTTGATCTCGGTACAATTTGACGGTGTAACGACGTACTTTCTCAATACCGTTCAATCCTAAATCTCAACATATATCAATACATCTTAATTCTCAACACATAATCATCATCATAGGCATATGATAATACTCAAAATCTGCCTTCTTTAACTCTAAACATGCTGGAAATAGTAGCAATAGCATACAATATCCATTCTTCGATCCGATTGCGAATAACCGTTACTTAAAATCATAAGAACATGTATCTACAATCATAACAAGGTTTCCCCAACATCAACAATTCAAAACATGCTGGAATTTAATGAAACTTAAATTCCCTTGAAGCTAGTAGCACAAGGATTACAAATCTACGCTCGGATGGAAAATCGGTTGACCGGGGATTGTTCAAAACTCACAATCTAAGCTAGGATGCAAGTTTAAAAGAACTCTGAAGCTCTTCTCGTTTTTCACTTCTGAAATGGAAGGGAAAGAGCCACCTCTATATATATCTTGCATGAAAAGGGACAAGTATTATCATTTTTCCAGTAACACGCATGACCGCGGGTGCGGTAACTTCTTTAGCGTGGGTGCGCTCATGCTTCGGCAATCCATTCATTTTCCAAAATTCAACAACCGCAGGTGCGGTCTCATTCTTACCGCGGGTGCGGTGGTTCTTGGACCGCGGGTGCGGTCTTGCTTCGAATAACATTTCCTACCCTACTGGACATCGACCGCGGGTTCGGTCCTTCTAGCACCGCGGGTGCGGTGTCCCCTCGGCCTCACATTCACAAATTCACATTTAATGACCGCGGGTGCACTCCTTCTCTAGGCGCGGGTGCGGTCTAGCTTGTACTCAAAACTCTAATTTCTCATGTCTTTTCTCCCTTCATTCCATGTCATGCATTCTCATATCTTCCGAGTCTCACATCAATGAAGACTAATAGTCTTGAGCCTTACATTCTTCAAACATTGCGGATTTGTTCTTTAGAGAAGTCGTTAGGTTGCATGGCATAACTAGGACTATTGTTTCTGATCGCGATGTTATATTCTTTAGTTACTTTTGGAATACTTTATGGGCTAAACTTGGCACAAAATTGTTGTTTTCTACTACTTGTCATCCTCAAACGGATGGACAAACTGAAGTTGTCAATACAACTTTGAGGACACTTTTGCGTGCTATTCTTAAAATAACTTGGATTGATATTTCTATTGACTTTATTTTGGGTTGCCTAGTACTAAGAAGGGGAGGGATTCTATTTTTGTTGTTGTGGATAGATTCTCTAAGATGGCACATTTTATAGCTTGTCATAAAATCGATGATGCTTCAAACATTGCGGATTTGTTATTTAGAGAAGTCGCTAGGTTGCATGGCTTGCCTAGGACTATTGTTTCTGGTCGCGATGTTAAATTCTTGAGTTACTTTTGGAAGACTTTATGGGCTAAACTTGGCACAAAATTGTTGTTTTCTACTACTTGTCATCCTCAAACGGATGGAAAAACTGAAGTTGTCAATAGAACTTTGGGAACACTTTCGCGTGCTATTCTTAAAAAGAACAAGGATTGACATTTCTATGGACTTTATTTTGGGGTTGCCTAGGACTAAGACGGGGAGGGATTCTATTTTTGTTTTTGTGGATAGATTCTCTAAGATGTCACATTTTATAGCTTGTCATAAAATCGATGATGCTTCAAACATTGCGGATTTGTTATTTAGAGAAGTCGCTAGGTTGCATGGCTTGCCTAGGACTATTGTTTCTGGTCGCGATGTTAAATTCTTGAGTTACTTTTGGAAGACTTTATGGGCTAAACTTGGCACAAAATTGTTGTTTTCTACTACTTGTCATCCTCAAACGGATGGAAAAACTGAAGTTGTCAATAGAACTTTGGGAACACTTTCGCGTGCTATTCTTAAAAAGAACAAGGATTGACATTTCTATGGACTTTATTTTGGGGTTGCCTAGGACTAAGACGGGGAGGGATTCTATTTTTGTTTTTGTGGATAGATTCTCTAAGATGTCACATTTTATAGCTTGTCATAAAACCGATGATGCTTCAAACATTGCGGATTTGTTCTTTAGAGAAGTCGCTAGGTTGCATGGCATGCCTAGGACTATTGTTTCTGGTCGCGATGTTAAATTCTTGAGTTACTTTTGGAAGACTTTATGGGCTAAACTTGGCACAAAATTGTTGTTTTCTACTACTTGTCATCCTCAAAATGATGGACAAACTGAAGTTGTCAATAGAACTTTGGGAACACTTTTGCGTGCTATTCTTAAAAAGAACTAGGATTGACATTTCTATGGACTTTACTTTGGGGTTGCCTAGTACTAAGAAGGGGAGGGATTCTATTTTTGTTTTTGTGGATAGATTCTCTAAGATGGCACAATTTATAGCTTGTCATAAAACCGATGATGCTTCAAACATTGCGGATTTGTTCTTTAGAGAAGTCCCTAGGTTGCATGGCATGCTTAGGACTATTGTTTCTGGTCGCGATGTTAAATTTTTGAGTTACTTTTGGAAGACTTTATGGGCTAAAATTGGCACAAAATTGTTGTTTTCTACTACTTGTCATCCTCAAACGGATGGACAAACTGAAGTTGTCAATAGAACTTTGGGATCACTTTTGCGTGCTATTCTTAAAAAGAACTTGGATTGACATTTCTATGGACTTTATTTTGGGTTGCCTAGGACTAAGAAGGGGAGGGATTCTATTTTTGTTGTTGTGGATAGATTCTCTAAGATGGCACATTTTATAGCTTGTCATAAAACCGAAGATGCTTCAAACATTGCGGATTTGTTGTTTAGAGAAGTCGCTAGGTTGCGTGGCATGCCTAGGACTATTGTTTCTGGTCGCGATGTTAAATTCTTGAGTTACTTTTGGAAGACTTTATGGGCTAAACTTGGCACAAAATTGTTGTTTTCTACTACTTGTCATCCTCAAACAGATGGACAAACTAAAGTTGTCAATAGAACTTTGGGAACACTTTTGCGTTCTATTCTTAGAAAGACTTGGATTGACATTTCTATGGACTTTATTTTGGGTTGCCTAGGACTAAGAAGGGGAGGGATTCTATTTTTTTTGTTGTGGATAGATTCTCTAAGATGACACATTTTATAGCTTGTCATAAAACAGATGATGCTTCAAACATTTCGGATTTGTTCTTTAGAGAAGTCGTTAGGTTGCATGGCCTGACTAGGACTATTGTTTCTGGTCGCGATGTTAAATTCTTGAGTCACTTTTGGAAGGCTTTCTGGGCCAAACTTGGCACAAAATTGTTGTTTTCTACTACTTGTCATCCTCAAACAGATGGACAAACTGAAGTTGTCAATAGAACTTTGGGAACACTTTTGCGTGCTATTCTTAAGAAGAACTTGGATTGACATTTCTATGGACTTTATGATATGAATCTTTGTACGAATAAATAGCAAACACGATTAAAAATAAATCGCACCCTCTATTCAATTACGATAATAAGATTCGTGTGTTTTCCCCGATCTTTTGAATCAAGTAAGGTTGTGTTATTCACCTCTAAACTATAAAAGTTTAGCAACAAATAAACACGAGAATAACAATAAAAATTTGATACGAACCTTCGAAAAACGACGCCTACGACAATCCGCACAAGCACGATCGACAAACGCCACAAAGTTATAAACTTTGATAAGTTTGATTTGATTTAACAAAGCTAAAGCCTTGAAAAGTTGAGAGAAAAATCGCACAAATTTGATAAACTCAAAATAATAATGTATTGTGTTCTAAAAATTCGTTCAACATAGTCTATATATCAAAAGATATCAAGAAATCTAGTTTCCTAACAAAACAAAACTCTAAATAAGGTAATTTTTCTCGGTCAAAACTCTAGGACACGGACCCCGTGTGTGCCTCCGTGTCCGGGTCCGTGTACACTCGGGACTGAATTTCAGCTGGAACAAGGGACACGGACCCCGTGCTCGCCTCCGTGTACGGGTCCGTGTAGACACTGTCTTTGCCTATAACACAAGTCACGGACCCCGTGCCTGGGTCCGTCTTCAGGTCCGTGTAGTCTCTGTAGTTGCTCATCTCGGGGTGTAAAGGGCACGGACCCCGTGTGCAGGTCCGTGTCGGGGTCCGTGCAGACTCGGCCGATGCACACAATGTTTGAATCATGTTTCTTTGGCCTCCACACGCACTCCCATGCATCACGAGCACTCCACCACTTTGCTCCTCGCCCGTAAATCCATCTTCTTTGCTCACACTCCCGTGCAAGGCTACCACGATCGCATCACTTTATTTTGGATTTGCCTAGTACTAAGAAGGGGAGGGATTCTATTTTTGTTGTTGTGGATAGATTCTCTAAGATGGCACATTTTATAGCTTGTCATAAAACCGATGATGTTTCAAACATTGCGGATTGTTCTTTAGAGAAGTCGGTTGGTTGCATGGGATACCTAGGACTATAGTTTCTGGTCGCGATGTCAAATTATTGACTTACTTTTGGAAGACTTTATGGGCTAAACTTGGCACAAAATTGTTGTTTTCTACTACTTGTCATCTTCAAACGGATGGACAAACTGAAGTTGTCAATAGGAACACTTTTGCGTGCTATTCTTAAAAAGAACTTGGATTGACATTTCTATGGATTTTATTTTGGGGTTGCCCAAGACTAAGAAGGGGAGGGATTCTATTTTTCTTGTTCTGGATAGATTCCCTAAGATGGCACATTTTATAGCTTGTCATAAAACAGATGATGCTTCAAACATTGTGGATTTGTTCTTTAGAGAAGTCGCTAGGTTGCATGGCATGCCTAGGACTATTGTTTCTGGTCGCTATGTAAAATTCTTGAGTTACTTTTGGAATACTTTGTGGGCTAAACTTGGCACATATTTGTTGTTTTCTACTACTTGTCATCCTCAAACGGATGGACAAACTGAAGTCGTCAATAGAACTTTGGGAACAATTTTGCGTGCTATTCTTAAAAAGAACTTGAATTGACATTTCTATGGACTTTATTTTGGGGTTTCCTAGGACTAAGAAGGGGAGGGATTCTATTTTTGTTGTTGTGGATAGATTCTCTAAGATGGCACATTATATAGTTTGTCATAAAACCGATGATGCTTCAAATATTGCGGATTTGTTCTTTAGAGAAGTCGTTAGGTTGCATGGCATGACTAGGACTATTGCTTCTGATCGCGATGTTAAATTCTTGAGTTACTTTTTGAATACTTTTTGGGCTAAACTTTGGCACAAAATTGTTGTTTTCTACTACTTGTCATCCTCAAACGGATAGACAAACTGAAGTTGTCAATAGAACTTTGGGAACACTTTTGCGTGTTATTCTTAAAAAGAACTTGGATTGACATTTCTATGGACTTTATTTTGGGTTGCCTAGGACTAAGAAGGGGAGGGATTCTATTTTTGTTGTTGTGGATAGATTGTCTAAGATGTCACATTTTATTGCTTGTCATAAAACCGATGATGCTTCAAACATTGCAGATTTGTTCTTTAAAGAACTCGCTAGGTTGCGTGGCATGCCTAGGACTATTTTTTCTGGTTCCATGTTAAATTCTTGAGTTACTTTTGGAAGACTTTATGGGCTAAACTTGGCACAAAATTGTTGTTTTCTACTACTTGTCATCCTCAAACGGATGGACAAACTGAAGTTGTCAATAGAACTTTGGGAACACTTTTGCATGCTATTCTTAAAAAGAACTTGGATTGACATTTCTATGGACTTTATTTTGGGTTGCCTAGGACTAAGAAGGGGAGGGATTCTATTTTTGTTGTTGTGGATAGATTCTCTAAGATGGCACATTTCATAGCTTGTCATAAAACCGAAGATGCTTCAAACATTGCGGATTTGTTGTTTGGAGAAGTCGCTAGGTTGCGTGGCATGCCTAGGACTATTGTTTCTGGTTGCGATGTTAAATTCTTGAGTTACTTTTGGAAGACTTTATGGGATAAACTTGGCACAAAATTGTTGTTTTCTACTACTTGTCATCCTCAAACAGATGGACAAACTAAAGTTGTCAATAGAACTTTGGGAACAGTTTTGCGTGCTATTCTTAGAAAAACTTGGATTGACATTTCTATGGACTTTATTTTGGATTGCCTAGGACTAAGAAGGGGAGGGATTCTATTTTTTTTGTTGTGGATAGATTCTCTAAGATGACACATTTTATAGCTTGTCATAAAACAGATGATGCTTCAAACATTGCGGATTTGTTCTTTAGAGAAGTCGTTAGGTTGCATGGCCTGACTAGGACTATTGTTTCTGGTTGCGATGTTAAATTCTTGAGTCACTTTTGGAAGACTTTCTGGGCTAAACTTGACACAAAATTGTTGTTTTCTACTACTTGTCATCCTCAAACGGATGGACAAACTGAAGTTGTCAATAGAACTTTGGGAACACTTTTGCGTGCTATTCTTAGAAAGACTTGGATTGACATTTCTATGGACTTTATTTTGGGTTGCCTAGGACTAAGAAGGGGAGGGATTCTATTTTTTTTGTTGTGGATAGATTCTCTAAGATGACACATTTTATAGCTTGTCATAAAACAGATAATGCTTCAAACATTGCGGATTTGTTCTTTAGAGAAGTCGTTAGGTTGCATGGCCTGACTAGGACTATTGTTTCTGGTCGCGATGTTAAATTCTTGAGTCACTTTTGGAAGACTTTCTGGGCTAAACTTGGCACAAAATTGTTGTTTTCTACTACTTGTCATCCTCAAACGGATGGACAAACTGAAGTTGTCAATAGAACTTTGGGAACACTTTTGCGTGCTATTCTTAAAAGAACTTGAATTGACATTTCTATGGACTTTATGATATGAATCTTTGTACGAATAAATAGCAAACACGATTAAAAATAAATCGCACCCTCTATTCAATTACGATAATAAGATTCGTGTGTTTTCCCCGATCTTTTGAATCAAGTAAGGTTGTGTTATTCACCTCTAAACTATAAAAGTTTAGCAATAAATAAACATGAGAATAACAATCGAAATTTGATACGAACCTTCGAAGAACGACGCCTACGACAATCCGCACAAGCACGATCGACAAACGCCACAAAGTTATAAACTTTGATAAGTTTGATTTGATTTAACAAAGCTAAAGCCTTGAAAAGTTGAGAGAAAAATCTCACAAATTTGATAAACTCAAAATAATAATGTATTGTGTTCTAAAAATTCGTTCAACATAGTCTATATATCAAAAGATATCAAGAAATCTAGTTTCCTAACAAAACAAAACTCTAAATAAGGTAATTTTTCTCGGTCAAAACTCTAGGACACGGACCCCGTGTGTGCCTCCGTGTCCGGGTCCGTGTACACTCGGGACTGAATTTCAGCTGGAACAAGGGACACGGACCCCGTGCTCGCCTCCGTGTACGGGTCCGTGTAGACACTGTCTTTGCCTATAACACAAGGCACGGACCCCGTGCCTGGGTCCGTCTTCTGGTCCGTGTAGTCTCTGTAGTTGCTCATCTCGGGGTGTAAAGGGCACGGACCCCGTGTGCAGGTCCGTGTCGGGGTCCGTGCAGACTCGGCCGATGCACACAATGTTTGAATCATGTTCCTTTGGCCTCCACACGCACTCCCATGCATCACGGGCCCTCCACCACTTTGCTCCTCGCCCGTAAATCCATCCTCTTTGCTCACACTCCCGTGCAAGGCTACCACGATCGCATCATCCTCCCCTTCTTGAAAAGGATTTGTCCTCAAATCTTTACTACCTACACAGAAACGAAGCAAGTTAGTAATAACAATAATTGTATGACCAATATGCTCACCTTCAAACTCAAGTCTGTAGGTACTATCGCCCACGTGCGTCATTGACCTTTGGGACCTCAACTCCTTGGTTGCCCTTTCCATGTAATCATCAATTACTTCAAACATCAAATAACGAATGACATAGAATGATAATGTTAATATCGCATTACGCATCATGAAGATTAAATTCCTCCCCTTCTTAGACGAGTTAACAACACAAAAATTTCAACACAAGTGCACACCCATAGTTTACTAGGAATAAGAATTGTCTCATGCAATGAATATGAAATGAAAAATTTACTCCCTTTAAACACATATCCACCATGGATGGAAGGATCACCATATTCGATCATGCAACCCTCAAAACCTTCCCTAATCAAATATAAATCATGCAAATAGGACACTTTAAATGTACTATCCATGTATTCATTTAACTCACCACATGAATTTAATTCTAATGCACATAGGTCATTGCCATGACAAAGTGTCAATTGGACGATCTTTGAACACTCAAAATCAATAACATTCGAATCTAACTCACGCAATACACCTCCATTCTCATTTCTATGACACTTAGGCAACAAGGTTAAATCACATTCATATCTTCTAAGCATCACATTTTCAAGTTGTTCCCATAATTCTTGAAAACAAAACAACAATAAATTAAGGTAAAGAAGAAAATCATACCTCATAGTTGTTGTAGTGGCAACTAACCTTACCTCGTCGTGATTGCACTTGCATCCTCGAGGCTCAAACTTTTGGGTTCCCCCTTCGACAAGACTCACTTGTCTCCTTGTCATGATAACTCCAAGATCCTGCAAATAAGAAATAGCAATGCTCGGGATTGAACCGGCGACTTCATCACAATATGGGTAAACCACTTTGAACAAAGGTACATGTAATGGTTTATGTAATAATAAACAACTCTTAACCTCACTCTTTTCACTCCTTTGGGCCTTCAAAATATTTTTCTTTTCTTTTTCTTTGGCCTCTTTTTCTCTCTCTCTTTTTTCTTTTCGATGGTCATCTCACTCTTTTGTTCACTCTTTCTTTCGACCATATATTTTTCTTTTTATTTTTCTAAGGCCATCTCACTATTTTGGACACTCTTTTTTTCGGCCTCATCTCTTTTTTTCTTTTTCAATTGATTTTCAAGTATTTGTTTTGGTGACAAAGGTACTAATACAATTGGTTCTTTGTTTAGGACAAAGGAGTACCTATTCTTGAAACCATCATGTGTTACCTTCCTATCGAATTGCCAAGGTCTACCCAACAAGATATGACAAGCATGCATAGGCACCACGTCACACAAAACCTCATCCACATACTTCCCAATAGAAAAGGACACTAGAACTTGCCTATTTACCTTCACTTCCGCACAATCATTCAACCATTGAAGTCTATATGGTTGAGAGTGCTTCAAAGTAGGCAAACTCAACTTCTCCACCATCTCACAACTAGCTACGTTGGTGCAACTTCCCCCATCTATAATAACGTTGCAAACCTTTTCGTTCACAAAGCACCTAGTATGGAACAAGTTCCCCCTTTGATTGGTCTCCTCCTCCTCGACTTGGCCAATCATGATACGCCTAATCACCAATGATTCTCCTACAACCGCCTCATATCCCTCATCGGAATCCTCCAACGCAGGCATCTCATCATCATCACCCTCACTTTAGGACTCATACTTACCATAAGCATTCAAAACCATCACCCTCTTATTAGGACATTCGCTAGCAATATGACCCATCCCTTGACACCTAAAACATCTAACATCCCTAGAACGATTAGAAGGAGTTTCAGATTTACCTTGGACTCCTTGCTTAGGTGCCTCTTGCTTAGTGTCAAATCTTGGCTTGGCCTCCACTTTATTTTCCTCATGCTTCACAACATTGGATTGCCAAGAAGATGATGCACCTCCGGTTTGATTGGTGCGGCAAACTCCTCGCCTCTTGAGTTGTTGCTCCACCTTTATGGCCATTTGCACCATCTCGTCTAGATCTAAGTAGTGCCGAAGCTCCACTTGATCTTGGATCTCCCTGTGCAAACCACAAAGAAAACGAGCCATAGTTGCCTCACTATCTTCCTCAACATTGGTCCTAATCATGACTACTTCCATCTCCTTATAGTAGTCCTCAACACTCTTCAACCCTTGCCTCAAAGTTTGTAACCTCTTAAACATCTCCCTATAATAGTGGTTAGGCACAAACCTCTTCCTCATTACCCTCTTCATCTCATCCCAAGATTCAATGGGTCTCTCATTATACTTTCTTTTAGTGGTCACTAATTGATCCCACCAAATGAGAGCATAGTCTAAGAACTCAACCACCGCCAACCTCACCTTCTTTTGTTCGGAGTAGTGGTGACATTCAAATACGAACTCTACCCTCTTTTCCCACTCTAGGTACGCCTCCGGGTCAGATTTCCCATGGAATGAAGGGATTTTCATCTTAATGCTACCCATGTGACCATCTTCCCTAGTCTCCTCATACCTACCCCTCATAGCTTCTCTTCTTCCTCTCCCAAATCCTCTATCTCTTCCATTCCTACCCCAATTCTCATTTTGACTCTCATCGCCTCCTCCTAGATCATACTCCTCGTCATCTCTACCCAGATCCTTAGGCTTAGGTTTACCCCCACTAACACTAACCTCAAGTTTACCCAACCTCTCATGCAACGACTCCATTTGGGTCGTCATCACCCTACTAAAATCCCCAAACAACGCATCTAGTTGGGCCTTGGACACCCCCGAATTCAAACTATCTCCTACCTCCCTCTCCATTTAATTTCAAATTTGTACCTGCAAGAAAAGGTTAGTAGAAATAAAATAATCCTCACCCGAATGCTCACGGTCACTCCAAAGAAATTCACTCGTCTTTTCTCACAATTTTGTTTGCTCACAACAAATACTCACCGTTCACTCCAAAGAAAAGTCACTCGCACTCAAGTGTATCACTCAAATTTTGAGAGCTCTCTTGGAAGTGCTCAAGCTTTGTATTCTGGGTATATCAAACAATCAAGGTTCAAACTTGTGAACAAATGCGACCGACTCACTTGGACTGTGTAGACAAGAAATTCGAATATAATATATATATATATATATATATATATATATATATATATTTTTGACTGTGAGAGACAATTAAATATGACACTCTAAAGGAAATAGAACAAGATATCAAAAAGAATTAATGGTGAATTTTCGGAAATTTTGTACTTTTTTTTTTTTTTGGCTTGATTACTACTCGAAAATCCCAAAAAAAAGTCACCAACAAATTTCGAGAATCGCAGATTCACGAAAAAAAATTACGAAGAACGATAGAACAAAACAGATCTGAAAATAAACGAAGAAATAATACAGATCTGCAATTTAAAACAAGATAATTCACTTGAATTCAATAAACCTGGCTCTGATACCAAATGATATGAATCTTTGTACGAATAAATAGCAAACACGATTAAAAATAAATCGCACCCTCTATTCAATTACGATAATAAGATTCGTGTGTTTTCCCCGATCTTTTGAATCAAGTAAGGTTGTGTTATTCACCTCTAAACTATAAAAGTTTAGCAACAAATAAACACGAGAATAACAATCGAAATTTGATACGAACCTTCGAAGAACGACGCCTACGACAATCCGCACAAGCACGATCGACAAACGCCACAAAGTTATAAACTTTGATAAGTTTGATTTGATTTAACAAAGCTAAAGCCTTGAAAAGTTGAGAGAAAAATCCCACAAATTTGATAAACTCAAAATAATAATGTATTGTGTTCTAAAAATTCGTTCAACATAGTCTATATATCAAAAGATATCAAGAAATCTAGTTTCCTAACAAAACAAAACTCTAAATAAGGTAATTTTTCTCGGTCAAAACTCTAGGACACGGACCCCGTGTGTGCCTCCGTGTCCGGGTCCGTGTACACTCGGGACTGAATTTCAGCTGGAACAAGGGACACGGACCCCGTGCTCGCCTCCGTGTACGGGTCCGTGTAGACACTGTCTTTGCCTATAACACAAGGCACGGACCCCGTGCCTGGGTCCGTCTTCAGGTCCGTGTAGTCTCTGTAGTTGCTCATCTCGGGGTGTAAAGGGCACGGACCCCGTGTGCAGGTCCGTGTCGGGGTCCGTGCAGACTCGGCCGATGCACACAATGTTTGAATCATGTTTCTTTGGCCTCCACACGCACTCCCATGCATCACGAGCACTCCACCACTTTGCTCCTCGCCCGTAAATCCATCTTCTTTGCTCACACTCCCGTGCAAGGCTACCACGATCGCATCACTTTATTTTGGATTTGCCTAGTACTAAGAAGGGGAGGGATTCTATTTTTGTTGTTGTGGATAGATTCTCTAAGATGGCACATTTTATAGCTTGTCATAAAACCGATGATGTTTCAAACATTGCGGATTTGTTCTTTAGAGAAGTCGGTTGGTTGCATGGGATACCTAGGACTATTGTTTCTGGTCGCGATGTCAAATTATTGACTTACTTTTGGAAGACTTTATGGGCTAAACTTGGCACAAAATTGTTGTTTTCTACTACTTGTCATCTTCAAACGGATGGACAAACTGAAGTTGTCAATAGGAACACTTTTGCGTGCTATTCTTAAAAAGAACTTGGATTGACATTTCTATGGATTTTATTTTGGGGTTGCCCAAGACTAAGAAGGGGAGGGATTCTATTTTTCTTGTTCTGGATAGATTCTCTAAGATGGCACATTTTATAGCTTGTCATAAAACAGATGATGCTTCAAACATTGTGGATTTGTTCTTTAGAGAAGTCGCTAGGTTGCATGGCATGCCTAGGACTATTGTTTCTGGTCGCTATGTAAAATTCTTGAGTTACTTTTGGAATACTTTGTGGGCTAAACTTGGCACATATTTGTTGTTTTCTACTACTTGTCATCCTCAAACGGATGGACAAACTGAAGTCGTCAATAGAACTTTGGGAACAATTTTGCGTGCTATTCTTAAAAAGAACTTGAATTGACATTTCTATGGACTTTATTTTGGGGTTTCCTAGGACTAAGAAGGGGAGGGATTCTATTTTTGTTGTTGTGGATAGATTCTCTAAGATGGCACATTATATAGTTTGTCATAAAACCGATGATGCTTCAAATATTGCGGATTTGTTCTTTAGAGAAGTCGTTAGGTTGCATGGCATGACTAGGACTATTGCTTCTGATCGCGATGTTAAATTCTTGAGTTACTTTTTGAATACTTTTTGGGCTAAACTTTGGCACAAAATTGTTGTTTTCTACTACTTGTCATCCTCAAACGGATAGACAAACTGAAGTTGTCAATAGAACTTTGGGAACACTTTTGCGTGTTATTCTTAAAAAGAACTTGGATTGACATTTCTATGGACTTTATTTTGGGTTGCCTAGGACTAAGAAGGGGAGGGATTCTATTTTTGTTGTTGTGGATAGATTGTCTAAGATGGCACATTTTATTGCTTGTCATAAAACCGATGATGCTTCAAACATTGCGGATTTGTTCTTTAAAGAACTCGCTAGGTTGCGTGGCATGCCTAGGACTATTTTTTCTGGTTCCATGTTAAATTCTTGAGTTACTTTTGGAAGACTTTATGGGCTAAACTTGGCACAAAATTGTTGTTTTCTACTACTTGTCATCCTCAAACGGATGGACAAACTGAGTTGTCAATAGAACTTTGGGAACACTTTTGCGTGCTATTCTTAAAAAGAACTTGGATTGACATTTCTATGGACTTTATTTTGGAGTTGCCTAGGACTAAGAAAGGAAGAGATTCTATTTTCGTTGTTTTGGATAGATTCTCTAAGATTGCACATTTTATAGCTTGTCATAAAACCGATGATGCTTCAAACATGACGGATTTGTTCTTTAGAGAAGTCGCTAGGTTGCATGGCATGCCTAGGACTATTGTTTCTGGTCGCGATGATAAATTCTTGAGTTACTTTTAGAAGACTTTATGGGCTAAAATTGGCACAAAATTGTTGTTTTCTACGACTTGTCATCCTCAAACGGATGGACAAACTGAAGTTGTCAATAGAACTTTGGGAACACTTTTGCGTGCTATTCTTAAAAAGAACTAGGATTGAAATTTCTATGGACTTTATTTTGGGGTTGCCTAGGACTAAGACGGGGAGGGATTCTATTTTTGTTTTTGTGGATAGATTCTCTAAGATGTCACATTTTATAGCTTGTCATAAAACCGATGATGCTTCAAACATTGCGGATTTGTTCTTTAGAGAATTCGCTAGGTTGCATGGCATGCCTAGGACTATTGTTTCTGGTCGCGATGTTAAATTCTTGAGTTACCATTGGAAGACTTTATGGGCTAAACGTGGCACAAAATTGTTGTTTTCTACTACTTGTCATCCTCAAACGGATGGACAAACTGAAGTTGTCAATAGAACTTTGGGAACACTTTTGCGTGCTATTCTTAAGAAGAATTTCGATTGACATTTCTATGGACTTTATTTTGGGTTTGCCTAGTACTAAGAAGGGGAGGGATTCTATGTTTGTTGTTGTGGATAGATTCTCTAAGATGGCACATTTTATAGCTTGTCATAAAACGAAGACGCTTCAAACATTGCGGATTTGTCATTTAGATAAGTCGTTAGGTTGCATGGCATTCCTAGGACTATTGTTTCTGGTCGCGATGTTAAATTCTTGAATTACTTTTGAAAGACTTTCTGGGCTAAACTTGGGACAAAATTGTTGTTTTCTACTACTTGTCATCCTCAAACGGATGGACAAACTGAACTTGTCAATAGGAACACTTTTGCGTGCTACTCTTAAAAAGAACTTGGATTGACATTTCTATGGATTTTATTTTGGGGTTGCCTAGGACTAAGAAGGGGAGGAATTCTATTTTTCTTGTTCTGGATAGATTCTCTAAGATGGCACATTTTATAGCTTGTCATAAAACCGATGATGCTTCAAACATTGCGGATTTGTGAAAGAGGACCAGTTACGGTGGCCGGAAGCGCAACGGAAGTCAAAATATTTAAATTTTCATGCTTAAATTTCGGCCACCCTTGGTTTGTGCAATATTTACATTTCAAAACACCATAAAACATACATAGGGTGTTTTAGAATTTACCTATCAATCACAAGGATTGATGAATGGCACCAACTTTGTTGTGAACAACAAAGCTCTTCAAATGGAAGACAAGTCTACAAGCTCCTCCTCCTTGCTTCTAAATCAAGCCCACCACAAGCTATGTAAAACCCCTCAAGTTTTGCACTAGAAAAACTTAAGGATTTTTCAAAGAGAAGATTTTATTCTCCAAGAATGAAGAACAAAACAAGAAGAAAAATGGAGAGAATTTTGAGAGCAAATTTCGGCCAAGACAAGTGAGTGAATGAGGGAGTGAAGTCTAGACTTGGGTGCGGGAAAAGTGAAAAAGTTGATCCCCATGCCATGCATTATTTTATTAAAATGTATTCAAAGTCTCTTCACCTCCCAAGCATGCAAACCCTAGCATGTCATGTATATAATATGGTTTTTAACACATTAAAAACCATAGACTAAATTTTAATTATCTCAAATATTTTTGAGATTAATTAAATACTACTTGAATTTATTCAAGTCCCACTAGTTAAATAATTATTTTAATTGAGCTCTACATGACTCAATATTATTAATTCAACACTTGAATTATTTTTAATTATTTGGACTCTACTAGGTCCACTAGTGTTTAATTAATTCAACACTTGAATTAATTTAATTTAGTCTCCAATAATGTTTATGAAAATCACAATTTTCAACTACATTATTTACTTGGCCAAATTTTAATCTTAGGAACACTTCCATAAATTAAAATTTATATTTCTCTCTTAGAAGTCATACTTCTATTTTTCTTAACGCTTATAAACACATTTATAAGCCGTTCAACACATTGAACTATTTTACTTCTCATCGGGATTTACAAAGCTAGTACTTGTGTGGCCCTCAATGGTTCATTGATACGACTAGCCGTGGGTTCACATCTCCATGTGATTCGGACTAAACATGTCCTTATTCGAGCATACCCCTATTGCTCCATTCTTACTTGTCAACTCCTTGATAGTAAGAACGTCAGAACTCAAGTCTGATAGTACCCAACCAATCACGTTAAACGCCTAGCAGCATCGCTTACGTGATTCCCTAGGTATCACATGATAGTGCCTGCAAGAACCATTCAATTATGGTTAGCGTACAGTACGGTCCCTTCAACTCATATATCCCGACCGATTCGACAACTATTGGTTTATCGAGAGTTGTCAATGAATCGATACTATGTGTCATGTTGTGGTTGCATCGATGGTGTAATCTATGAAACCCCTTTCATAATTACCACCATACTCTGATCAGAGATTTCAACCCACACATACATGAAAAACACATAGGATATCCATACCCGTAGGTAAGCGGTGAATCCCCGGCTACAATGCATCGACTCCTATGTGTTTCTCCGTAACACCCAACCTTGCCACCTGATGACCCCATAAGAGTCGGTAAACAAGTCAAAGTGAAACGCTAGCACATAGAGTCTCAATGTTGTCCCGAGTCATAAGGACTAATGGTGTACAACCATAAACTAGGACTTTTCCACTCGATAAGTGAGAACCACTTGGAAAGTCCTTTATAGAGGGTTGTTCAGTGCACTCTACAAGGAGCACCTATCTGCATGCTCGGACATCACAATGTCCCCTACCAATGAAACATGGTACTCACATCGCAGATACTAGTCTCTAACTCGAGCGGCCTATATCCTTCTTAGTGGCGGCTGAATCGACTAGGAACCGTTTAGAATATACAGTATTACAAATATGAGTTTCATGATACTCATCATATGAGCATCTCATATTCTTTCTACTATTTGTATATTCAAGGACTTTATCTATGCAACTCGCATGGGTATAAAGATAAAGATGCGCCAAATGAATAAATTCAAATATTATTAAAATAAAGATCGTTTAATACAAAGAGTTTCATCGTGAACAGTCGGCCAACACTTGGCTCGACGTGCACCTACTCTAACAATCTCCCACTTGCACTAGAGCCAACTACCCATATACTTAAGACCCATTGATTCGCGATGCTTCTAGAATGATGGTCCTGGTAAAGGCTTAGTTAGTGGATCAGCAACATTATCTGCGGAGCCGACTTTGTCGATCGACACTTCTCATCGTTCCACGATCTCTCTGAGGATGTGGTACTTTCTCAATACGTGGTTGGACTTCTGATGAGACCTTGGCTCCTTCGCCTGAGCTATGGCTCCCGTGTTGTCGCACATCACCGGGATAGGAGCAACTCCATTTGGAATGACGCCCAACTCTTGGACGAAATTCCTAATCCAAACAGCCTCCTTTGTTGCAGCTGATGCAGCAATATATTCTGCTCAGTGGTGGAATCCGCAGTACTGTCTTGCTTGGAACTCTTCCAAGAGACAGCATCACCATTGAGCATGAATATGAATCCGGAGGTTGACTTCGAGTCATCAACATCGCTTTGGAACCTAGAGTCGGTATAGCCTTCCAATTTCAGTTCTCCACCCCCATAGACCAAAAACAACTTATTGGTCCTTCTCAAATACTTGAGGATGTCTTTCACAGCTTTCCAGTGTGGAAGACCAGGGTTGGATTGATATCTACTCACTACACTTAGTGCAAATGCCACGTCAGGACGTGTAGATATCATCCCATACATGATACTACCAATAGCCGAAGCATACGGAATTCGTGTCATCGCCGCTATCTCTGCATCAGTCTTGGGAGACATAGACTTGGATAGGGACCACCATGACACATTGGTAGATGTCCTCTCTTGGACTCATCCATCGAGAACCGCTTCACGATGGTATCAATGTATGTGGACTGGGTGAGACCAAGCAATCTTCTTGATCTATCTCTATAGATTTGTATTCCCAATACAAATGATGCCTCACCCAAGTCCTGCATTGAGAACTTACTTGCTAACCATATCTTTGTTGATTGCAACATTCCTACAACATTCCCAATGAGTAGAATGTCATCAACATAAAGAACAATGAATGTCACAGCACTCCCACTGACCTTCTTATACACACAGGGTTCCTCAGGATTCTTAGTAAAACCAAACTCTTTGATTGTACTATCGAATCTGAGGTTCCAGCTCCTCGATGCCTGCTTAAGACCATAAATAGATATTTGAAGTTTGCATACCATATGCTCACTTCCGATAGATGTAAACCCTTCAGGTTGAGACATGTAAATTTCTTCCTTAATATCCCCATTAAGGAAGGCTGTCTTCACATCCATCTGCCATATCTCATAGTCATACCATGCAGCTATGGCTAGCAATATCCTAATGGACTTGAACATCGCAACTGGAGAAAAGGTTTCCTCATAGTCAACACCTTGCCTTTGAGTATACCCTTTTGCTACCAATCGCGCTTTGAAGGTCAATACCTTCCCATCCGCCCCAAGTTTCCTCTTGTAAATCCATTTACATCCTATGGGAACAGTTCCCTCAGGTGGATCCACAAGATTCCATACTTGGTTTGAATGCATGGAATTCATCTCAGATTCCATTGCTTCAAGCCACTTGGATGAATCAGCATCCGATAACGCTTCCTTGAAGGTCCTTGGATCACATCCAAGATTAGGCTCATCATGGCCCTCTTCAAGAAGCAGACCATACCTCATAGGTGGTCTCGAGATCCTCTCGGATCTCCTAGGAGCTTGTATCTCCTCACTTAGCTCATTGGGTGTGGGTTCTACAACTGTGGGTGCCTCTCGAACCTCTTCGAGTTCTATCATCTCGCCTTTTCTATCCAATAGAAATTCCTTTTCCAAAAAGGTTGCGTTCCTAGAAACAAACACCTTTGTTTCTTGGGGATGATAGAAACAATATCCAACGGAATTCCTTGGATATCCCACAAAGTAGCATAAAATGGATCGACTATCCAATTTATCTCCCACTGTCTGCTTCACATAAGCAGGGCACCCCCGTATTCTAAGATAAGAATACTTGGGAGGCTTACCCATCCATATCTCATATGGAGTCTTGTCAACTGCCTTTGTATGGACATTGTTCAACAACAGTGCCGCTGTTTCAAGCGCATATCCCCAAAAGGATGGCGGCAACTCCGTGAACCCCATCATAGACCGAACCATGTCCATCAAAGTCCGGTTACGACGCTCCGAAACACCATTCAACTGCGGTGTAGCGGGCGGAGTCCACTGCGAGAGAATCCCATTCTCTCTAAGATACTCTTGGAACTCGGCACTCAAGTACTCACCACCTCGATCCGATCGAAGTGTCTTGATGCTTCGTCCCAATTGTTTCTCTACTTCACTTCTGAATTCTTTGAACCTTTCAAAGGCTTCAGACTTGTATTTCATCAAATACACATACCCATACCTCGAAAAGTCATCGGTAAAGGTGATGAAGTAGGAATGTCCATGCTTAGTGGTGATGCTAAGTGGACCGCACACGTCGGCATGGATCAAATCCAATAACCCTTTGGCTCGCTCCGCATGGCCCTTAAAGGGAATTTTGGTCATCTTTCCTTTTAGACAGGATTCACAAGTCGTGAGAGCATTAATATCGGACATATCAAACATGCCAACTCCCACTAGCTTGTTCATCCTTCTTAGAGAAATATGACCTAATCGAGCATGCCATAATTGTGCCGAATTAAGAGTATCTTGTTTGCGCTTATTTGTTGTTGTTATCGTTTGGACATTGTTAAGTGGAATATCTTTTAATTTTAAGGTGTAGAGATTGTTTTCAAGTTCACCCGTACCAACTAAACATTCATTCTTGTAAATATTGCAAACACCTTTGCCAAATAAACAAGAAAATCCATCAATATCAAGCATAGAAATGGAAATAATGTTTTTAACCAAGTCTGGTACATACAAAACATCTCTTAAAACAAGCTTAAAATCATTGTTCAATATTAAATAAACATCTCCTACGGCTTTGGCAGCAACCCCTGCTCCATTGTCCATCCTCAGGAAGGTCTCACCCTCTCGGAGCCTCCTACTTCTTCCCATCACCTGCAAATCATTACAGAGATGTGAGCCACAGCCGGTATCTAATACCCAAGAAGTAGAATTAATCGAGATATTTACTTCAATATAGAACATACCCTTTGTTAGAGTAGGTGCCCGTCGAGCCAAGTGTTGGCCGAGTGTTCACAATGAAACTCTATGTATAAACAATCTTTATTTTAATAATGTTTGAGATTATTATTATGGCACATCTTTATCTGTATACCCATGCTAGTTGCATAGATAAAGCCCTTGAATATACAAATAGTAGAAAGAATATGAGATGCTCATATGATGAGTATCATGAAACTCATATTTGTAATACTGTATATTCTAAACGGTTCCTAGTCAATTCAGCCGCCACTAAGAAGGATATAGGCCGCTAGAGTTCGAGACTAGTATCTTGAAAGGGGATCGGTTACGGTGGCCGGAAGCGCGACGGAAGTTTAAAATTTTTAATTTTCTTGAGAAAATTTCGGCCACCTACTAGTCTTGTGCAACAAATACAATAAAAACACATTATGACATTCATAGGGTGTTTTAGAAATTTACCTATCAATCTTATAGATTGATGTAATGGCTCCAACTTAGTTGTCAAACAACTAAGCTCTTGATAGGAATGGCAATCTACAAGCTTCCTCCTCCTTGAATCTTTCCTTCAAATTAGGCCCACCACCAACTAGGTAGATCCCCTCACATTTTGCACTAGAAAAATGTGAGGATTTTTCAAAGAGAAGATAATGTTTCCTCAACAAATTGAAGAACAAGAAAATGAAGAAAAATGGAGAGAAAGAGAGATGAAGATTTCGGCCATCTCATGTTGGAGGGGAAGGAGAATGAGTTAATTTTTCTTGTCTTGGTTGTGAGAAAAGCAAAAAGCAAAAGGTGCATGCCTTGCATTATTTTAATAAAAAGTAATCTCCAACCCTTCACCTCCCATGCATGCATATAATATAGTTTTTAATCAAATTAAAAACTTTGGACTAAATTTAATTATCTCAAACACATTTGAGACTAATTAAACATTACTTGAATTTACCCAAGTCCCACTAGTTAAATAATTATTTTAATTGAGCTCTACAAGACTCAATATAATTTAATTAATCCAACACTTGAATTAATTTAATTATTTGGACTCTACTAGGTCCACTAGTGTTTAATTAATTCAACACTTGAATTAATTTATTTAGTCCATAATAATAATGTTTATGAAAATCACAATTTTCAATTACATTATTCTCTTGGCCAAATTTTAATTTAGGAACACTTCCATAAATCAAAATTTATATTTCTCTCATAGAAGTCATACTTCTATTTTTCCTTACACTTATAAACTCATTTATAAGTCGTCCAACACATTGAACTATTTTCTCCTTTATAGAAGTCATACTTCTAATTTTCTTTACGCTTATAAACTCCTTTATAAGTCGTTCAACACATTGAACTATTTTACTTCTCAACGGGATCTAGAAAGCTAGCACTTGTGTGGCCCTCAATGGTTCATTGATACAACTAGCCGTGGGTTCACATCTCCATGTGATTCGGACTAAACATGTCCTTATATGAGCATACCCCAATTGCTTCATTCTTACTTATCAACACCTTGATAAAAAGAATGTCAGAACTCAAGTCTGATAGTACCCAACCAACCATGTTAAACGCCTAGCAGCATCGCTTACATGATTCCCTAGGTATCAAATGATAGTGCCTGCAAGAACCATTCAATTATGGTTAGCGTACAGTACGGTCCCTTCAACTCATATATCCCGATCGATTCGACAACCATTGGTTTATCGAGAGTTGTCAATGAATCGATACTATGTGTCATGTCGTAGTTGCATCGATGGTGTAATCTATGAAACCCTTTCATAATTACCACCATACTCTGGCCAGAGATTTCAACCTACATACACATGATAACACATAGGATATCCATACCCGAAGGTAAGCGGTGAATCCCCGACTACAATGCATCGACTCCTATGTGTTTCGACAGAACACCCAACCTTGCCACCTGATGACCGCATGAGAGTCGGTAAACAAGTCAAAGTGTAATTCTAGCACATAGAGTCTCAATGTTGTCCCGGGTCATGAGGACTAATGGTGTACAACCATAAACTAGGACGTTTCCCCTCGATAAGTGTGAACCACTTGGAAAGTCCTTTAATGGAGGGTTGTTCAGTGCACTCTACAAGGAGCACCTATCTGCATGTTCGGACATCACAATGTCCCCTACCAATGAAACATGGTACTCACATCGCAGATACTAGTCTCGAACTCTAGCGGCCTATATCCTTCTTAGTGGCGGCTGAATCGACTAGGAACCGTTTAGAATATACAGTATTACAAATATGAGTTTCATGATACTCATCATATGAGCATCTCATATTCTTTCTACTATTTGTATATTCAAGGGCTTTATCTATGCAACTAGCATGGGTATACAGATAAAGATGTGCCAAAATAATAATATCAAATATTACTAAAATAAAGATTGCTTATACATAGAGTTTCATTGTGGACATTCGCGATGCTTGTCGAATAATGGTCCAGGTAAAGGCTTAGCTAGTGGATCAACAACATTATCTGTGGAGCCGACTATGTCAAAAGACACTTCTCTACTTTCCACAATCTCTCCGAGGATGTGGTACTTTCTCAATACTAGTTTGGATTTCTGATGAGACCTTGGCTCCTTTGCTTGAGCTAAAGCTCCCGTGTTGTCACACAACACCGGGAGAGGAGCAACTCCAATAGGAATGACGTCCAACTCTTGGACGAAATTCCTTATCCAAACAGCCTCCCTTGCTGCATCCGATGCAGCAATATATTCGGCCTCTGTGCTGGAATCCGCAGTATTGTCTTGCTTGGAACTCTTCCAAGAGACAGCAGCACCATTGAGCATGAATACAAACCTAGAGGTTGACTTTGAGTCATCGATATCGCTTTGGAAGCTAGAGTCGGTATAGCCTTCCAATTTCTGTTCTCCACCCCATAGACCAAGAACAATTTATTGGTCCTTCTCAACTCCTTGAGGATGTCTTTCACAGCTTTCCAGTGTGGAAGACCAGGGTTCGATTGATATCTACTCACTACACTTAGTGCGAAAGCCACGTCAAGACGTGTAGATATCATCCCATACATGATCCTACCAATCGCAGATGCATAAGGAATGCTTTGTCATCGCCGCTATCTCTGCATCAGTCTTGAAAGACAGACTTGGATAGGGACACGCCATGACACATTGGTAGATGTCCTCTCTTGGACTTATCCATCGAGAACCGCTTCACGATGGTATCAATGTATGTGGACTGGGTGAGACCAAGCAATCTTTTCGATCTATCTCTATAGATCTGTATCCCAATACAAAAGATGCTTCACCCAAGTCCTGCATCAAGAACATACTCGCTAACCATATCTTAGTTGATTGCAACATTCCTACATCATTCCCAATGAGTAGAATGTCATCAACATAAAGCACCAGGAATGTCACAACACTCCCACTGACCTTCTTATACACACAGGGTTCCTCAGGATTCTTAGTAAATCAAACTCTTTGATTGTATTATCGAATCTAAGGTTCCAACTCCTAGATGCCTTCTTTAGATCATAAATAGATCTCAGACGTTTGCATACCATATGCTCACTTCCGATAGATGTAAACCCTTCAGGTTAAGATATGTAAATAACTTTCTTAAAATCCCCATTAAGAAAGTTTGTCTTGTCATCCATCTGCCATATCTCACAGTCATACCATGCAGCTATGGCTAGCAAAATCCATATGGACTTGAACATTGCGACTGGGAAAAGGTTTCCTCAAAGTCAACTCCTTGTCTTTGAGTATATCCTTTTGCCACCAATCGCGCCTTGAAGGTCATAACCTTCCCATCCGCCCCAAGTCCCTATGGGAACAGTTCCCTCAGGTGGATCCACAAGATCCTACACTTGGTTCGAATGCATGGAATTCAACTCAGATTCCATTGCTTCAAGCCACTTGGATGAATCGGCATCAGATAACGCTTCCTTGAAGGTCCTTGGATCACATCCATGGTTAGGCTCATCATGGCCCTCTTCAAGAAGTTGACCATACCTCATAGGTGGTCTCGAGACTTTCTCGAATCTTTTAGGAGCTTGTATCTCCTCTCTTGGCTCTTCGGGTGTGGGTTCTATAGTTGTGGGTGTCTCTCGAACCTCTTCGAGTTCTATCATCTCCCCTTTTCTATCCAATAGAAAATCCTTTTCCAAAAAGGTTTCATTCCTAGAAACAAACACCTTTGTTTCTTGGGGATGATAGAAATGATATCCAACTTAATTCCTTAGATATCCCACAAAGTAATATAAAATGGATCAACAATCCAATTTATCTCCCACTACCTGCTTCACATAAGCAGGGCTCCCATATTCTAAGATAAGAATATTTGGGAGGCTTACCCATCCATATCTCATATGGTTTTTGCCTTTTGAATGGACATTTAATGGAATATCTTTCAATTTTAAGTTATAGAGATCGTTTTCAAGTTCTCAAGTACCAATTAAACATTCATTCTTGTAAATGTTGCAAACATCTTTGCTAAATAAACAAGAATATCCATTTTTATCACAATAGAAATGGAAACAATGTTTTTCACCAAAATGGTACAAACAAAACATCTCTTAAAAATAACTTAAAATCATTGTTCAACAATAAGTAAACATTTCTTAAGGTCTTGGCAGCAACTCTTGCTCCATAGCCATTCTCAAGAAGGTCACACCTTCCTTAAGCATTCTACTTCTTCCCATCACCTGTAACCCATTACAGAGATGTGAGTCATAACCGGTATCTAATACCAAAGAAGTAGAGTTAATTGAAATGTTTACTTCAATTTAGAACATACCGTTTCCAGAACTCTTATGGGCCAGATATTCCTTGCAATTTCGCCTCTAATGTCCAGGCTTCTTGCAGTGATGACAAACATCACTAGTCTTGTCAGCCCTAACTGGTGTGGCTGCCACAACGGGATTCGGAGATTGCCTCATCAAGGGCACGTTCTTCTTGGGACGTTGGAAAGAACTCTTCTTTCCCTTCCCATGTGGATCAATCTTCGTACCAGATGAAGAACCCACATAAGGAACCAACTTCTCTTTCTTGATGGTGGATTCAAACGTAACAAGCATATTCATCAACTCCTCAAGGGTCGGTTCAATCTTGTTCATGTTGAAGTTCACCACAAAAGGATCAAATGAGCTAGGCAACGATAAGAGCAACACGTCGGTGGTCAACTCCGAAGGCAAGATCAGATCCATGCCAACGAGCTTGTCCATGAGCCCGATCATCTTTAGGCCATGCTCATGGACCGAGGCCCCATCTTGCATGCGCAGAGTGATCAGCTCTTTGACGGTAGCATGCCTAAGAGGACGTATTTGCTCACCAAAGAGCTCCTTGAGGTGCAAATGAATGTCAGCAGCACTCTTTGCACCCTCAAAATGCCTCTGCAGCTCATCATTCATAGAAGTCAGCATATAACACCTGGCTATCAAGTCATGGTCACACCATTCCTTGTAAGCCTGCAATTCCTCAGGATTGCAGTCAGTCGGAGCCTCAACAGGGGGCGACTCAGTCAGTGTATATGCTACCCTTTCCGAATTCAAGACGATTTTCAGGTTTCTTAGCCAAGTGAGGTAATTAGGTCCAGTTAATATGTGTTTGTCGAGTATTACGGATATCGGATAGCGAATCGAAGACATTGTCAATTTTTACTGAAAAGTAAAAACAGATAAATGTTGGTGACTATTTTAAAATATTTAGTAAGATATGAAGTTTGGACTTTTACTTCATAAATATTTGCTCCCACTGTTTTGACATCTTTCACTACCCTCTAGTGAAAACGGGAAACTCCTTTCCTCAGTAGGTACGTAAGGTCCAATTAGCGAATTATGATCCCGATTATAAAGCCAATCACAATTCCTAAAAGGTAGTTTCCCAATTGCATCACAATGCAACCCTTAACGTAAACTTTTGTCTCACGTTTGATTAGGACCCATTATAGACGTCGTTCATCTTTACGTGTCAAGCCTTACCCATCGATGTTGAACCTTAATGGACGGTCGCCATGAGTTCCCTCAATTATCTGAGCCGAAGTCATGGGAGTTCCACGTAGTTCACATCACCATGTCAATGAATGTCACAGCTTTCCGGCACTAAGGGCCCCCCCAATAATATGAGCCGAGCCCCGAGTACGGGTAGCGTTCATCATGCACCCATTGTCGATGGAAGACAAGGAAATTATAATCAATTTTATAATTCCCCTTTTCGGGTTTGATATTAATTTTGAATCTTATTCAAAATGAGGGTTTTTAGTTTTGAAAGGTCTCATCATTAATTTTATTTTAAAAGCTCGCCATGTTCGATCGTATGTTTGCCGGATTCATGCAACTTTGTTATTATAATAATAATAACGCACATACTCATTATTTATAACATATCATGCATATATTATAAATAGAAAACAATACAAGGATGATCAATCGCCCCACAACTAATGGCCCGTGTGAGCTAAACACGGGCCTAGGTCCAATCCTAGGGTAAATGCACGGGATGCAATGCAACTAAATTATTACATTAGCATCCAATATTACATGTCTTCGATCTTCATAATCACCAAGGCCACCATCTTCCAATCTTGATCTTCCCCTATTCTAATATTTACAAAAAAATATCCATGGCACATAGGGATACATCTCATGGGGGTGGGAACGGGCCATAAACCAAGCCCACTTTATAAATTGATAATTATTACAATCATACAACACAAATATCCTAGCATACACCTAGCAAATTGGGCTTGGGCTTTTGATCATCCTTCATGCATAATATCACATATCATACACCATCAATTAATTATCACAATAATTAATTGATCCAATATTATATATCTTGATCCAATCACTAACCGCCACGATTATAAACTAAATTAACAAAGTATACAAACACCTTTGTCTACTTTCAAATTAATTTATTTATAACCGAATTTCTTGTAAATCACCATTTACTATAAATAATTAAAGTCCAACTTAAATTATTTATTTCATGAGAAAATATTTGCAACTTTTGTAATTTTAAACTTAAGGGCCCAAAAACTCATTTTTCACCAAAAATATTTTGGCCCATTTAAAATTCACAAAAGTGTTGGCCATCCAATGGCCCAACAACTCAAGGCCCATGACACTTTGATATTTCAAAACACATTTTGAAAACCCTAGTCGTCATCGCCGTCGCCGGAGCTCCGTCGCCGGATTCCGGCCAACTTAAAAAAAATTTTTTTTTATTAAAAGGATGGGGCGTTTCGGGCAGCCCCTAGGGCTGCCCCTTCGGGCAGCTTGGGCTGCCCGAAATGGGCAGCAACAAGCTGCCGAAAAATCCCCAAATGTGGCATTGAAATTTGTTGCAAACTTTACACTCATGCGGTTAGAAAATGATCTCAACATAATATCTTGTATTTGCTACACAAAAACGTAACCATAGCTCGGATACCACTTGAAAGGGGATCGGTTACGGTGGCCGGAAGCGCGACGGAAGTTTAAAATTTTTAATTTTCTTGAGAAAATTTCGGCCACCTACTAGTCTTGTGCAACAAATACAATAAAAACACATTATGACATTCATAGGGTGTTTTAGAAATTTACCTATCAATCTTATAGATTGATATAATGGCTCCAACTTAGATGTCAAACAACTAAGCTCTTGATAGGAATGGCAATCTACAAGCTTCCTCCTCCTTGAATCTTTCCTTCAAATTAGGCCCACCACCAACTAGGTAGATCCCCTCACATTTTGCACTAGAAAAATGTGAGGATTTTTCAAAGAGAAGATAATGTTTCCTCAACAAATTGAAGAACAAGAAAATGAAGAAAAATGGAGAGAAAGAGAGATGAAGATTTCGGCCATCTCATGTTGGAGGGGAAGGAGAATGAGTTAATTTTTCTTGTCTTGGTTGTGAGAAAAGCAAAAAGCAAAAGGTGCATGCCTTGCATTATTTTAATAAAAAGTAATCTCCAACCCTTCACCTCCCATGCATGCATATAATATAGTTTTTAATCAAATTAAAAACTTTGGACTAAATTTAATTATCTCAAACACATTTGAGACTAATTAAACATTACTTGAATTTACCCAAGTCCCACTAGTTAAATAATTATTTTAATTGAGCTCTACAAGACTCAATATAATTTAATTAATCCAACACTTGAATTAATTTAATTATTTGGACTCTACTAGGTCCACTAGTGTTTAATTAATTCAATACTTGAATTAATTTATTTAGTCCATAATAATAATGTTTATGAAAATCACAATTTTCAATTACATTATTCTCTTGGCCAAATTTTAATTTAGGAACACTTCCATAAATCAAAATTTATATTTCTCTCATAGAAGTCATACTTCTATTTTTCCTTACACTTATAAACTCATTTATAAGTCGTTCAACACATTGAACTATTTTCTCCTTTATAGAAGTCATACTTCTAATTTTCTTTACGCTTATAAACTCCTTTATAAGTCGTTCAACACATTGAACTATTTTACTTCTCAACGGGATCTAGAAAGCTAGCACTTGTGTGGCCCTCAATGGTTCATTGATACAACTAGCCGTGGGTTCACATCTCCATGTGATTCGGACTAAACATGTCCTTATATGAGCATACCCCAATTGCTTCATTCTTACTTATCAACACTTTGATAAAAAGAATGTCAGAACTCAAGTCTGATAGTACCCAACCAACCATGTTAAACGCCTAGCAGCATCGCTTACATGATTCCCTAGGTATCAAATGATAGTGCCTGCAAGAACCATTCAATTATGGTTAGCGTACAGTACGGTCCCTTCAACTAATATATCCCGATCGATTCGACAACCATTGGTTTATCGAGAGTTGTCAATGAATCGATACTATGTGTCATGTCGTAGTTGCATCGATGGTGTAATCTATGAAACCCTTTCATAATTACCACCATACTCTGGCCAGAGATTTCAACCTACATACACATGATAACACATAGGATATCCATACCCGAAGGTAAGCGGTGAATCCCCGACTACAATGCATCGACTCCTATGTGTTTCGACAGAACACCCAACCTTGCCACCTGATGACCGCATGAGAGTCGGTAAACAAGTCAAAGTGTAATTCTAGCACATAGAGTCTCAATGTTGTCCTGGGTCATAAGGACTAATGGTGTACAACCATAAACTAGGACGTTTCCACTCGATAAGTGAGAACCACTTGGAAAGTCTTTTAATGGAGGGTTGTTCAGTGCACTCTACAAGGAGCACGTATCTGCATGTTCGGACATCACAATGTCCCCTACCAATGAAACATGGTACTCACATCGCAGATACTAGTCTCGAACTCTAGCGGCCTATATCCTTCTTAGTGGCGGCTGAATCGACTAGGAACCGTTTAGAATATACAGTATTACAAATATGAGTTTCATGATACTCATCATATGAGCATCTCATATTCTTTCTACTATTTGTATATTCAAGGGCTTTATCTATGCAACTAGCATGGGTATACAGATAAAGATGTGCCAAAATAATAATATCAAATATTACTAAAATAAAGATTGCTTATACATAGAGTTTCATTGTGAACACTCGGCCAACACTTGGCTCGACGGGCACCTACTCTAACATATCTGCGATGTGAGTGCCATGTTTCATTGGTAGGGGACATTGTGATGTCCGAACATGCAGATAGGTGCTCCTTGTAGAGTGCACTGAACAACCCTCCATAAAAGGACTTTCCAAGTGGTTCTCACTTATCGAGTGGAAATGTCATAGTTTATGGTTGTACAGAATTAGTCCTTATGACCCGGGACAACATTGAGACTCTATGTGCTAGAATTACACTTTGACTTGTTTACCGACTCTTATGGAGTCATCAGGTGGCAAGGTTGGGTGTTCTGTCGAAACACATAGGAGTCGATGCATTGTAGTCGGGGATTCACCGCTTACCTTCGGGTATGGATATCCTATGTGTTATCATGTGTATGTAGATCGAAATCTCTGGCCAGAGTATGGTGGTAATTATGAAAGGGTTTCATAGATTACACCATCGATGCAACTACGACATGACACATAGTATCGATTCATTGACAACTCTCGATAAACCAATGGTTGTCGAATCGATCGTGATATATGAGTTGAAGGGACCGTACTGGACGCTAACCATAATTGAATGGTTCTTGCAGGCACTATCATGTGATACCTAGGGAATCACGTAAGCGATGCTGCTAGGCGTTTAACGTGATTGGTTGGGTACTATCAGACTTGAGTTCTGACGTTCTTATTATCAAGGTGTTGATAAATAAGAATGGAGGAATTGGGGTATGCTCATATAAGGACATGTTTAGTCCGAATCACATAGAGATGTGAACCCACGGCTAGTTGTATCAATGAACCATTGAGGGCCACACAAGTACTAGCTTTCTAGATCCCGTTGAGAAGTAAAAATAGTTCAATGTGTTGAACGGCTTATAAAGGAGTTTATAAGCGTGAGGAAAATTAGAAGTATGACTTCTATAAAGGAGAAATTAGTTCAATGTGTTGAACGACTTATAAATGAGTTTATAAGTGTAAAAAAAAATAGAAGTATGACTTCTATGAGAGAAATGTAAATTTTAATTTAAGGAAGTGTTCCTAAATTAAAATTGGCCAAGTGAATAATGTAATTGAAAATTGTGATTTTCATAAACATTATTATGGACTAAATTAAATTAATTCAAGTGTTGAATTAATTAAACACTAGTGGGCCTAGTAGAGTCCAAATAATTAAATTAATTCAAGTGTTGAATTAATTAAATTATATTGAGTCTTGAAGAGCTCAATTAAAATAATTATTTAACTAGTGGGACTTGGGTAAATTCAAGTAATGTTTAATTAGTCTCAAATATGTTTGAGATAATTTAAATTTAGTCCAAGGTTTTAATTTGATTAAAAACCATATAATATGCATGCATGGGAGGTGAAAGGTTGGGAGACTACTTTTTGTGTTTTCAAGGCATGGCATGCAACTTTTTGGAACAACTTTTCCCACAACTAAAAAAATGTCTCTCCTTCTCTCCTAGCATGAATAGTGGCCGAGTTACTATTCACATTTTTCTCCAAGTTTTTCTCTCAATTTTCTTCTTCAATTGTTGAGGAAATAAATCACTTCTCTTTGAATAATCTTCTTATTTTTCTAGTGCAAAATAAGAAGAGTTCTAGCTAGTTAGTGGTGGGCTTGATTGGAAGAAAGGAGTCCAAAAGAAAGGTGAAGCTTGTAGATTGTCTACCTTCAAGAGCTAAGGTGTTTACACCTTAGTTGGAGCCACAATCAATCTTTGAGATTGATAGGTAATTTTCTCAACACCCTATGCTTGAAAGTTGAGATTTTTGTATATGCTACACTAGTACACATGGTGGCCGAAAATTTCCTTGCAAGAAAATGTGATTTTCGAAAATTTTGTAGCTTCCGTTGTATTTTTCGGTCACCTTATTCGATCCCTTTCAAGTGGTATCAGAGCTAAGGGTACTAGTTTTTAGATAGCATATACAAGATATTATATTGAGGGCGATTTCTAACCGATTGAGATGAAAATTTGCAACGATTCAAGGCCGGATTGGGGCGATTTTTGGGCAGCATGTTGCTGCCCATTTCGGGCAGCTTGGGCTGCCCGAGGGGCTGCCCGAAACGGGCAGCAAGGGCAGCCCTAAGGGCTACCCGAACCGCCCCCCCTATTCTATTAAAAAAAAAATTTTTTGTTGGCCGGAATCCGGCGACGGAGCTCCGGCGATGGCGATGACGACTAGGGTTTTCAAAAGGTGTTTTGGAATATCAAAGTGTCATGGACCTTGAGTTGTTGGGCCATTGGATGGCCAACACATTTGTGATTTTAAATGGGACAAAATGTTTTTGGTGAAAAATGAGTTTTTGGGCCCTTAAGTTTAAAATTACAAAAGTTGCAAATTTTTCTCATGAAATAAATAATTTAAGTTGGACTTTAATTATTTATAGTAAATGGTGATTTACAAGAAATTCGATTATAAATAAATTAATTTGAAAGTAGACAAAGGTGTTTGTATACTTTGTTAATTTACTTTATAATCGTGGCGGTTAGTGATTGGATCAAGATATATAATATTGGATCAATTAATTATTGTGATAATTAATTGATGGTGTATGATATGTGATATTATGCATGAAGGATGATCAAAAGCCCAAGCCCAATTTGCTAGGTGTATGCTAGGATATTTGTGTTGAATGATTGTAATAATTATCAATTTAAAGTGGGCTTGGTTTATGGCCCGTTCCCACCCCCCATGAGATGTATCCCTATGTGCCATGGATATTTAATTGTAAATATTAGTATAGTGGATGATCAAGATTGGAAGATGGTGGCCATGATGATTATGAAGATCGAAGACATGTAAATATTAGAAGCTTATGTAAATGTTGCATTTGCATCCCATGCATTTCCCTAGGATTGGACCTAGGCCCGTGTTTAGCTCACACGGGCCATTAGTGTAGTGACCCGTTCCAGAATCACCTACTAATCAGAACTTAAGCATGCAAAATTAACATTAAACTGAATCAGGTAAAACAGCGGAAAAACAGTAATACAACCCAATCGAATCTGTAAGTACAAAATACTTAAACAACCAGATCGAACTAAATACCAAGAACAAATACCAACAACTACAGGTCAACCTCTGCCAGCTCCCTGTCCACTCCCTCCTGGACCGTCCAACCTGAGACCTGCCCCATCGAATAGGGTGTCCAAAACAGAGATAAACCGAGGACGTGAGCATAAAACGCTCAGCACCGAAAGCATGAGTATACAAGACTATGACATGCATGTATGCAAAATGTACTGGATACCAGGATCTGGGTATATCGAAATACTGCTCAGGTAAATGACGTCAAGGTATGTAGCACTCTGCGCCGTCGCACCAGGAGGTGGCTCCCATACCAAAATAAACCTGTGGATATACCGGTGACCTGACCACCGTCGGCCAACGGGGTCCAACCATCCACAACAAACGAGGGCTGAGCACCCTCTCAACAGGCTATCTCAAAGATAATCAGGCTCAACATGATTATGCAAATGCCGCATAATAAACCATGCATCATATGACAGATAATAATGCAACATATAAACATGCAACACATAGTAAAGCATACTCAATCCTGCTATCTCGGATAGTACTTTCGTACCTCAAATCAGTAGATCCTAGCAATCAGCCCTAGAATCAAGCCTGCGTCCGTAGTCAGCCCACTGATGCCGCTAGCTCCCAACTAGAGCACAGCTCCGCTACAAGACTAGTAGCTCCCCGCTAGTGCCTAATCCTCGGGAAAAGACTAGAAACCCATCAGAAACGACTAAAACGCTCTGGAACACTCGGAATTGGCGAGTAACAAATGAAGCCTCGCGCCTCTATTTATAGACAACGATCGGAAGATCCGATCCGGCACACTTCGGACGATCCGAACTCTGATCGGACGATCCGAACCTTGCATGTCTTCCACGTGTCCAGCCACCTGTCTTCGGACGATCCGAACCCTGATCGGACGATCCGAACTCTGCATGTCTTCCACGTGTCCAGCCACCTGTCTTCGGACGATCCGAACCCTGATCGGACGATCCGAACTCTGCATGTCTTCCACGTGTCCAGCCACCTGTCTTCGGACGATCCGAACCCTTTTCGGACGATCCGAACCCTATTCGGACGATCCGAACCCGGTTCGGTCCTTCCGATCTCACCGAAATATAATTAATCCAATAATTAACTCAAATTAGGCATCGGGATACTACATTCTCCCCCCCTAAAAAGGATTTCGTCCGCGAAATCGAGTCTGAAGAATGACAATTCTGAACAACAATACATTCAACTTAAGAATGAATTACAACTGAAAGTACAACTGAAATTACAATCATAACTGAAAATACTACAACTAGAACAACTCTGGATGCTCTGACCGCATGCGACTCTCTAGTTCCCAAGTAGCTTCTTCAGTACCTCGGCGCTGCCACTGCACTAAGACAAGAGGAATAGTCTTATTCCGCAGTACCTTATCCTTCCGGTCTAAGATCGAAACCGGTCTTTCTACAAAAGACAAATCCGGATTCAGCTGAACTTCTGTCGGATGCAAAACATGAGACTCATCCGCTACGTATCGTCTCAACAAGGACACATGAAACACATTGTGAACACTAGACAGATACGGTGGCAAAGCTAATCTGTAGGCCAAATCTCCCACACATTCTAAGATCTCAAAAGGACCAATGAATCTCGGAGATAGCTTACCCTTGAGTCCAAATCTCAGAATCCTCCGAAAAGGTGATACCTTGAGAAACACTTTCTCACCTGCATCAAAATGAAGAGGTCTGCGCTTGGTGTTCGCATAACTCGCTTGTCGATCCTGAGCAGTCTTAATCCGCTGTTTGATCACAAGAACTTTGTCCATGGCCTGCTGAATCAATTCTGGACCCTCGACCTGTCGTTCTCCGACTTCCTCCCAGAATAGAGGAGTACGACAACGTCGACCATACAATGCTTCAAACGGAGACATACCAATACTCCTATGAAAACTGTTGTTGTATGCAAACTCTATCAGTGGCAGATGATCCTGCCAAGCTGGCCCGAAATCCATCACACAAGATCTCAACATATCCTCAAGAGTACGAATAGTCCTCTCTGACTGACCGTCAGTCTCTGGGTGATATGCAGTACTCAAACTCAAGGTAGTGCCCAAAGCTTGCTGAAAGCTGCCCCAAAATCTAGATGTAAATCGAGGATCTCTGTCACTAACGATACTCACGGGCACACCATGAAACCGTACAATCTCCTGAATGTACAACCGTGCCATCCGATCGAAAGTGAAATCTCTGTTATATGGAAGAAAATGGGCAGACTTAGTAAGCCGATCCACTACCACCCAGATAGCATCTCTATTCCCCACAGACATAGGCAAGTGAGTCACGAAGTCCATCGTGATATGCTCCCACTTCCACTCCGGAATAGGAAGATTCTGCAACAAACCTCCAGGTCGTCGATACTCAGCCTTCACCTGCTGACAGACTAGGCACTTGGAGACATACTGATAAACATTACGTTTCATACCTTTCCACCAAAATCGAGTCCTCAAATCCTTATACATCTTGTTGCTCCCTGGATGAACACTCAACTTGCTACGATGAGCCTGGGACAAAATCTCCTCCCTCAAAGTGTCATCTTCCGGTACAACAACACGACCAGATAAGCACAAAAGACCCTCGGACTGATAGTGGAAACCAGAAGTATTATCTCCATCAGCCAACCGAGCTAATTTCTGAATCTTAGAATCAGACATCTGAGCATCTCTAATCCGAGAATACAAAACTGGCTCGGACAAAATAGTATCTATACGGATACTCTCTGTTCCCTTCCGATGCTTACAATTGAATCCCATCGAACAGAAATCCTGAATAATCCCAGATACAGCACAAGTCTGAAGAGCAGATAATCTCACCTTGCGACTAAGAGCATCGGCCGTGAGATTCGCAGATCCTGGATGATACTTGATCTCATAATCGTAATCCTTGAGTAGATCCATCCAACGACGCTGACGCATGTTCAACTCAGCCTGAGTGAACAGATGCTTCAAACTCTTATGATCAGTGAAGATCTCAAATCGCTCACCATACAGATAATGGCGCCAGATTTTCAAAGCAAAAACGATCGCTGCTAATTCCAGATCATGAACAGGATAGTTTTCCTCATGAGGCTTTAACTGTCTCGACGCATAAGCAATCACATGCTCATTCTGCATCAGAACACACCCTAGTCCCTATAAAGAGGCATCGGTGTAAACACTGAAACCACCAGATCCAGACGGTAAAGCCAAAACAGGCGCAGATGTCAAACGTCTGCGAAGTTCCAAGAAACTCTCTTCGCACTCTGATGTCCATTCAAATGAAACATCTTTCCGAGTGAGCTGAGTAAGTGGCTTAGCAATCTGAGAGAAGTTGACAATGAAACGGCGATAATACCCAGCCATCCCAGAAAACTGCGGATCTCGGCTACTGTCGTCGGACGCGACCAGTTCAATACCGCTTCCACCTTGCTTGGGTCAACTGAAACTCCCTTGCTAGAAATGATATGACCAAGGAATACAACCCTGTCAATCCAAAACTCACATTTACTCAACTTCGCATAAAGCTGGTTCTCGACGAAGTGTCTGTAAAATAATCCTTAAGTGTTGTGCGTGTTCTTGCTGATCATGCGAATAGATTAAGATATCATCTATAAACACCACAACAAACTTATCCAAGAATTTCCGAAAAACCCGATTCATCAGATCCATAAAAACTGCTGGTGCATTCGTCACCCCAAAAGGCATAACCAGAAACTCATAATGCCCATACCGGGTCCTGAATGCAGTCTTCGATATATCTCCCTGATGAACTCGAAGCTGATGATAACCAGACCTTAAATCAATTTTGGAATACACAGAGGTACCTTGCAGTTGATCAAATAAATCATCAATCCGTGGCAACGGATACTTATTCTTTATCGTAGCACGATTCAACTGCCGATAATCTATGCAGAGCCGCATAGAACCATCCTTCTTTTTGACAAAAAGAACTGGTGCTCCCCACGGGGACACACTGGGTCGAATATACCCCTTGTCAAGAAGATCCTGCAACTGCTGTTTCAATTCTTGCATCTCCGATGGAGCTAAACGATAAGGAGCTCTAGAGATTGGTGTCGTGCCTGGCACTAAATCAATGCCGAAATCCACATCCCGAACGGGAGGAAAACCAGGAATCTCCTCGGGAAAAACATCCGGAAAATCGCAAACCACTGGAATGTCACTGATACCGACACTAACTGCGGACGAATCAATAGCATAGATAAGGTAGCCTTCCCCGCCCGACTCTAAAGCACGACAGGCTTTCAGAGCAGAAACCACAGGCATCGGGGGTCGCGCTCCCTCTCCATAGAAAAACCAACTGTCGCCCTCAACTGGACGAAACTGCACAAACTTCTGATAACAGTCCACAGTAGCTCTAAACACAGTCAGCACATCTATTCCCAGAATGCAATCAAAATCCTCCATCGCAAGAATCATCAAATTAGCAGTTAAAACATTACCCTCAAACTCTAGAGGACAACCCAAAACTAGACGTTTAGCTAACACCGAATGACCCATCGGTGTGGAAACAGATACCACAACGCCCAAAGAAGTGAAAGGTAATGCATGACGCTTAGCAAATCTCGTAGATATGAATGAATGAGATGCACCAGTGTCAATGAGAACGTAAGCAGGTAATCCACATAATAAAAACACACCTGCGATAACTCTCTCGTTCTCCTCAGCCGCCTGATCCTGGTTAAGAGCAAAGACCTGCCCTTGAGTACGCGGTCGGAGGTTAGAACCCTGAGTAGACTGTCCCTGCTGTGGCCTCTGATGAACTGAAGCCTGAGAACCAGATCCTGATCCTCCGCCCGTCTGTGGACAATCTCTCTTCATGTGGCCCATCTCACCGCACTTGTAACAAGCACCCGCAACCTTGCGACAACGCTCCGTCGGATGATCCTTCCCGCAGTGCTGACACGGGCCCCTCTTCTTCCCAAAATGGTGAACTCCTCCAGATCCAGAGGAAGAAGAAGTAGATCCAGCTTTCTTGAATGCTTGGGCGCGGGGACCCAAGGAACTAGTAGGACGAGCAGACTGCATGGCTCGACCTCTCAGCAAACTGCCCTCAGCCTGGCGACAACGATTCACAAGACCCTCATACGATGTCGGATCATCGCAGACAACAACCCGATCATAAATCTCCTGATTGAGGCCCTGAAGAAAATGGTTATACTTGGCCATAGCATTGTCACTGACATGCGGAACATACGGAAGCAACTCAAAGAACTTCTGCTGATACTCATCAACAGACAAACTTCCCTGCTTCAGATTGATCAACTCAATCGCCTTGGTCTGCAGAAGAGCTGGCGGAAAGTAAAGCAACATGAAAGCGGCTCGGAAATCGGCCCAAAGAACTCGACCCTGTCGCTGAACTATCGGTGCAGAGGTAGACCTCCACCACTTGCGCGCACCACCCTCCAGCAAGAAATCAAGGGTATCAATCTGCTGCTCCGCCGAGCACTGAAAAGTCTTGAAGCAGCTCTCCATCCTCTCGAGCCAGTTCTTCGCAACATCCGGGGTCTCACCGCCTGAAAGAGGTTTCGGCCCCATCTGCAAGAACCGATGCATACTAAAACTCCGAGGCTCATCACGACGGTGTTGACGACGTTCTCGATGCTCTCGACGACGCTCCCGATCGTCGTGGTCTCCCCAGCGTCCAACGCTGCCATGACTACTAGCATCGTCGTCAAAACCAGACATCTTTTAGCTACAAAAGTTACCAGAGAATAAACCCAAAAGAACAGTTCTAAATCCCAAAATCTTGATGCATGCTCTGATACCATAAATGTAGTGACCCGTTCCAGAATCACCTACTAATCAGAACTTAAGCATGCAAAATTAACATTAAAACTGAATCAGGTAAAACAGCGGAAAAAAAATAATACAACCCAATCGAATCTGTAAGTACAAAATACTTAAACAACCAGATCGAACTAAATACCAAGAACAAATACCAACAACTACAGGTCAACCTCTGCCAGCTCCCTGTCCACTCCCTCCTGGACCGTCCAACCTGAGACCTGCCCCATCGAATAGGGTGTCCAAAACAGAGATAAACCGAGGACGTGAGCATAAAACGCTCAGCACCGAAAGCATGAGTATACAAGACTATGACATGCATGTATGCAAAATGTACTGGATACCAGGATCTGGGTATATCGAAATACTGCTCAGGTAAATGACGTCAAGGTATGTAGCACTCTGCGCCGTCGCACCAGGAGGTGGCTCCCATACCAAAATAAACCTGTGGATATACCGGTGACCTGACCACCGTCGGCCAACGGGGTCCAACCATCCACAACAAACGAGGGCTGAGCACCCTCTCAACAGGCTATCTCAAAGATAATCAGGCTCAACATGATTATGCAAATGCCGCATAATAAACCATGCATCATATGACAGATAATAATGCAACATATAAACATGCAACACATAGTAAAGCATACTCAATCCTGCTATCTCGGATAGTACTTTCGTACCTCAAATCAGTAGATCCTAGCAATCAGCCCTAGAATCAAGCCTGCGTCCGTAGTCAGCCCACTGATGCCGCTAGCTCCCAACTAGAGCACAGCTCCGCTACAAGACTAGTAGCTCCCCGCTAGTGCCTAATCCTCGGGAAAAGACTAGAAACCCATCAGAAACGACTAAAACGCTCTGGAACACTCGGAATTGGCGAGTAACAAATGAAGCCTCGCGCCTCTATTTATAGACAACGATCGGAAGATCCGATCCACTTCGGAAGATCCGATCCGGCACACTTCGGACGATCCGAACTCTGATCGGACGATCCGAACCTTGCATGTCTTCCACGTGTCCAGCCACCTGTCTTCGGACGATCCGAACCCTGATCGGACGATCCGAACTCTGCATGTCTTCCACGTGTCCAGCCACCTGTCTTCGGACGATCCGGACCCTGATCGGACGATCCGAACTCTGCATGTCTTCCACGTGTCCAGCCACCTGTCTTCGGACGATCCGAACCCTTTTCGGACGATCCGAACCCTATTCGGACGATCCGAACCCGGTTCGGTCCTTCCGATCTCACCGAAATATAATTAATCCAATAATTAACTCAAATTAGGCATCGGGATACTACAATTAGTATTGGGGCGATTGATCATCCTTGTTTGTTTACTGTTTATAATATATGCAGGATATGTTATAAATAATGAGTATGTGCGTTATTATTATGATAATAACAAAGTTGCATGAATCCGGCAAACATACGATCAAACATGGCGAGCTTTTAAAATAAAATTAATGATGAGACCTTTCAAAATTAAAAACCCTCATTTTGAATAAGATTCAAAATTAATATCAAGCCCGAAAAGGGGAATTATAAATTTGTTTATAATTTCCTTGTCTTCCATCGACAATGGGTGCATGATGAACGCAACCCGTACTCGGGGCTCGGCTCATATTATTGGGGGGGCCCTGGGTGCCGGAAAGTTGTGACATCCATTGACATGGTGATGTGAACTACGTGGAACTCCCATGATTTCGGCTCATATTATTGAGGGAACTCATGGCGACCGTCCATTAAGGTTCAATATCGATGGGTTAGGCTTGACACGTAAAGATGAACGACGTCATATTATTGGGTCCTAATCAAACGTGAGACAAAAGTTTACGTTAAGGGTTGCATTGTGATGCAATTGGAAACTACCTTTTAGGAATTGTGATTGGCTGATATTATTCGGGATCATAATTCGCTAATTGGACCTTACGTACCTACTGAGGAAAGGAGTTTCCCGCTTTCACTAGAGGGTAGTGAAAGATGTCAAAACAGTGGGAGCCAATATTTATGAAGTAAAAGTCCAAACTTCATATCTTACTAAATATTTTAAAATAGTCATCAACATTTATCTGTTTTTACTTTTCAGTACAAATTGACAATGTCAACGCTTCGCAATCCAATATCCGTAATACTCGACAAAAACATATTAACTGGACCTAATTACCTCACTTGGCTAAGAAACCTAAAAATCGTCTTGAATTCGGAAAGGGTAGCATATACACTGACTGAGTCGCCCCCTGTTGAGGCTCCGACTCACTGCAATCCTGAGGAATTGCAGGCTTACAAGGAATGGTGTGACCATGACTTGATAGCCAGGTGTTATATGCTGACTTCTATGAATGATGAGCTGCAGAGGCGTTTTGAGGGTGCAAAGAGTGCTGCTGACATTCATTTGCACCTCAAGGAGCTCTTTGGAGAGCAAACACGTCCTCTTAGGCATGCTACCGTCAAGGAGCTGATCACTTTATGCATGCAAGATGGGGCCTCGGTCCATGAGCATGGCCTAAAGGTGATCGGGCTCGTGGACAAGCTCGTTGGCATGGATCTGATCTTGCCTTCGGAGTTGACCACCGACGTGTTGCTCTTATCGTTGCCTAGCTCATTTGATCTTTTTGTGGTGAACTTCAACATGAACAAGATTGAACCGACCCTTGAGGAGTTGGTGAATATGCTTGTTACGTTTGAATCCACCATCAAGAAAGAGAAGTTGGTTCTTTATGTGGGTTCTTCATCTGGTACGAAGATTGATCCACATGGGAATGGAAAGAAGCGTTCTTTCCAACGTCCCAAGAAGAACGTGCCCTTGTTGAGGCAATCTCCGAATCCCGTTGTGGCAGCCACACCAGTTAAGGCTGACAAGACTGCTGATGAATGTCATCACTACAGAAAGCCTGGACATTGGAGGCGAAATTGCAAGGAATATCTGGCCCAGAAGTGTTCTGGAAACGGTATGTTCTAAATTTAAGTAAACGTTTCAATTAACTCTACTTCTTGGGTATTAGATACCGGATGTGACTCACATCTCTATAATGAGTTATAGGTGATGGGAAGAAGTAGAATGCTTAAGGAAGGTGTGACCTTCTAGAGGATGGGCAATGAAGCAAGAGTTGCTGCCAAGGCTATTGAAGATGTTTACTTATTATTGAACAATAGTTTAAGTTAATTTTATGATATGTTTTGTTTGTACCTAATTTTGTAAAAACATTGTTTCCATTTCTATGGTGATAAAAATGGATATTCTTGTTTATTTTGCCAAGGTGTTTGCAACATTTACATGAATGAATGTTTGATTGGTACTGGTAAACTTGAAAACGATCTCTATAACTTAAAATTAAAAGATATTCCACTAAATGTCCATTCAAAGGCATACACCATATGAGATATGGATGGGTAAGCCTCCTAAGTATTCTTATCTTAGAATATGGGGTGCCCTGCTTATGAAGCAGGTAGTGGGAGATAAATTGGATAGTCGATCCATTTTATGCTAATTTGTGGGATATCCAATGAATTCGATTGGATACTACTTCTATCATCCCCAAGAAACAAAAGTGTTTGTTTCTAGGAATGCGACCCTTTTGAAAGGGAATTTCTATTGGATAGAAATAGGGAGATGATAGAACTCGAAGAGGTTCGAGAGACACCCACAATTGAAGAACCCACACCCGAAGAGCCAAGAGAGGAGATACAAGCTCCTAGAAGATACGAGAACGTCTCGAGTCCACCTATGAGGTATGGTCAGCTTCTTGAAGAGGGCCACGATGAGCCTAACCATGGATGTGATCCAAGGACCTTCAAGGAAGCGTTATCTGATGCCGATTCATCCAAATGGCTTGAAGCGATGGAATCTGAGATGAATTCCATGCATCCGAACCAAGTGTGGGATCTTATAGATCCACCTGAGGGAAAGGTTCCCATAGGGACTTGGGACGGATGGGAAGGTATTGACCTTCAAGGTGCGATTGGTGGAAAAAGGATATACTCAAAGAGAAGGAGTTGACTTTGAGGAAACCTTTTTCTCCAGTCGCAATGTTCAAGTCCATAAGGATTTTGCTAGCCATAGCAGCATGGTATGACTATGAGATATGGCAGATGGATGTCAAGACAGACTTTCTTAATGGGGATTTTAAGAAAGTTATTTACATGTCTTAACCTGAAGGTTTAACATCTATCGGAAGTGAGCATATGGTATGCAAACTTCAGAGATCTATTTATGATCTAAAGCAGGCATCTAGGAGTTGGAACCTCAGATTCGACAGTACAATCAAATAGTTTGATTTACTAAGAGTCCTGAGGAACCCTATGTGTATAAGAAGGTCAGTGGGAGTGTTGTGACATTCCTGGTGTTATATGTTGATGACATTCAACTCATTGGGAATGATGTAGGAATGTTGCAATCAACTAAGATATGGTTAGCGAGTAAGTTCTCGATGCAGGACTTGGGTGAAGCATCTTTTGTATTGGGAATACAGATCTATAGAGATAGATCGAGAAGATTGCTTGGTCTCACCCAGTCCACATACATTGATACCATCGTGAAGCCGTTCTCGATGGATGAGTCCAAGGGAGGACATCTACCAATGTGTCATGGCATGTCCCTATCCAAGTCTGTCTCCCAAGACTGATGCAGAGATAGTGGCGATGACACGCATTCCGTATGCTTCGGCAATTGGTAGCATCATGTATGGGATGATATCTACACGTCTTGACGTGGCTTTCGCACTAAGTGTAGTGAGTAGATATCAATCGAACCCTGGTCTTCCACACTGGAAAGCTGTGAAAGACATCCTCAAGTAGTTGAGAAGGAGCAATAAATTGTTCTTGGTCTATGGGGTGGAGAACTAAAATTGGAAGGCTATACCGACTCTAGCTTCCAAAGCGATATCGATGACTCGAAGTCAACCTCTGGTTTTGTATTCATGCTCTATGGTGCTGCTGTCTCTTGGAAGAGTTCCAAGCGAGACAATACTACGGATTCCAGCACAGAGGCCGAATACATTGCTGCATCAGATGCAGCAAGGGAGGCTGTTTGGATAAGGAATTTCGTCCAAGAGTTGGGCGTCATTCCTAATGGAGTTGCTCCTGTCCCGGTGTTGTGTGACAACACGGGAGCTATAGCTCAAGCAAAGGAGCCTAGGTCTCATCAGAAATCCAAACTAGTATTGAGAAAGTACCACATCCTCGGAGAGATTGTGGAAAGAGGAGAAGTGTCTTTTGACAAAGTCGGCTCCGCCGATAATGTTGTTGATCCACTAGCTACGCCTTTACCTGGACCATTATTCGACAAGCATCGCGAATCAATGGGTTTAAAGCATATGGGTAGTTGGCTCTAGTGCAAGTGGGAGATTGTTAGAGTAGGTGCCCGTCGAGCCAAGTGTTGGCCGAGTGTTCACAATGAAACTCTATGTATAAGCAATCTTTATTTTAATAATGTTTGAGATTATTATTATGGCACATCTTTATCTGTATACCCATGCTAGTTGCATAGATAAAACCCTTGAATATACAAATAGTAGAAAGAATATGAGATGCTCATATGATGAGTATCATGAAACTCATATTTGTAATACTGTATATTCTAAACGGTTCCTAGTCGATTCAGCCGCCACTAAGAAGGATATAGGCCGCTAGAGTTCGAGACTAGTATCTGCGATGTGAGTACCATGTTTCATTGGTAGGGGACATTGTGATGTCCGAACATGCAGATAGGTGCTCCTTGTAGAGTGCACTGAACAACCCTCCATAAAAGGACTTTCCAAGTGGTTCTCACTTATCGAGTGGAAATGTCCTAGTTTATGGTTGTACAGAATTAGTCCTTATGACCCGGGACAACATTGAGACTCTATGTGCTAGAATTACACTTTGACTTGTTTACCGACTCTTATGGGGTCATCAGGTGGCAAGGTTGGGTGTTCTGTCGAAACACATAGGAGTCGATGCATTGTAGTCGGGGATTCACCGCTTACCTTCGGGTATGGATATCCTATGTGTTATCATGTGTATGTAGATCGAAATCTCTGGCCAGAGTATGGTGGTAATTATGAAAGGGTTTCATAGATTACACCATCGATGCAACTACGACATGACACATAGTATCGATTCATTGACAACTCTCGATAAACCAATGGTTGTCGAATCGATCGGGATATATGAGTTGAAGGGACCGTACTGTACGCTAACCATAATTGAATGGTTCTTGCAGGCACTATCATGTGATACCTAGGGAATCACGTAAGCGATGCTGCTAGGCGTTTAACGTGATTGGTTGGGTACTATCAGACTTGAGTTCTGACGTTCTTATTATCAAGGTGTTGATAAATAAGAATGGAGCAATTGGGGTATGCTCATATAAGGACATGTTTAGTCCGAATCACATAGAGATGTGAACCCACGGCTAGTTGTATCAATGAACCATTGAGGGCCACACAAGTACTAGCTTTCTAGATCCCGTTGAGAAGTTAAAATAGTTCAATGTGTTGAACGGCTTATAAAGGAGTTTATAAGCGTGAGTTTGTAAATTTAGTTCAATGTTCAATGTGTTTGTACTTTATAGCGTGAGTCTATAAAGGAGAAATTAGTTCAATGTGTTGAACGACTTATAAATGAGTTTATAAGTGTAAAGAAAAATAGAAGTATGACTTCTATGGGAGAAATGTAAATTTTAATTTAAGGAAGTGTTCCTAAATTAAAATTGGCCAAGTGAATAATGTAATTGAAAATTGTGATTTTCATAAACATTATTATGGACTAAATTAAATTAATTCAAGTGTTGAATTAATTAAACACTAGTGGGCCTAGTAGAGTCCAAATAATTAAATTAATTCAAGTGTTGAATTAATTAAATTATATTGAGTCTTGAAGAGCTTAATTAAAATAATTATTTAACTAGTGGGACTTGGGTAAATTCAAGTAATGTTTAATTAGTCTCAAATATGTTTGAGATAATTAAAATTTAGTCCAAGGTTTTAATTTGATTAAAAACCATATAATATGCATGCATGGGAGGTGAAAGGTTGGGAGACTACTTTTTGTGTTTTCAAGGCATGGCATGCAACTTTTTGGAACAACTTTTCCCACAACCAAAAAAATGTCTCTCCTTCTCTCCTAGCATGAATAGTGGCCGAGTTACTATTCACATTTTTCTCCAAGTTTTTCTCTCAATTTTCTTCTTCAATTGTTGAGGAAAGAAATCACTTCTCTTTGAATAATCTTCTTATTTTTCTAGTGCAAAATAAGAAGGGTTCTAGCTAGTTAGTGGTGGGCTTGATTGGAAGAAAGGAGTCCAAAAGAAAGGTGAAGCTTGTAGATTGTCTACCTTCAAGAGCTAAGGTGTTTACACCTTAGTTGGAGCCACAATCAATCTTTGAGATTGATAGGTAATTTTCTCAACACCCTATGCTTGAAAGTTGAGATTTTTGTATATGCTACAATAGTACACATGGTGGCCGAAAATTTCCTTGCAAGAAAATATGATTTTCGAAAATTTTGTAGCTTCCGTTGTGTTTTTCGGTCACCTTATTCGATCCCTTTCACCCTTGCCAGAACCCTTCTGCTCAAGATATTCCCTGCAGTTGCGCCTCCAATGTCCAGGCTTCTTGCAGTGATGACAGATGTCAACTGTCTTCTCAGCCTTGGCTGGCGCGGCTGCCACTACGGGACTCGGAGTCTGCCTCTTCAAGGGCTCGCTCTTCTTAGGGCGCTTGAAAGAACGCTTCTTTCCCTTCCCAGGTGGACCGGTCTTCGTGCCAGATGAAGAGCCCACATAAAGAACCGACTTCTTCTTTTTGATGGTGGACTTAAAGGTCACAAGCATGTTCACCAACTCTTCAAGGCTGGGCTCGAGCTTGTTCATATTGAAGTTCACGACAAAAGGATCGAAAGAGCTATGCAGCGACAGCAACAGCACATCCGTGGTCAACTCCGATGGCAAGATCAAATCCATGCCAACAAGCTTGTCCACGAGCCCAATCAACTTTAGGCCATGCTCATGGACCGAAGTCCCATCTCGCATGCGTAAAGCGATGAGCTCCTTTACTGTGGCATGCCTCAAAGGCCGAGTTTGCTCACCAAAGAGCTCCTTGAGGTGCATATGAATGTCAGCAGCATTCTTAGCATCCTCGAATCGCCTTTGCAGCTCATCGTTCATCCAAGCCTGCATATAACACCTCGCCTTCAAGTCATGGTCGCACCAATCCTTGTAGGTCTGCAATTCCTCAGGAGTGCAGCTGGTCGGAGCCTCAGCAGGGGGCGACTCAGTCAGTGTGTATGCGATTTTCTCCGAGTTTAAGACAATCTTTAAATTTCTTAGCCAAGTGATATAGTTTGGTCCGGTTAGAACGTGTTTTTCGAGAATTACGGAAAACGGGTTGCGAATTGATGACATTGTCACAGATTTGTACTGAAAAGTAAAACAGATAAATGTTAATGACTATTTTAAAATATTTAATAAGATATAAAGTTTGGACTTTTACTTTATAAATTATCGCTCCCACTGTTTTGACATTTTCACTACCCTCTAGTGAAAACGGGAAACACTTTCCTCAGTAGGTACGTAAGGTCCAATCGGCGAATTGTGATCCCGAATAATATCGGCCATCACAATTCCTAAAAGGTAGTTTCCAATTGCATCGCCATGCAACCCTCTACGTAAACTTTTGTCTCACGTTTGATTAGGACCCAATAATATGACGTCGTTCATCTTCACGTGTAAAGCCTAACCCATCGATATTGAACCTTAATGGACGGTCGCCATGAGTTCCCTCAATAATATGAGCCGAAATCATGGGAGTTCCACGTAGTTCACATTACTATGTCAATGGATGTCACAGCTTTCCGGCACCCAGGGCCCCCTCAATAATATGAGCCGAGCCCCGAGTACGGGTAGCGTTCATCATGCATCCATTGTCGATGGAAGACAAGGAAATTATAAACAAATTTATAATTCCCCTTTTCGGACTTGATATTAATTTTGAATCTTATTCAAAATGAGGGTTTTTAATTTTGAAAGGTCTCATCATTAATTTTATTTTAAAAGCTCGCCATGTTTGATCGTATGTTTGCCGGATTCATGCAACTTTGGTATTATCATAATAATAACGCACATACTCATTATTTATAACATATCGTGCATATATTATAAATAGAAAACAGTACAAGGATGATCAATTGCCCCAAAACTAATGGCCCGTGTGAGCTAAACACGGGCCTAGGTCCAATCCTAGGGTAAATGCAAGGGATGCAATGCAACTACATTATTACATTAGCATCCAATATTACATGTCTTCGATCTTCATAATCACCAAGGCCACCATCTTCCAATCTTGATCTTCCACTATTCTAATATTTACAATTAAATATCCATGGCACATAGGGACACATCTCATGGGGTGGGAACGGGCCATAAACCAAGCCCACTTTAAATTGATAATTATTACAATCATTCAACACAAATATCCTAGCATACACCTGGCAAATTGGGCTTGGGCTTTTGATCATCCTTCATGCATAATATCACATATCATACACCATCAATTAATTATCACATAATTAATTGATCCAATATTACATATCTTGATCCAATCACTAACCGCCACAATTATAAATTAAATTAACAAAGTATATAAACACCTTTGTCTACTTTCAAATTAATTTATTTATAATCGAATTTCTTGTAAATCATAATTTACTATAAATAATTAAATTCCAACTTCAATTATTTATTTTATGAGAAAATATGTGCAACAATTGTAAATTTAAACTTAAGGGCCCAAAAACCATTTTTCACCAAAAATATTTTGGCCCATTTAAATTTCACAAATTATGTTGTCCATCCAATGGCCCAACATCTCAAGGCCCATGACACTAAGATTGTCCAAAACACTTTTGGAAACCCTAGCCATCATCGCCGTCGCCGGAGCTCCGTCGCCGGAGCTCCGTCGCCGGATTCCAGCAACAAAAAATTTTTTCTTTTTTTAATTTTAAAAACTGCAATTTTCGGGCAGCCCCTCGGGCTGCCCTTTGCTGCCCGAAAAACAAGGGTAGCTCGGGCAGCCCTCGGGCAGCAACATGCTGCCCGAAAAAATGTTTTTTTTTTTGTTTTTTGCTTCAAAATTTTCGGCCCTTTGATTTTATTGCACAAAAAATCTCAAACGGTTAGAAATCGATCTCAACATAATATTATGCAAATATTACACAAAAACCGTAACCTTAGCTCGGATACCACTTGAAAGAGGACCGGTTACGGTGGCCGGAAGCGCAACGGAAGTCAAAATATTTAAATTTTCATGCTTAAATTTCGGCCACCCTTGGTTTGTGCAATATTTACATTTCAAAACACCATAAAACATACATAGGGTGTTTTAGAATTTACCTATCAATCACAAGGATTGATGAATGGCACCAACTTTGTTGTGAACAACAAAGCTCTTCAAATGGAAGACAAGTCTACAAGCTCCTCCTCCTTGCTTCTAAATCAAGCCCACCACAAGCTATGTAAAACCCCTCAAGTTTTGCACTAGAAAAACTTAAGGATTTTTCAAAGAGAAGATTTTATTCTCCAAGAATGAAGAACAAAACAAGAAGAAAAATGGAGAGAATTTTGAGAGCAAATTTCGGCCAAGACAAGTGAGTGAATGAGGGAGTGAAGTCTAGACTTGGGTGTGGGAAAAGTGAAAAAGTTGATCCCCATTCCATGCATTATTTTATTAAAAAGTATTCAAAGTCTCTTCACCTCCCAAGCATGCAAACCCTAGCATGTCATGTATATAATATGGTTTTTAACACATTAAAAACCATAGACTAAATTTTAATTATCTCAAACATTTTTGAGATTAATTAAATACTACTTGAATTTATTCAAGTCCCACTAGTTAAATAATTATTTTAATTGAGCTCTACAAGACTCAATATTATTAATTCAACACTTGAATTATTTTTAATTATTTGGACTCTACTAGGTCCACTAGTGTTTAATTAATTCAACACTTGAATTAATTTAATTTAGTCTCCAATAATGTTTATGAAAATCACAATTTTCAACTACATTATTTACTTGGCCAAATTTTAATCTTAGGAACACTTCCATAAATTAAAATTTATATTTCTCTCTTAGAAGTCATACTTCTATTTTTCTTAACGCTTATAAACACATTTATAAGCCGTTCAACACATTGAACTATTTTACTTCTCATCGGGATTTACAAAGCCAGTACTTGTGTGGCCCTCAATGGTTCATTGATACGACTAGCCGTGGGTTCACATCTCCATGTGATTCGGACTAAACATGTCCTTATTCGAGCATACCCCTATTGCTCCATTCTTACTTGTCAACTCCTTGATAGTAAGAACGTCAGAACTCAAGTCTGATAGTACCCAACCAATCACGTTAAACGCCTAGCAGCATCGCTTACGTGATTCCCTAGGTATCACATGATAGTGCCTGCAAGAACCATTCAATTATGGTTAGCGTACAGTACGGTCCCTTCAACTCATATATCCCGACCGATTCGACAACTATTGGTTTATCGAGAGTTGTCAATGAATCGATACTATGTGTCATGTTGTGGTTGCATCGATGGTGTAATCTATGAAACCCCTTTCATAATTACCAACATACTCTGATCAGAGATTTCAACCCACACATACATGAAAAACACATAGGATATCCATACCCGTAGGTAAGCGGTGAATCCCCGGCTACAATGCATCGACTCCTATGTGTTTCGCCGTAACACCCAACCTTGCCACCTGATGACCCCATAAGAGTCGGTAAACAAGTCAAAGTGAAACGCTAGCACATAGAGTCTCAATGTTGTCCCGGGTCATAAGGACTAATGGTGTACAACCATAAACTAGGACTTTTCCACTCGATAAGTGAGAACCACTTGGAAAGTCCTTTATAGAGGGTTGTTCAGTGCACTCTACAAGGAGCACCTATCTGCATGCTCGGACATCACAATGTCCCCTACCAATGAAACATGGTACTCACATCGCAGATACTAGTCTCTAACTCGAGCGGCCTATATCCTTCTTAGTGGCGGCTGAATCGACTAGGAACCGTTTAGAATATACAGTATTACAAATATGAGTTTCATGATACTCATCATATGAGCATCTCATATTCTTTCTACTATTTGTATATTCAAGGACTTTATCTATGCAACTCGCATGGGTATAAAGATAAAGATGCGCCAAATTAATAAATTCAAATATTATTAAAATAAAGATCGTTTAATACAAAGAGTTTCATCGTGAACAGTCGGCCAACACTTGGCTCGACGTGCACCTACTCTAACAATTTGTTCTTTAGAGAAGTCGCTAGGTTGCATGGCATGCCTAGGACTATTGTTTCTGGTCGATATGTAAAATTCTTAAGTTACTTTTGGAATACTTTGTGGGCTAAACTTGGCACAAATTTGTTGTTTTCTACTACTTGTCATCCTCAAACGGATGGACAAACTGAAGTCGTCAATAGAACTTTGGGAACAATTTTGCGTGCTATTCTTAAAAAGAACTTGGATTGACATTTCTATGGACTTTATTTTGGGGTTTCCTAGGACTAAGAAGGGGAGGGATTCTATTTTTGTTGTTGTGGATAGATTCTCTAAGATGGCACATTTTATAGCTTGTCATAAAACCGATGATGCTTCAAATATTGCGGATTTGTTCTTTAGAGAAGTTGTTAGGTTGCATGGCATGACTAGGACTATTGCTTCTGATCGCGATGTTAAATTCTTGAGTTACTTTTGGAATACTTTTTGGGCTAAACTTGGCACAAAATTGTTGTTTTCTACTACTTGACCTCCTCAAACGGATGGACAAAGTGAGGTTGTCAATAGAACTTTGGGAACACTTTTGCGTGCTATTCTTAAAAAGAACTTGGATTGACATTTCTATGGACTTTATTTTGGGTTGTCTAGGACTAAGAAAGGGAGGGATTCTATTTTTTTTGTTGTGGATAGATTCTCTAAGATGAAAAATTTTATAGCTTGTCATAAAACCGATTATGCTTCAAACATTGCGGATTTGTTCTTTAGAGAAGTCGCTAGGTTGCATGGCATGCCTAGGACTATTGTTTCTGGTCGCGATGTTAAATTTTTGAGTTACTTTTGGAAGACTTTCTGGGCTAAACTTGGCACAAAATTGTTGTTTTCTACTGCTTGTCATCCTCAAACGGATGGACAAACTGAAGTTGTCAATAGAACTTTGGGAACACTTTTGCGTGTTATTCTTAAAAAGAACTTGGATCGACATTTCTATGGACTTTATTTTGGGGTTTCCTAGGACTAAGAAGGGGAGGGATTCTATTTTTGTTGTTGTGGATAGATTCTCTAAGATGGCACATTTTATAGCTTGTCATAAAACCGATGATGCTTCAAATATTGCGGATTTGTTATTTAGAGAAGTCGTTAGGTTGCATGGCATGACTAGGACTATTGCTTCTGATCACGATGTTAAATTCTTGAGTTACTTTTGGAATACTTTTTGGGCTAAACTTGGCACAAAATTGTTGTTTTCTACTACTTGACCTCCTCAAACGGATGAACAAAGTGAAGTTGTCAATAGAACTTTGGGAACACTTTTGCGTGCTATTCTTAAAAAGAACTTGGATTGACATTTCTATGGACTTTATTTTGGGTTGTCTAGGACTAAGAAAGAGAGAGATTCTATTTTTTTTGTTGTGGATAGATTCTCTAAGATGTCAGATTTTATAGCTTGTCATAAAATCGATTATGCTTCAAACATTGCGGATTTGTTCTTTAGAGAAGTCGTTAGGTTGCATGGCATGACTAGGACTATTGCTTCTGATCGCGATGTTAAATTCTTGAGTTACTTTTGGAATACTTTTTGGGCTAAACTTGGCACAAAATTGTTGTTTTCTACTACTTGTCATCCTCAAACGGATGGACAAACTGAAGTTGTCAATAGAACTTTGGGAACACTTTTGCGTGTTATTCTTAAAAAGAACATGGATTGACATTTCTATGGACTTTATTTTGGGTTGCTTAGGACTAAGAAGGGGAGGGATTCTATTTTTGTTGTTGTGGATAGATTCTCTAAGATGGCACATTTTATAGCTTGTCATAAAACTAATGATGCTTCAAACATTGCGGATTTGTTCTTTAAAGAAGTCGCTAGGTTGCGTGGCATGCCTAGGACTATTTTTTCTGGTTCGATGTTAAATTCTTGAGTTACTTTTGGAAGACTTTATGGGCTAAACTTGGCACAAAATTGTTGTTTTCAACTACTTGTCATCCTCAAACGGATGGACAAACCGAAGTCGTCAATAGAACTTTGGGAACACTTTTGCGTGCTATTCTTAAAAAGAACTTGGATTGACATTTCTATTGACTTTATTTTGGGGTTTCCTAGGACTAAGAAGGGGAGGGATTCTATTTTTGTTGTTGTGGATAGATTCTCTAAGATGGCACATTTTATAGCTTGTCATAAAACCGATGATGCTTCAAATATTGCGGATTTGTTATTTAGAGAAGTCGTTAGGTTGATGGCATGACTAGGACTATTGCTTCTGATCGCGATGTTAAATTCTTGAGTTACTTTTGGAATACTTTTTGGGCTAAACTTGGCACAAAATTGTTGTTTTCTACTACTTGACCTCCTCAAACGGATGGACAAAGTGAAGTTGTCAATAGAACTTTGGGAACACTTTTGCGTGCTATTCTTAAAAAGAACTTGGATTGACATTTCTATGGACTTTATTTTGGGTTGTCTAGGACTAAGAAAGAGAGAGATTCTATTTTTTTTTTGGATAGATTCTCTAAGATGGCAGATTTTATAGCTTGTCATAAAACCGATTATGCTTCAAACATTGCGGATTTGTTCTTTAGAGAAGTCGCTAGGTTGCATGGCATGCCTAGGACTATTGTTTCTGGTCGCGATGTTAAATTCTTGAGTTACTTTTGGAAGACTTTCTGGGCTAAACTTGGCACAAAATTGTTGTTTTCTACTACTTGTCATCCTCAAACGGATGGACAAACTGAAGTTGTCAATAGAAGTTTGGGAACACTTTTGCGTGCTATTCTTAAAAAGAACTTGGATTGACATTTCTATGGACTTTATTTTGGGTTGCCTAGGACTAAGAAAGAGAGAGATTCTATTTTTGTTGTTGTGGATAGATTCTCTAAGATGGCACATTTTATAGCTTGTCATAAAACCGATGATGCTTCAAACATTGCGGATTTGTTCTTTAGAGAATTTGTTAGGTTGCATGGCATGACTAGGACTATTGCTTCTGATCGCGATGTTAAATTCTTGAGTTACTTTTTGAATACTTTTTGGGCTAAACTTGGCACAAAATTGTTGTTTTCTACTACTTGTCATCCTCAAACGGATGGACAAACTGAAGTTGTCAATAGAACTTTGGGAACACTTTTGCGTGTTATTTTTAAAAAGAACTTGGATTGACATTTCTATGGACTTTATTTTGGGTTGCCTAGGACTAAGAAGAGGAGGGATTCTATTTTTGTTGTTGTGGATAGATTCTCTAAGATGGCACATTTTATAGCTTGTCATAAAACCGATGATGCTTCAAACATTGCGGATTTGTTCTTTAAAGAAGTCGCTAGGTTGCGTGGCATGCCTAGGACTATTTTTTCTGGTTCGATGTTAAATTCTTGAGTTACTTTTGGAAGACTTTATGGGCTAAACTTGGCACAAAATTGTTGTTTTCTACTACTTGTCATCCTCAAACGGATGGACAAACCGAAGTTGTCAATAGAACTTTGGGAACACTTTTGCGTGCTATTCTTAAAAAGAACTTGGATTGACATTTCTATGGACTTTTTTTTGGGTTGCCTAGGACTAAGAAAGAGAGAGATTCTATTTTCGTTGTTGTGGATAGATTCTCTAAGAAGGCAGATTTTATAGCTTGTCATAAAACCGATGATGCTTCAAACATTGCGGATTTGTTCTTTAGAGAAGTCGTTAGGTTGCATGGCATGACTAGGACTTTTGCTTTTGATCGCGATGTTAAATTCTTGAGTTACTTTTGGAATACTTTATGGGCTAAACTTGGCACAAAATTGTTGTTTCCTTCTACTTGTCATCCTCAAACGGATGGACAAACTGAAGTTGTCAATACAACTTTAGGAACACTTTTGCGTGCTATTCTTAAAAAGAACTTGGATTGACATTTATATTGAATTTATTTTGGGTTGCCTAGGACTAAGAAGGGGAGGGATTCTATTTTTGTTGTTGTGGATAGATTCTCTAAGATGGCACATTTTATAGCTTGTCATAAAACCGATGATGCTTCAAACATTGCGGACTTGTTCTTTAGAGAAGTCGTTAGGTTGCATGGCATGACTAGCACTATTGCTTCTGATCGCGATGTTAAATTCTTGAGTTACTTTTGGAATACTTTTTGGGCTAAACTTGGCACAAAATTGTTGTTTTCTACTACTTGTCATCCTCAAACGGATGGACAAACTGAAGTAGTCAATAGAACTTTGGGAACACTTTTGCGTGTTATTCTTAAAAAGAACTTGGATTGACATTTCTACGGACTTTATTTTGGGTTGCCTAGGACTAAGAAGGGGAGGGATTCTATTTTTGTTGTTGTGGATAGATTCTCTAAGATGGCACATTTTATAGCTTGTCATAAAACCGATGATGCTTCAAACATTGCGGATTTGTTCTTTAAAGAAGTCGCTAGGTTGCGTGGCATGCCTAGGACTATTTTTTCTGGTTCGATGTTAAATTCTTGAGTTACTTTTGGAAGACTTTATGGGCTAAACTTGGCACAAAATTGTTGTTTTCTACTACTTGTCATCCTCAAACGGATGGACAAACTGAAGTTGTCAATAGAACTTTGGGAACACTTTTGCGTGCTATTCTTAAAAAGAACTTGGATTGACATTTCTATGGACTTTTTTATTGGGTTGTCTAGGACTAAGAAAGAGAGAGATTCTATTTTTTTTTGTTGTGGATAGATTCTCTAAGATGGCAGATTTTATAGCTTGTCATAAAACCGATTATGCTTCAAACATTGCGGATTTGTTCTTTAGAGAAGTCGCTAGGTTGCATGGCATGCCTAGGACTATTGTTTCTGGTCGCGATGTTAAATTCTTGAGTTACTTTTGGAAGACTTTCTGGGCTAAACTGTTGGAGAATTACCCCGAAGCGATGCCGATCACGATGATAATAGTACCCAAAAATGCGGAATAAAACAACCAACAAGAACACAAAGATTTACGTGGTTCACCCAATATAGGCTACATCCACGGAGCACTGCAACTTTTATAACCGGGAGAAATATTACAACAAGTGTATACACCAATACACTCAATATCTCACGGTCCCAACCCCGAGTATACCTAGAAAATATTTTCTCTAACTCACAAAAGAGAATTCCCGCACTCAAGAAAAAAATACACTCTTTTTTTTCTATGCACTCTCTTTTTATCAAAGCTGAAAAGCTTTTGATTTTGGGATACTAAAAACAAACAAGGAAGGCTCAATTTATAACAAATTTTCCTCGTTCATTTTTAGAAACTTTCGATGTGGGATTCGTGATTTCTGAATATTTTATTTTGACGTGGGCCCCACCTTATTAAAATCCCACCTAACAATTCTCCCACTTGAAGACTTGATTTCAATCATGTCTTCACACCATCAGTGCAGCAGCTCATACCTCCTTTGTTAGTCCAGGAGACCGACTGAAGTCAAACACAACTTCAGTTTTTCAATGATAACAGCTTTCGTGAGCATCTCAGCTGGATTCTTGCTTTCAGGAATCTTCTCAAGCTTCAAGACTCCATTCACCCGATCTCTAAGGATCCCTAGTCCAAGGATTTGTTTTGCAGCACCCAAATCCTTCAAAGCAAATTCCTTTGATAACTCTTTCCCGAGTTTATCAATCTCCTCCAGACAAGCTCCTGCTATCAACATATCATCTACATATATCAGTAGTATGATATAATAACCATCAAGCTTCACATAACAACAGTGATCAGCCTGATACCTCAGAAAACCATCATTATTCATTACACCATCAAACTTCTTGTACCACTGTCTTGGAGCTTGTTTGAGACCATACAAGCTCTTCTGAAGTTTGCACACCATTTTCTCTTTCCCTCGTACTTTAAATCCCTATGATTGATTCATTTCTTCATCTAGCTCACCATGAAGAAACATCGTCTTTACATCTAACTGTTCAAGATGTAAATCTTCTTTTACCATCAATCCAAGTACAGTCCTGATAGTAGTTAACTTTACCACCAGAGAGAAAATATCAGTGTAACCAATGACTTTCTTTTCACCTTTTACAACAAGTATTTCTTTGTACCGCTTGCTACCGTCATTTTCTAACCGGTACTCCCACTTGCTCTGTAAAACCTTTTTACCTTCAGGAAGTTCTGACAACCTCCACATGTGATTGGATGACAGCAAATCCATCACATCTTCCATGGCTAACTCCCACTGTTTAAAGGTCTCATAAACATCCGATTTATTTTTTACAAAATAAACCCAAAATCTCCTGCTCGAATCGTCAACAGTAGTGCCATAATATCTTGAGTGATCTCCAAGGAATGTCACAGGAGATGGTCCACATACATCAGTATGTACCAGCTCCAAATCCGCCGATATCGGTTCTCTGACCTCTTTTGAAAAGCTCACATTTTTCTGCTTTCCAAAAAATACAGCTTCACACAACTTGTGTTCAACGATTTTTAATCCCGGTAGCTTTCCGTTTGAAACAAGCATCTTCATTCCCTTCTCACTCGTATCCCCAAGCCTACTATGCCATAGACTTGAATTAGCTCCAGCATCCACAGCCGCTAATTTATTCCTCAAACTGGAAGTCATATAAAGTGTTCCAGTTTTCTTTCCTCGAGCAACAATCATGGCTCCCTTTTTCACTTTCCAAGAACCATCACCAAAGGTCACCTTATGGCCTTCGTCGTCAAGCTGTCCCACTGAAATCAGATTGTGTGTCAACTTTGGTACATGCCTTACTTTGTTGATTTTCCAGATAGATCCATTTGTCATCTTCATCCGGATATCACCCATACCAATTATTTCCAAAGGTTTTCCATCAGCCAGGAAAACTTTTCCGTAATCTCCCGCAATGTAATTATCGAATACATCACGATTACCAGTGGTATGAAACGAAGCTCCCGAGTCCATAACCCAAGAATCAACAGGGCTTTCCATGGATAATAGCAGAGCATCATGTACCTCCTCAGTAACAACATTAGCGTTGTTCTTTGTTGATTTGCAATTCTTTTTCAAGTGACCAGTCTCACCACAGCTCCAGCACTTCACATTCTTTTCAAAGTTGCTTTTGTCTTTTCCATTTCTTGACTTGGACCCACCATGCCATTGGTTAAAACTCTTTTCGCCACTCCTGCCCCTTCCTCTATTCTCGAGATTTAGAGCAGAACTTGATGATGTTCCTTCACCAGAATCCATCTTGCGAACTTCCTCGGCAAGAATTTGATCTCTGACATCATTAAATTGTAGCTTTCTTTTTCCAACAGAGTTGCTAACCGCTGCCCGCATTGGTTCCCAAACATTTGGTAAAGACGCCAAAAGAATAAGTGCACGAATCTCATCATCAAAATTAATTTCAACCGATGTTAGCTGAGAAACAATCGTGTTGAACTCATTGATGTGTTTAGCCACCGAAGCACCTTCTCTCATCTTCAAGTTAAATAACTTCTTCATGAGATGGACTTTATTGCTTGCTGATGGCTTCTCGTACATGTCCGATAAAATGGACATCATCTCCTCCGTTGTTTTTGCCTCCGCCACGTTATGTGCCACGTTCTTCGTTAGGGTCAATCGTATTACCCCTAACACTTGTCGGTCAAGAAGCTTCCAGTCATCATCCTCCATCTTTTCTGGCTTCTTTCCAGATAGAGGTTGATGCAACTTCCTGCTATACAGATAATCTCTAATCTGTAACCGCCAGAACGAAAAATCTGTTCCGTCGAACTTGTTGATTCCCGGTCCCGATCCATCATCTCCGGCCATCACTTCTCTAGCCTTAACAGGAAATCTAAAAAATCTTTTCTGATGTGGAAGATCAGACAAAGCTGCAACCACAGAGCATACTCAGAATTTTTAAGAATTTTCACAACAAGGCTCTGATACCAGTTGTTGGAGAATTACCCCGAAGCGATGCCGATCACGATGATAATAGTACCCAAAAATGCGGAATAAAACAACCAACAAGAACACAAAGATTTACGTGGTTCACCCAATATAGGCTACATCCACGGAGCACTGCAACTTTTATAACCGGGAGAAATATTACAACAAGTGTATACACCAATACACTCAATATCTCACGGTCCCAACCCCGAGTATACCTAGAAAATATTTTCTCTAACTCACAAAAGAGAATTCCCGCACTCAAGAAAAAAATACACTCTTTTTTTTCTATGCACTCTCTTTTTATCAAAGCTGAAAAGCTTTTGATTTTGGGATACTAAAAACAAACAAGGAAGGCTCAATTTATAACAAATTTTCCTCGTTCATTTTTAGAAACTTTCGATGTGGGATTCGTGATTTCTGAATATTTTATTTTGACGTGGGCCCCACCTTATTAAAATCCCACCTAACATAAACTTGGCACAAAATTGTTGTTTTTTACTACTTGTCATCCTCAAACGGATGGACAAACTGAAGTTGCCAATAGAACTTTGAGAACACTTTTGCGTGCTATTCTTAAAAAGAACTTGGATTGACATTTCTATGGACTTTATTTTGGGTTGCCTAGGACTAAGAAAGAGAGAGATTCTATTTTTGTTGTTGTGGATAGATTCTCTAAGATGGCACATTTTATAGCTTGTCATAAAACCGATGATGCTTCAAACATTGCGGATTTGTTCTTTAGAGAAGTTGTTAGGTTGCATGGCATGACTAGGACTATTGCTTCTGATCGCGATGTTAAATTCTTGAGTTACTTTTGGAATACTTTTTGGGCTAAACTTGGCACAAAATTGTTGTTTTATACTACTTGTCATCCTCAAACGGATGGACAAACTGAAGTTGTCAATAGAACTTTGGGAACACTTTTGCGTGTTATTCTTAAAAAGAACTTGGATTGACATTTCTATTGACTTTATTTTGGGTTGCCTAGGACTAAGAAGGGGAGGGATTCTATTTTTGTTGTTGTGGATAGATTCTCTAAGATGGCACATTTTATAGCTTGTCATAAAACCGATGATGCTTCAACCATTGCGGATTTGTTCTTTAAAGAAGTCGCTAGGTTGCGTGGCATGCCTAGGACTATTTTTTCTGGTTAGATGTTAAATTCTTGAGTTACTTTTGGAAGACTTTATGGGCTAAACTTGGCACAAAATTGTTGTTTTCTACTACTTGTCATCCTCAAACGGATGGACAAACCGAAGTTGTCAATAGAACTTTGGGAACACTTTTGCGTGCTATTCTTAAAAAGAACTTGGATTGACCTTTCAATGGAATTTTTTTTTGGTTGCCTAGGACTAAGAAAGAGAGAGATTCTATTTTCGTTGTTGTGGATAGATTCTCTAAGATGGCAGATTTTATAGCTTGTCATAAAACCGATGATGCTTCAAACATTGCGGATTTGTTCTTTAGAGAAGTCGTTAGGTTGCATGGCATGACTAGGACTTTTGCTTTTGATCGCGATGTTAAATTCTTGAGTTACTTTTGGAATACTTTATGGGCTAAACTTGGCACAAAATTGTTGTTTCCTACTACTTGTCATCCTCAAACGGATGGACAAACTGAAGTTGTCAATACAACTTTAGGAACACTTTTGCGTGCTATTCTTAAAAAGAACTTGGATTGACATTTATATTGAATTTATTTTGGGTTGCCTAGGACTAAGAAGGGGAGGGATTCTATTTTTGTTGTTGTGGATAGATTCTCTAAGATGGCACATTTTATAGCTTGTCATAAAACCAATGATGCTTCAAACATTGCGGATTTGTTCTTTAAAGAAGTCGCTAGGTTGCGTGGCATGCCTAGGACTATTTTTTCTGGTTCGATGTTAAATTCTTGAGTTACTTTTGGAAGACTTTATGGGCTAAAATTGGCACAAAATTGTTGTTTTCCACTACTTGTCATCCTCAAACGGATGGAAAACCGAAGTCGTCAATAGAACTTTGGGAACACTTTTGCGGGCTATTCTTAAAAAGAACTTGGATTGACATTTCTATGGACTTTATTTTGGGGTTTCCTAGGACTAAGAAGGGGAGGGATTCTATTTTTGTTGTTGTGGATAGATTCTCTAAGATGGCACATTTTATAGCTTGTCATAAAACCGATGATGCTTCAAATATTGCGGATTTGTTATTTAGAGAAGTCGTTAGGTTGCATGGCATGACTAGGACTATTGCTTCTGATCGCGATGTTAAATTCTTGAGTTACTTTTGGAATACTTTTTGGGCTAAACTTGGCACAAAATTGTTGTTTTCTACTACTTGTACATCCTCAAACGGATGGACAAACTGAAGTTGTCAATAGAACTTTGGGAACACTTTTGCGTGCTATTCTTAAAAAGAACTTGGATTGACATTTCTATGGACTTTATTTTGGGTTGTCCTAGGACTAAGAAAGAGAGAGATTCTATTTTCGTTGTTGTGGATAGATTCTCTAAGATGGCAGATTTTATAGCTTGTCATAAAACCGATGATGCTTCAAACATTGCGGATTTGTTCTTTAGAGAAGTCGTTAGGTTGCATGGCATGACTAGGACTTTTGCTTTTGATCGCGATGTTAAATTCTTGAGTTACTTTTGGAATACTTTATGGGCTAAACTTGGCACAAAATTGTTGTTTCCTACTACTTGTCATCCTCAAACGGATGGACAAACTGAAGTTGTCAATACAACTTTAGGAACACTTTTGCGTGCTATTCTTAAAAAGAACTTGGATTGACATTTATATTGAATTTATTTTGGGTTGCCTAGGACTAAGAAGGGGAGGGATTCTATTTTTGTTGTTGTGGATAGATTCTCTAAGATGGCACATTTTATAGCTTGTCATAAAACCGATGATGCTTCAAACATTGCGGATTTGTTCTTTAGAGAAGTCGTTAGGTTGCATGGCATGACTAGGACTATTGCTTCTGATCGCGATGTTAAATTCTTGAGTTACTTTTGGAATACTTTTTGGGCTAAACTTGGCACAAAATTGTTGTTTTCTACTACTTGTCATCCTCAAACGGATGGACAAACTGAAGTTGTCATTAGAACTTTGGGAACACTTTTGCGTGTTATTCTTAAAAAGAACTTGGATTGACATTTCTATGGACTTTATTTTGGGTTGCCTAGGACTAAGAAGGGGAGGGATTCTATTTTTGTTGTTGTGGATAGATTCTCTAAGATGGCACATTTTATAGCTTGTCATAAAACCGATGATGCTTCAAACATTGCGGATTTGTTCTTTAAAGAAGTCGCTAGGTTGCGTGGCATGCCTAGGACTATTTTTTCTGGTTCGATGTTAAATTCTTGAGTTACTTTTGGAAGACTTTATGGGCTAAACTTGGCACAAAATTGTTGTTTTCTACTACTTGTCATCCTCAAACTGGATGGACAAACCGAAGTTGTCAATAGAACTTTGGGAACACTTTTGCGTGCTATTCTTAAAAAGAACTTGGATTGACATTTCTATGGACTTTTTTTTGGGTTGCCTAGGACTAAGATAGAGAGAGATTCTATTTTCGTTGTTGTGGATAGATTCTCTAAGATGGCAGATTTTATAGCTTGTCATAAAACCGATGATGCTTCAAACATTGCGGATTTGTTCTTTAGAGAAGTCGTTAGGTTGCATGACATGACTAGGACTTTTGCTTTTGATCGCGATGTTAAATTCTTGAGTTACTTTTGGAATACTTTATGGGCTAAACTTGACACAAAATTGTTGTTTCCTACTACTTGTCATCCTCAAACGGATGGACAAACTGAAGTTGTCAATACAACTTTAGGAACACTTTTGCGTGCTATTCTTAAAAAGAACTTGGATTGACATTTATATTGAATTTATTTTGGGTTGCCTAGGACTAAGAAGGGGAGGGATTCTATTTTTGTTGTTGTGGATAGATTCTCTAAGATGGCACATTTTATAGCTTGTCATAAAACCAATGATGCTTCAAACATTGCGGATTTGTTCTTTAGAGAAGTCGTTAGGTTGCATGGCATGACTAGGACTATTGCTTTCTGATCGCGATGTTAAATTCTTGAGTTACTTTTGGAATACTTTATGGGCTAAACTTGGCACAAAATTGTTGTTTTCTACTACTTGTCATCCTCAAACGGATGGACAAACTGAAGTTGTCAATAGAACTTTGGGAACACTTTTGCGTGCTATTCTTAAAAAGAACTTGGATTGACATTTCTATGGACTTTATTTTGGGTTGCCTAGGACTAAGAAGGGGAGAGATTCTATTTTTGTTGTTGTGGATAGATTCTCTAAGATGGCACATTTTATAGCTTGTCATAAAACCGATGATGCTTCAAACATTGCGGATTTGTTCTTTAGAGAAGTCGCTAGGCTGCATGGCATGCCTAGGACTATTGTTTCTGGTCGCGATGTTAAATTCTTGAGTTACTTTTGGAATACTTTATTGGCTAAACTTGGCACAAAATTGTTGTTTTCTACTACTTATCATCCTCAAACGGATGGACAAACTGAAGTTGTTAATAGAACTTTGGGAACACTTTTGCGTGCTATTCTTAAAAAGAACTTGGATTGACATTTCTATGGACTTTATTTTGGGTTGTCTAGGACTAAGAAAGAGAGAGATTCTATTTTCGTTGTTGTGGATAGATTCTCTAAGATAGCAGATTTTATAGCTTGTCATAAAACCGATGATGCTTCAAACATTGCGGATTTGTTCTTTAGAGAAGTCGTTAGGTTGCATGGCATAACTAGGACTTTTGCTTTTGATCGCGATGTTAAATTCTTGAGTTACTTTTGGAATACTTTATGGGCTAAACTTGGCACAAAATTGTTGTTTTCTACTACTTGTCATCCTCAAACGGATGGACAAACTGAAGTTGTCAATACAACTTTAGGAACACTTTTGCGTGCTATTCTTAAAAAGAACTTGGATTGACATTTATATTGAATTTATTTTGGGTTGCCTAGGACTAAGAAGGGGAGGGATTCTATTTTTGTTGTTGTGGATAGATTCTCTAAGATGGCACATTTTATAGCTTGTCATAAAACCGATGATGCTTCAAACATTGCGGATTTGTTCTTTAGAGAAGTCGTTAGGTTGCATGGCATGACTAGGACTATTGCTTCTGATCGCGATGTTAAATTCTTGAGTTACTTTTGGAAGACTTTATGGGCTAAACTTGGCACAAAATTGTTGTTTTCTACTACTTGTCATCCTCAAACGGATGGACAAACTGAAGTTGTCAATAGAACTTTAGGAACACTTTTGCGTGCTATTCTTAAAAAGAACTTGGATTGACATTTCTATGGACTTTATTTTGGGTTGCCTAGGACTAAGAAGGGGAGGGATTCTATTTTTGTTGTTGTGGATAGATTCTCTAAGATGACACATTTTATAGCTTGTCATAAAACCGATGATGCTTCAAACATTGCGGATTTGTTCTTTAGAGAAGTCGTTAGGTTGCATGGCATGACTAGGACTATTGCTTCTGATCGCGATGTTAAATTCTTGAGTTACTTTTGGAAGACTTTATGGGCTAAACTTGGCACAAAATTGTTGTTTTCTACTACTTGTCATCCTCAAACGGATGGACAAACTGAAGTTGTCAATAGAACTTTGGGAACACTTTTGCGTGCTATTCTTAAAAAGAACTTGGATTGACATTTCTATGGACTTTATTTTGGGTTGCCTAGGACTAAGAAGGGGAGAGATTCTATTTTTGTTGTTGTGGATAGATTCTCTAAGATGGCACATTTTATAGCTTGTCATAAAACCGATGATGCTTCAAACATTGCGGATTTGTTCTTTAGAGAAGTCGCTAGGTTGCATGGCATGCCTAGGACTATTGTTTCTGGTCGCGATGTTAAATTCTTGAGTTACTTTTGGAATACTTTATTGGCTAAACTTGGCACAAAATTGTTGTTTTCTACTACTTGTCATCCTCAAACGGATGGACAAACTGAAGTTGTCAATAGAACTTTGGGAACACTTTTGCGTGCTATTCTTAAAAAGAACTTGGATTGACATTTCTATGGACTTTATTTTGGGTTGCCTAGGACTAAGAAAGAGAGAGATTCTATTTTCGTTGTTGTGGATAGATTCTCTAAGATAGCAGATTTTATAGCTTGTCATAAAACCGATGATGCTTCAAACATTGCGGATTTGTTCTTTAGAGAAGTCGTTAGGTTGCATGGCATAACTAGGACTTTTGCTTTTGATCGCGATGTTAAATTCTTGAGTTACTTTTGGAATACTTTATGGGCTAAACTTGGCACAAAATTGTTGTTTTCTACTACTTGTCATCCTCAAACGGATGGACAAACTGAAGTTGTCAATACAACTTTAGGAACACTTTTGCGTGCTATTCTTAAAAAGAACTTGGATTGACATTTATATGGACTTTATTTTGGGTTGCCTAGGACTAAGAAGGGGAGGGATTCTATTTTTGTTGTTGTGGATAGATTCTCTAAGATGGCACATTTTATAGCTTGTCATAAAACCGATGATGCTTCAAACATTGCGGATTTGTTCTTTAGAGAAGTCGTTAGGTTGCATGGCATGACTAGGACTATTGCTTCTGATCGCGATGTTAAATTCTTGAGTTACTTTTGGAAGACTTTATGGGCTAAACTTGGCACAAAATTGTTGTTTTCTACTACTTGTCATCCTCAAACGGATGGACAAACTGAAGTTGTCAATAGAACTTTGGGAACACTTTTGCGTGCTATTCTTAAAAAGAACTTGGATTGACATTTCTATGGACTTTATTTTGGGTTGCCTAGGACTAAGAAGGGGAGGGATTCTATTTTTGTTGTTGTGGATAGATTCTCTAAGATGACACATTTTATAGCTTGTCATAAAACCGATGATGCTTCAAACATTGCGGATTTGTTCTTTAGAGAAGTCGTTAGGTTGCATGGCATGACTAGGACTATTGCTTCTGATCGCGATGTTAAATTCTTGAGTTACTTTTGGAATACTTTATGGGCTAAACTTGGCACAAAATTGTTGTTTTCTACTACTTGTCATCCTCAAACGGATGGACAAACTGAAGTTGTCAATAGAACTTTGGGAACACTTTTGCGTGCTATTCTTAAAAAGAACTTGGATTGACATTTCTATGGACTTTATTTTGGGTTGCCTAGGACTAAGAAGGGGAGGGATTCTATTTTTGTTGTTGTGGATAGATTCTCTAAGATGACACATTTTATAGCTTGTCATAAAACCGATGATGCTTCAAACATTGCGGATTTGTTCTTTAGAGAAGTCGTTAGGTTGCATGGCATGACTAGGACTATTTGCTTTTGATCGCGATGTTAAATTCTTGAGTTACTTTTGGAATACTTTATGGGCTAAACTTGGCACAAAATTGTTGTTTTCTACTACTTGTCATCCTCAAACGGATGGACAAACTGAAGTTGTCAATAGAACTTTAGGAACACTTTTGCGTGCTATTCTTAAAAAGAACTTGGATTGACATTTCTATGGACTTTATTTTGGGTTGCCTAGGACTAAGAAGGGGAGGGATTCTATTTTTGTTGTTGTGGATAGATTCTCTAAGATGGCACATTTTATAGCTTGTCATAAAACCGATGATGCTTCAAACATTGCGGATTTGTTCTTTAGAGAAGTCGTTAGGTTGCATGGCATGACTAGGACTATTGCTTCTGATCGCGATGTTAAATTCTTGAGTTACTTTTGGAAGACTTTATGGGCTAAACTTGGCACAAAATTGTTGTTTTCTACTACTTGTCATCCTCAAACGGATGGACAAACTGAAGTTGTCAATAGAACTTTGGGAACACTTTTGCGTGCTATTCTTAAAAAGAACTTGGATTGACATTTCTATGGACTTTATTTTGGGTTGCCTAGGACTAAGAAGGGGAGGGATTCTATTTTTGTTGTTGTGGATAGATTCTCTAAGATGGCACATTTTATAGCTTGTCATAAAACCGATGATGCTTCAAACATTGCGGATTTGTTCTTTAGAGAAGTCGTTAGGTTGCATGGCATGACTAGGACTATTGCTTTCTGATCGCGATGTTAAATTCTTGAGTTACTTTTGGAATACTTTATGGGCTAAACTTGGCACAAAATTGTTGTTTTCTACTACTTGTCATCCTCAAACGGATGGACAAACTGAAGTTGTCAATAGAACTTTGGGAACACTTTTGCGTGCTATTCTTAAAAAGAACTTGGATTGACATTTCTATGGACTTTATTTTGGGTTGCCTAGGACTAAGAAGGGGAGGGATTCTATTTTTGTTGTTGTGGATAGATTCTCTAAGATGGCACATTTTATAGCTTGTCATAAAACCGATGATGCTTCAAACATTGCGGATTTGTTCTTTAGAGAAGTCGTTAGGTTGCATGGCATGACTAGGACTATTGCTTCTGATCGCGATGTTAAATTCTTGAGTTACTTTTGGAATACTTTATGGGCTAAACTTGGCACAAAATTGTTGTTTTCTACTACTTGTCATCCTCAAACGGATGGACAAACTGAAGTTGTCAATAGAACTTTGGGAACACTTTTGCGTGCTATTCTTAAAAAGAACTTGGATTGACATTTCTATGGACTTTATTTTGGGTTGCCTAGGACTAAGAAGGGGAGGGATTCTATTTTTGTTGTTGTGGATAGATTCTCTAAGATGCACATTTTATAGCTTGTCATAAAACCGATGATGCTTCAAACATTGCGGATTTGTTCTTTAGAGAAGTCGTTAGGTTGCATGGCATGACTAGGACTTTTGCTTTTGATCGCGATGTTAAATTCTTGAGTTACTTTTGGAATACTTTATGGGCTAAACTTGGCACAAAATTGTTGTTTTCTACTACTTGTCATCCTCAAACGGATGGACAAACTGAAGTTGTCAATACAACTTTAGGAACACTTTTGCGTGCTATTCTTAAAAAGAACTTGGATTGACATTTATATTGAATTTATTTTGGGTTGCCTAGGACTAAGAAGGGGAGGGATTCTATTTTTGTTGTTGTGGATAGATTCTCTAAGATGGCACATTTTATAGCTTGTCATAAAACCGATGATGCTTCAAACATTGCGGATTTGTTCTTTAGAGAAGTCGTTAGGTTGCATGGCATGACTAGGACTATTGCTTCTGATCGCGATGTTAAATTCTTGAGTTACTTTTGGAAGACTTTATGGGCTAAACTTGGCACAAAATTGTTGTTTTCTACTACTTGTCATCCTCAAACGGATGGACAAACTGAAGTTGTCAATAGAACTTTGGGAACACTTTTGCGTGCTATTCTTAAAAAGAACTTGGATTGACATTTCTATGGACTTTATTTTGGGTTGCCTAGGACTAAGAAGGGGAGGGATTCTATTTTTGTTGTTGTGGATAGATTCTCTAAGATGGCACATTTTATAGCTTGTCATAAAACCGATGATGCTTCAAACATTGCGGATTTGTTCTTTAGAGAAGTCGTTAGGTTGCATGGCATGACTAGGACTATTGCTTCTGGATCGCGATGTTAAATTCTTGAGTTACTTTTGGAATACTTTATGGGCTAAACTTGGCACAAAATTGTTGTTTTCTACTACTTGTCATCCTCAAACGGATGGACAAACTGAAGTTGTCAATAGAACTTTGGGAACACTTTTGCGTGCTATTCTTAAAAAGAACTTGGATTGACATTTCTATGGACTTTATTTTGGGTTGCCTAGGACTAAGAAGGGGAGGGATTCTATTTTGTTGTTGTGGATAGATTCTCTAAGATGGCACATTTTATAGCTTGTCATAAAATCGATGATGCTTCAAACATTGCGGATTTGTTCTTTAGAGAAGTCGTTAGGTTGCATGGCATGACTAGGACTATTGCTTCTGATCGCGATGTTAAATTCTTGAGTTACTTTTGGAATACTTTATGGGCTAAACTTGGCACAAAATTGTTGTTTTCTACTACTTGTCATCCTCAAACGGATGGACAAACTGAAGTTGTCAATAGAACTTTGGGAACACTTTTGCGTGCTATTCTTAAAAAGAACTTGGATTGACATTTCTATGGACTTTATTTTGGGTTGCCTAGGACTAAGAAGGGGAGGGATTCTATTTTTGTTGTTGTGGATAGATTCTCTAAGATGGCACATTTTATAGCTTGTCATAAAACCGATGATGCTTCAAACATTGCGGATTTGTTCTTTAGAGAAGTCGTTAGGTTGCATGGCATAACTAGGACTATTGCTTTTGATCGCGATGTTAAATTCTTGAGTTACTTTTGGAATACTTTATGGGCTAAACTTGGCACAAAATTGTTGTTTTCTACTACTTGTCATCCTCAAACGGATGGACAAACTGAAGTTGTCAATAGAACTTTAGGAACACTTTTGCGTGCTATTCTTAAAAAGAACTTGGATTGACATTTCTATGGACTTTATTTTGGGTTGCCTAGGACTAAGAAGGGGAGGGATTCTATTTTTGTTGTTGTGGATAGATTCTCTAAGATGGCACATTTTATAGCTTGTCATAAAACCGATGATGCTTCAAACATTGCGGATTTGTTCTTTAGAGAAGTCGTTAGGTTGCATGGCATGACTAGGACTATTGCTTCTGATCGCGATGTTAAATTCTTGAGTTACTTTTGGAAGACTTTATGGGCTAAACTTGGCACAAAATTGTTGTTTTCTACTACTTGTCATCCTCAAACGGATGGACAAACTGAAGTTGTCAATAGAACTTTGGGAACACTTTTGCGTGCTATTCTTAAAAAGAACTTGGATTGACATTTCTATGGACTTTATTTTGGGTTGCCTAGGACTAAGAAGGGGAGGGATTCTATTTTTGTTGTTGTGGATAGATTCTCTAAGATGGCACATTTTATAGCTTGTCATAAAACCGATGATGCTTCAAACATTGCGGATTTGTTCTTTAGAGAAGTCGCTAGGTTGCATGGCATGCCTAGGACTATTGTTTCTGGTCGCGATGTTAAATTCTTGAGTTACTTTTGGAAGACTTTCTGGGCTAAACTTGGCACAAAATTGTTGTTTTCTACTACTTGTCATCCTCAAACGGATGGACAAACTGAAGTTGTCAATAGAACTTTGGGAACACTTTTGCGTGCTATTCTTAAAAAGAACTTGGATTGACATTTCTATGGACTTTATTTTGGGTTGCCTAGGACTAAGAAGGGGAGGGATTCTATTTTGTTGTTGTGGATAGATTCTCTAAGATGACACATTTTATAGCTTGTCATAAAACCGATGATGCTTCAAACATTGCGGATTTGTTCTTTAGAGAAGTCGTTAGGTTGCATGGCATGACTAGGACTATTGCTTCTGATCGCGATGTTAAATTCTTGAGTTACTTTTGGAATACTTTATGGGCTAAACTTGGCACAAAATTGTTGTTTTCTACTACTTGTCATCCTCAAACGGATGGACAAACTGAAGTTGTCAATAGAACTTTGGGAACACTTTTGCGTGCTATTCTTAAAAAGAACTTGGATTGACATTTCTATGGACTTTATTTTGGGTTGCCTAGGACTAAGAAGGGGAGGGATTCTATTTTTGTTGTTGTGGATAGATTCTCTAAGATGGCACATTTTATAGCTTGTCATAAAACCGATGATGCTTCAAACATTGCGGATTTGTTCTTTAGAGAAGTCGTTAGGTTGCATGGCATGACTAGGACTATTGCTTTCTGATCGCGATGTTAAATTCTTGAGTTACTTTTGGAATACTTTATGGGCTAAACTTGGCACAAAATTGTTGTTTTCTACTACTTGTCATCCTCAAACGGATGGACAAACTGAAGTTGTCAATAGAACTTTAGGAACACTTTTGCGTGCTATTCTTAAAAAGAACTTGGATTGACATTTATATTGACTTTATTTTGGGTTGCCTAGGACTAAGAAGGGGAGGGATTCTATTTTTGTTGTTGTGGATAGATTCTCTAAGATGGCACATTTTATAGCTTGTCATAAAACCGATGATGCTTCAAACATTGCGGATTTGTTCTTTAGAGAAGTCGTTAGGTTGCATGGCATGACTAGGACTATTGCTTCTGATCGCGATGTTAAATTCTTGAGTTACTTTTGGAAGACTTTATGGGCTAAACTTGGCACAAAATTGTTGTTTTCTACTACTTGTCATCCTCAAACGGATGGACAAACTGAAGTTGTCAATAGAACTTTGGGAACACTTTTGCGTGCTATTCTTAAAAAGAACTTGGATTGACATTTCTATGGACTTTATTTTGGGTTGCCTAGGACTAAGAAGGGGAGGGATTCTATTTTTGTTGTTGTGGATAGATTCTCTAAGATGGCACATTTTATAGCTTGTCATAAAACCGATGATGCTTCAAACATTGCGGATTTGTTCTTTAGAGAAGTCGTTAGGTTGCATGGCATGACTAGGACTATTGCTTTCTGATCGCGATGTTAAATTCTTGAGTTACTTTTGGAATACTTTATGGGCTAAACTTGGCACAAAATTGTTGTTTTCTACTACTTGTCATCCTCAAACGGATGGACAAACTGAAGTTGTCAATAGAACTTTGGGAACACTTTTGCGTGCTATTCTTAAAAAGAACTTGGATTGACATTTCTATGGACTTTATTTTGGGTTGCCTAGGACTAAGAAGGGGAGGGATTCTATTTTTGTTGTTGTGGATAGATTCTCTAAGATGGCACATTTTATAGCTTGTCATAAAACCGATGATGCTTCAAACATTGCGGATTTGTTCTTTAGAGAAGTCGTTAGGTTGCATGGCATGCCTAGGACTATTGCTTTCTGGTCGCGATGTTAAATTCTTGAGTTACTTTTGGAATACTTTATGGGCTAAACTTGGCACAAAATTGTTGTTTTCTACTACTTGTCATCCTCAAACGGATGGACAAACTGAAGTTGTCAATAGAACTTTGGGAACACTTTTGCGTGCTATTCTTAAAAAGAACTTGGATTGACATTTCTATGGACTTTATTTTGGGTTGCCTAGGACTAAGAAGGGAGAGGATTCTATTTTCGTTGTTGTGGATAGATTCTCTAAGATGGCACATTTTATAGCTTGTCATAAAACCGATGATGCTTCAAACATTGCGGATTTGTTCTTTAGAGAAGTCGTTAGGTTGCATGGCATGACTAGGACTATTGCTTCTGATCGCGATGTTAAATTCTTGAGTTACTTTTGGAATACTTTATGGGCTAAACTTGGCACAAAATTGTTGTTTTCTACTACTTGTCATCCTCAAACGGATGGACAAACTGAAGTTGTCAATAGAACTTTAGGAACACTTTTGCGTGCTATTCTTAAAAAGAACTTGGATTGACATTTATATGGACTTTATTTTGGGTTGCCTAGGACTAAGAAGGGGAGGGATTCTATTTTTGTTGTTGTGGATAGATTCTCTAAGATGGCACATTTTATAGCTTGTCATAAAACCGATGATGCTTCAAACATTGCGGATTTGTTCTTTAGAGAAGTCGTTAGGTTGCATGGCATGACTAGGACTATTGCTTCTGATCGCGATGTTAAATTCTTGAGTTACTTTTGGAATACTTTATGGGCTAAACTTGGCACAAAATTGTTGTTTTCTACTACTTGTCATCCTCAAACGGATGGACAAACTGAAGTTGTCAATAGAACTTTGGGAACACTTTTGCGTGCTATTCTTAAAAAGAACTTGGATTGACATTTCTATGGACTTTATTTTGGGTTGCCTAGGACTAAGAAGGGGAGGGATTCTATTTTTGTTGTTGTGGATAGATTCTCTAAGATGGCACATTTTATAGCTTGTCATAAAACCGATGATGCTTCAAACATTGCGGATTTGTTCTTTAGAGAAGTCGTTAGGTTGCATGGCATGACTAGGACTATTGCTTCTGATCGCGATGTTAAATTCTTGAGTTACTTTTGGAATACTTTATGGGCTAAACTTGGCACAAAATTGTTGTTTTCTACTACTTGTCATCCTCAAACGGATGGACAAACTGAAGTTGTCAATAGAACTTTGGGAACACTTTTGCGTGCTATTCTTAAAAAGAACTTGGATTGACATTTCTATGGACTTTATTTTGGGTTGCCTAGGACTAAGAAGGAGAGAGATTCTATTTTCGTTGTTGTGGATAGATTCTCTAAGATGGCACATTTTATAGCTTGTCATAAAACCGATGATGCTTCAAACATTGCGGATTTGTTCTTTAGAGAAGTCGTTAGGTTGCATGGCATGACTAGGACTATTGCTTCTGATCGCGATGTTAAATTCTTGAGTTACTTTTGGAATACTTTATGGGCTAAACTTGGCACAAAATTGTTGTTTTCTACTACTTGTCATCCTCAAACGGATGGACAAACTGAAGTTGTCAATAGAACTTTAGGAACACTTTTGCGTGCTATTCTTAAAAAGAACTTGGATTGACATTTATATGGAATTTATTTTGGGTTGCCTAGGACTAAGAAGGGGAGGGATTCTATTTTTGTTGTTGTGGATAGATTCTCTAAGATGGCACATTTTATAGCTTGTCATAAAACCGATGATGCTTCAAACATTGCGGATTTGTTCTTTAGAGAAGTCGTTAGGTTGCATGGCATGACTAGGACTATTGCTTCTGATCGCGATGTTAAATTCTTGAGTTACTTTTGGAATACTTTATGGGCTAAACTTGGCACAAAATTGTTGTTTTCTACTACTTGTCATCCTCAAACGGATGGACAAACTGAAGTTGTCAATAGAACTTTGGGAACACTTTTGCGTGCTATTCTTAAAAAGAACTTGGATTGACATTTCTATGGACTTTATTTTGGGTTGCCTAGGACTAAGAAGGGGAGGGATTCTATTTTTGTTGTTGTGGATAGATTCTCTAAGATGGCACATTTTATAGCTTGTCATAAAACCGATGATGCTTCAAACATTGCGGATTTGTTCTTTAGAGAAGTCGCTAGGTTGCATGGCATGCCTAGGACTATTGCTTTCTGATCGCGATGTTAAATTCTTGAGTTACTTTTGGAAGACTTTATGGGCTAAACTTGGCACAAAATTGTTGTTTTCTACTACTTGTCATCCTCAAACGGATGGACAAACTGAAGTTGTCAATAGAACTTTGGGAACACTTTTGCGTGCTATTCTTAAAAAGAACTTGGATTGACATTTCTATGGACTTTATTTTGGGTTGCCTAGGACTAAGAAGGGGAGGGATTCTATTTTTGTTGTTGTGGATAGATTCTCTAAGATGGCACATTTTATAGCTTGTCATAAAACCGATGATGCTTCAAACATTGCGGATTTGTTCTTTAGAGAAGTCGTTAGGTTGCATGGCATGACTAGGACTATTGCTTCTGATCGCGATGTTAAATTCTTGAGTTACTTTTGGAATACTTTATGGGCTAAACTTGGCACAAAATTGTTGTTTTCTACTACTTGTCATCCTCAAACGGATGGACAAACTGAAGTTGTCAATAGAACTTTGGGAACACTTTTGCGTGCTATTCTTAAAAAGAACTTGGATTGACATTTCTATGGACTTTATTTTGGGTTGCCTAGGACTAAGAAGGGGAGGGATTCTATTTTTGTTGTTGTGGATAGATTCTCTAAGATGGCACATTTTATAGCTTGTCATAAAACCGATGATGCTTCAAACATTGCGGATTTGTTCTTTAGAGAAGTCGTTAGGTTGCATGGCATGACTAGGACTATTGCTTCTGATCGCGATGTTAAATTCTTGAGTTACTTTTGGAATACTTTATGGGCTAAACTTGGCACAAAATTGTTGTTTTCTACTACTTGTCATCCTCAAACGGATGGACAAACTGAAGTTGTCAATAGAACTTTGGGAACACTTTTGCGTGCTATTCTTAAAAAGAACTTGGATTGACATTTCTATGGACTTTATTTTGGGTTGCCTAGGACTAAGAAGGGGAGGGATTCTATTTTTGTTGTTGTGGATAGATTCTCTAAGATGGCACATTTTATAGCTTGTCATAAAACCGATGATGCTTCAAACATTGCGGATTTGTTCTTTAGAGAAGTCGTTAGGTTGCATGGCATGACTAGGACTATTGCTTCTGATCGCGATGTTAAATTCTTGAGTTACTTTTGGAATACTTTATGGGCTAAACTTGGCACAAAATTGTTGTTTTCTACTACTTGTCATCCTCAAACGGATGGACAAACTGAAGTTGTCAATAGAACTTTGGGAACACTTTTGCGTGCTATTCTTAAAAAGAACTTGGATTGACATTTCTATGGACTTTATTTTGGGTTGCCTAGGACTAAGAAGGGGAGGGATTCTATTTTTGTTGTTGTGGATAGATTCTCTAAGATGGCACATTTTATAGCTTGTCATAAAACCGATGATGCTTCAAACATTGCGGATTTGTTCTTTAGAGAAGTCGTTAGGTTGCATGGCATGACTAGGACTATTGCTTTCTGATCGCGATGTTAAATTCTTGAGTTACTTTTGGAAGACTTTATGGGCTAAACTTGGCACAAAATTGTTGTTTTCTACTACTTGTCATCCTCAAACGGATGGACAAACTGAAGTTGTCAATAGAACTTTGGGAACACTTTTGCGTGCTATTCTTAAAAAGAACTTGGATTGACATTTCTATGGACTTTATTTTGGGTTGCCTAGGACTAAGAAGGGGAGGGATTCTATTTTTGTTGTTGTGGATAGATTCTCTAAGATGGCACATTTTATAGCTTGTCATAAAACCGATGATGCTTCAAACATTGCGGATTTGTTCTTTAGAGAAGTCGTTAGGTTGCATGGCATGACTAGGACTATTGCTTCTGATCGCGATGTTAAATTCTTGAGTTACTTTTGGAATACTTTATGGGCTAAACTTGGCACAAAATTGTTGTTTTCTACTACTTGTCATCCTCAAACGGATGGACAAACTGAAGTTGTCAATAGAACTTTAGGAACACTTTTGCGTGCTATTCTTAAAAAGAACTTGGATTGACATTTCTATGGACTTTATTTTGGGTTGCCTAGGACTAAGAAGGGGAGGGATTCTATTTTTGTTGTTGTGGATAGATTCTCTAAGATGGCACATTTTATAGCTTGTCATAAAACCGATGATGCTTCAAACATTGCGGATTTGTTCTTTAGAGAAGTCGTTAGGTTGCATGGCATGACTAGGACTATTGCTTCTGATCGCGATGTTAAATTCTTGAGTTACTTTTGGAAGACTTTATGGGCTAAACTTGGCACAAAATTGTTGTTTTCTACTACTTGTCATCCTCAAACGGATGGACAAACTGAAGTTGTCAATAGAACTTTGGAACACTTTTGCGTGCTATTCTTAAAAAGAACTTGGATTGACATTTCTATGGACTTTATTTTGGGTTGCCTAGGACTAAGAAGGGGAGGGATTCTATTTTTGTTGTTGTGGATAGATTCTCTAAGATGGCACATTTTATAGCTTGTCATAAAACCGATGATGCTTCAAACATTGCGGATTTGTTCTTTAGAGAAGTCGTTAGGTTGCATGGCATGACTAGGACTATTGCTTTCTGGTCGCGATGTTAAATTCTTGAGTTACTTTTGGAAGACTTTATGGGCTAAACTTGGCACAAAATTGTTGTTTTCTACTACTTGTCATCCTCAAACGGATGGACAAACTGAAGTTGTCAATAGAACTTTGGGAACACTTTTGCGTGCTATTCTTAAAAAGAACTTGGATTGACATTTCTATGGACTTTATTTTGGGTTGCCTAGGACTAAGAAGGGGAGGGATTCTATTTTTGTTGTTGTGGATAGATTCTCTAAGATGGCACATTTTATAGCTTGTCATAAAACCGATGATGCTTCAAACATTGCGGATTTGTTCTTTAGAGAAGTCGTTAGGTTGCATGGCATGACTAGGACTATTGCTTTCTGATCGCGATGTTAAATTCTTGAGTTACTTTTGGAATACTTTATGGGCTAAACTTGGCACAAAATTGTTGTTTTCTACTACTTGTCATCCTCAAACGGATGGACAAACTGAAGTTGTCAATAGAACTTTAGGAACACTTTTGCGTGCTATTCTTAAAAAGAACTTGGATTGACATTTATATGGACTTTATTTTGGGTTGCCTAGGACTAAGAAGGGGAGGGATTCTATTTTTGTTGTTGTGGATAGATTCTCTAAGATGGCACATTTTATAGCTTGTCATAAAACCGATGATGCTTCAAACATTGCGGATTTGTTCTTTAGAGAAGTCGTTAGGTTGCATGGCATGACTAGGACTATTGCTTCTGATCGCGATGTTAAATTCTTGAGTTACTTTTGGAATACTTTATGGGCTAAACTTGGCACAAAATTGTTGTTTTCTACTACTTGTCATCCTCAAACGGATGGACAAACTGAAGTTGTCAATAGAACTTTGGGAACACTTTTGCGTGCTATTCTTAAAAAGAACTTGGATTGACATTTCTATGGACTTTATTTTGGGTTGCCTAGGACTAAGAAGGGGAGGGATTCTATTTTTGTTGTTGTGGATAGATTCTCTAAGATGGCACATTTTATAGCTTGTCATAAAACCGATGATGCTTCAAACATTGCGGATTTGTTCTTTAGAGAAGTCGTTAGGTTGCATGGCATGACTAGGACTATTGTTTCTGATCGCGATGTTAAATTCTTGAGTTACTTTTGGAAGACTTTATGGGCTAAACTTGGCACAAAATTGTTGTTTTCTACTACTTGTCATCCTCAAACGGATGGACAAACTGAAGTTGTCAATAGAACTTTGGGAACACTTTTGCGTGCTATTCTTAAAAAGAACTTGGATTGACATTTCTATGGACTTTATTTTGGGTTGCCTAGGACTAAGAAGGGGAGAGATTCTATTTTTGTTGTTGTGGATAGATTCTCTAAGATGGCACATTTTATAGCTTGTCATAAAACCGATGATGCTTCAAACATTGCGGATTTGTTCTTTAGAGAAGTCGCTAGGTTGCATGGCATGCCTAGGACTATTGTTTCTGGTCGCGATGTTAAATTCTTGAGTTACTTTTGGAATACTTTATGGGCTAAACTTGGCACAAAATTGTTGTTTTCTACTACTTGTCATCCTCAAACGGATGGACAAACTGAAGTTGTCAATAGAACTTTGGGAACACTTTTGCGTGCTATTCTTAAAAAGAACTTGGATTGACATTTCTATGGACTTTATTTTGGGTTGCCTAGGACTAAGAAGGGAGAGGATTCTATTTTTGTTGTTGTGGATAGATTCTCTAAGATGGCACATTTTATAGCTTGTCATAAAACCGATGATGCTTCAAACATTGCGGATTTGTTCTTTAGAGAAGTCGTTAGGTTGCATGGCATGACTAGGACTATTGCTTTCTGATCGCGATGTTAAATTCTTGAGTTACTTTTGGAATACTTTATGGGCTAAACTTGGCACAAAATTGTTGTTTTCTACTACTTGTCATCCTCAAACGGATGGACAAACTGAAGTTGTCAATAGAACTTTGGGAACACTTTTGCGTGCTATTCTTAAAAAGAACTTGGATTGACATTTCTATGGACTTTATTTTGGGTTGCCTAGGACTAAGAAGGGGAGGGATTCTATTTTTGTTGTTGTGGATAGATTCTCTAAGATGGCACATTTTATAGCTTGTCATAAAACCGATGATGCTTCAAACATTGCGGATTTGTTCTTTAGAGAAGTCGTTAGGTTGCATGGCATGACTAGGACTATTGCTTCTGATCGCGATGTTAAATTCTTGAGTTACTTTTGGAATACTTTATGGGCTAAACTTGGCACAAAATTGTTGTTTTCTACTACTTGTCATCCTCAAACGGATGGACAAACTGAAGTTGTCAATAGAACTTTGGGAACACTTTTGCGTGCTATTCTTAAAAAGAACTTGGATTGACATTTCTATGGACTTTATTTTGGGTTGCCTAGGACTAAGAAGGGGAGGGATTCTATTTTTGTTGTTGTGGATAGATTCTCTAAGATGGCACATTTTATAGCTTGTCATAAAACCGATGATGCTTCAAACATTGCGGATTTGTTCTTTAGAGAAGTCGCTAGGTTGCATGGCATGCCTAGGACTATTGCTTTCTGGTCGCGATGTTAAATTCTTGAGTTACTTTTGGAAGACTTTATGGGCTAAACTTGGCACAAAATTGTTGTTTTCTACTACTTGTCATCCTCAAACGGATGGACAAACTGAAGTTGTCAATAGAACTTTGGGAACACTTTTGCGTGCTATTCTTAAAAAGAACTTGGATTGACATTTCTATGGACTTTATTTTGGGTTGCCTAGGACTAAGAAGGGGAGAGATTCTATTTTTGTTGTTGTGGATAGATTCTCTAAGATGGCACATTTTATAGCTTGTCATAAAACCGATGATGCTTCAAACATTGCGGATTTGTTCTTTAGAGAAGTCGCTAGGTTGCATGGCATGACTAGGACTATTGTTTCTGATCGCGATGTTAAATTCTTGAGTTACTTTTGGAATACTTTATGGGCTAAACTTGGCACAAAATTGTTGTTTTCTACTACTTGTCATCCTCAAACGGATGGACAAACTGAAGTTGTCAATAGAACTTTGGGAACACTTTTGCGTGCTATTCTTAAAAAGAACTTGGATTGACATTTCTATGGACTTTATTTTGGGTTGCCTAGGACTAAGAAGGAGAGGATTCTATTTTCGTTGTTGTGGATAGATTCTCTAAGATGGCACATTTTATAGCTTGTCATAAAACCGATGATGCTTCAAACATTGCGGATTTGTTCTTTAGAGAAGTCGTTAGGTTGCATGGCATGACTAGGACTATTGCTTCTGATCGCGATGTTAAATTCTTGAGTTACTTTTGGAATACTTTATGGGCTAAACTTGGCACAAAATTGTTGTTTTCTACTACTTGTCATCCTCAAACGGATGGACAAACTGAAGTTGTCAATACAACTTTAGGAACACTTTTGCGTGCTATTCTTAAAAAGAACTTGGATTGACATTTCTATTGAATTTATTTTGGGTTGCCTAGGACTAAGAAGGGGAGGGATTCTATTTTTGTTGTTGTGGATAGATTCTCTAAGATGGCACATTTTATAGCTTGTCATAAAACCGATGATGCTTCAAACATTGCGGATTTGTTCTTTAGAGAAGTCGTTAGGTTGCATGGCATGACTAGGACTATTGCTTCTGATCGCGATGTTAAATTCTTGAGTTACTTTTGGAAGACTTTATGGGCTAAACTTGGCACAAAATTGTTGTTTTCTACTACTTGTCATCCTCAAACGGATGGACAAACTGAAGTTGTCAATAGAACTTTGGGAACACTTTTGCGTGCTATTCTTAAAAAGAACTTGGATTGACATTTCTATGGACTTTATTTTGGGTTGCCTAGGACTAAGAAGGGGAGGGATTCTATTTTTGTTGTTGTGGATAGATTCTCTAAGATGGCACATTTTATAGCTTGTCATAAAACCGATGATGCTTCAAACATTGCGGATTTGTTCTTTAGAGAAGTCGCTAGGTTGCATGGCATGCCTAGGACTATTGTTTCTGGTCGCGATGTTAAATTCTTGAGTTACTTTTGGAAGACTTTATGGGCTAAACTTGGCACAAAATTGTTGTTTTCTACTACTTGTCATCCTCAAACGGATGGACAAACTGAAGTTGTCAATAGAACTTTGGGAACACTTTTGCGTGCTATTCTTAAAAAGAACTTGGATTGACATTTCTATGGACTTTATTTTGGGTTGCCTAGGACTAAGAAGGGGAGGGATTCTATTTTTGTTGTTGTGGATAGATTCTCTAAGATGGCACATTTTATAGCTTGTCATAAAACCGATGATGCTTCAAACATTGCGGATTTGTTCTTTCGAGAAGTCGTTAGGTTGCATGGCATGACTAGGACTATTGCTTCTGATCGCGATGTTAAATTCTTGAGTTACTTTTGGAAGACTTTATGGGCTAAACTTGGCACAAAATTGTTGTTTTCTACTACTTGTCATCCTCAAACGGATGGACAAACTGAAGTTGTCAATAGAACTTTGGGAACACTTTTGCGTGCTATTCTTAAAAAGAACTTGGATTGACATTTCTATGGACTTTATTTTGGGTTGCCTAGGACTAAGAAGGGGATGGATTCTATTTTTGTTGTTGTGGATAGATTCTCTAAGATGGCACATTTTATAGCTTGTCATAAAACCGATGATGCTTCAAACATTGCGGATTTGTTCTTTAGAGAAGTCGCTAGGTTGCATGGCATGCCTAGGACTATTGTTTCTGGTCGCGATGTTAAATTCTTGAGTTACTTTTGGAAGACTTTCTGGGCTAAACTTGGCACAAAATTGTTGTTTTCTACTACTTGTCATCCTCAAACGGATGGACAAACTGAAGTTGTCAATAGAACTTTGGGAACACTTTTGCGTGCTATTCTTAAAAAGAACTTGGATTGACATTTCTATGGACTTTATTTTGGGTTGCCTAGTACTAAGAAGGGGAGGGATTCTATTTTTGTTGTTGTGGATAGATTCTCTAAGATGGCACATTTTATAGCTTGTCATAAAATCGATGATGCTTCAAACATTGCGGATTTGTTCTTTCGAGAAGTCGTTAGGTTGCATGGCATGACTAGGACTATTGCTTCTGATCGCGATGTTAAATTCTTGAGTTACTTTTGGAATACTTTTTGGGCTAAACTTGGCACAAAATTGTTGTTTTCTACTACTTGTCATCCTCAAACGGATGGACAAACTGAAGTTGTCAATAGAACTTTAGGAACACTTTTGCGTGCTATTCTTAAAAAGAACTTGGATTGACATTTCTATGGACTTTATTTTGGGTTGCCTAGGACTAAGAAGGGGAGGGATTCTATTTTGTTGTTGTGGATAGATTCTCTAAGATGGCACATTTTATAGCTTGTCATAAAACCGATGATGCTTCAAACATTGCGGATTTGTTCTTTAGAGAAGTCGTTAGGTTGCATGGCATAACTAGGACTATTGCTTTTGATCGCGATGTTAAATTCTTGAGTTACTTTTGGAATACTTTATGGGCTAAACTTGGCACAAAATTGTTGTTTTCTACTACTTGTCATCCTCAAACGGATGGACAAACTGAAGTTGTCAATACAACTTTAGGAACACTTTTGCGTGCTATTCTTAAAAAGAACTTGGATTGACATTTATATTGAATTTATTTTGGGTTGCCTAGGACTAAGAAGGGGAGGGATTCTATTTTTGTTGTTGTGGATAGATTCTCTAAGATGGCACATTTTATAGCTTGTCATAAAACCGATGATGCTTCAAACATTGCGGATTTGTTCTTTAGAGAAGTCGTTAGGTTGCATGGCATGACTAGGACTATTGCTTCTGATCGCGATGTTAAATTCTTGAGTTACTTTTGGAAGACTTTATGTGCTAAACTTGGCACAAAATTGTTGTTTTCTACTACTTGTCCTCCTCAAACGGATGGACAAACTGAAGTTGTCAATAGAAATTTGGGAACACTTTTGCGTGCTATTCTTAAAAAGAACTTGGATTGACATTTCTATGGACTTTATTTTGGGTTGTCTAGGACTAAGAAGGGGAGGGATTCTATTTTTTTTGTTGTGGATAGATTCTCTAAGATGGCACATTTTATAGCTTGTCATAAAACCGATGATGCTTCAAACATTGCGGATTTGTTCTTTAGAGAAGTCGCTAGGTTGCATGGCATGCCTAGGACTATTGTTTCTGGTCGCGATGTTAAATTATTGAGTTACTTTTGGAAGACTTTCTGGGCTAAACTTGGCACAAAATTGTTGTTTTCTACTACTTGTCATCCTCAAACGGATGGACAAACTGAAGTTGTCAATAGAACTTTGGGAACACTTTTGCGTGCTATTCTTAAAAAGAACTTGGATTGACATTTCTATGGACTTTATTTTGGGTTGCCTAGGACTAAGAAGGGGAGAGATTCTATTTTTGTTGTTGTGGATAGATTCTCTAAGATGGCACATTTTATAGCTTGTCATAAAACCGATGATGCTTCAAACATTGCGGATTTGTTCTTTAGAGAAGTCGCTAGGTTGCATGGCATGCCTAGGACTATTGTTTCTGGTCGCGATGTTAAATTCTTGAGTTACTTTTGGAATACTTTATTGGCTAACTTGGCACAAAATTGTTGTTTTCTACTACTTCTCATCCTCAAACGGATGGACAAACTGAAGTTGTCAATAGAACTTTGGGAACACTTTTGCGTGCTATTCTTAAAATGAACTTGGATTGACATTCTATGGACTTTATTTTGGGTTGTCTAGGACTAAGAAAGAGAGAGATTCTATTTTCGTTGTTGTGGATAGATTCTCTAAGATAGCAGATTTTATAGCTTGTCATAAAACCGATGATGCTTCAAACATTGCGGATTTGTTCTTTAGAGAAGTCGTTAGGTTGCATGGCATAACTAGGACTTTTGCTTTTGATCGCGATGTTAAATTCTTGAGTTACTTTTGGAATACTTTATGGGCTAAACTTGGCACAAAATTGTTGTTTTCTACTACTTGTCATCCTCAAACGGATGGACAAACTGAAGTTGTCAATACAACTTTAGGAACACTTTTGTGTGCTATTCTTAAAAAGAACTTGGATTGACATTTGTATTGAATTTATTTTGGGTTGCCTAGGACTAAGAAGGGGAGGGATTCTATTTTTGTTGTTGTGATAGATTCTCTAAGATGGCACATTTTATAGCTTGTCATAAAACCGATGATGCTTCAAACATTGCGGATTTGTTCTTTAGAGAAGTCGTTAGGTTGCATGGCATGACTAGGACTATTGCTTCTGATCGCGATGTTAAATTCTTGAGTTACTTTTGGAAGACTTTATGTGCTTAACTTGGCACAAAATTGTTGTTTCATACTACTTGTCCTCCTCAAACGGATGGACAAACTGAAGTTGTCAATAGAACTTTAGGAACACTTTTGCGTGCTATTCTTAAAAAGAACTTGGATTGACATTTCTATGGACTTTATTTTGGGTTGTCTAGAACTAAGAAGGGGCGGGATTCTATTTTTTTTGTTGTGGATAGATTCTCTAAGATGGCACATTTTATAGCTTGTCATAAAACCGATGATGCTTCAAACATTGCGGATTTGTTCTTTAGAGAAGTCGCTAGGTTGCATGGCATGCCCTAGGACTATTGTTTCTGGTCGCGATGTTAAATTATTGAGTTACTTTTGGAAGACTTTCTGGGCTAAACTTGGCACAAAATTGTTGTTTTCTACTACTTGTCATCCTCAAACGGATGGACAAACTGAAGTTGTCAATAGAACTTTGGGAACACTTTTGCGTGCTATTCTTAAAAAGAACATGGATTGACATTTCTATGGACTTTATTTTGGGTTTGCCTAGTACTAAGAAGGGGAGGGATTCTATTTTTGTTGTTGTGGATAGATTCTCTAAGATGGCACATTTTATAGCTTGTCATAAAACCGATGATGCTTCAAACATTGCGGATTTGTTCTTTCGAGAAGTCGTTAGGTTGCGTGGCATGACTAGGACTATTGCTTCTGATCGCGATGTTAAATTCTTGAGTTACTTTTGGAAGACTTTATGTGCTAAACTTGGCACAAAATTGTTGTTTTCTACTACTTTTCCTCCTCAAACGGATGGACAAACTGAAGTTGTCAATAGAACTTTGGGAACACTTTTGCGTGCTATTCTTAAAAAGAACTTGGATTGACATTTCTATGGACTTTATTTTGGGTTGCCTAGGACTAAGAAGGTGATGGATTCTATTTTTTTTGTTGTGGATAGATTCTCTAAGATGGCACATTTTATAGCTTGTCATAAAACCGATGATGCTTCAAACATTGCGGATTTGTTCTTTAGAGAAGTCGCTAGGTTGCATGGCATGCCTAGGAATATTGTTTCTGGTCGCGATGTTAAATTATTGAGTTACTTTTGGAAGACTTTCTGGGCTAAACTTGGCACAAAATTGTTGTTTTCTACTACTTGTCATCTTCAAACGGATGGACAAACTGAAGTTGTCAATAGAACTTTGGGAACACTTTTGCGTGCTATTCTTAAAAAGAACTTGGATTGACATTTCTATGGACTTTATTTTGGGTTTGCCTAGTACTAAGAAGGGGAGGGATTCTATTTTTGTTGTTGTGGATAGATTCTCTAAGATGGCAAATTTTATAGATTGTCATAAAATCGATGATGCTTCAAACATTGCGGATTTGTTATTTCGAGAAGTCGTTAGGTTGCATGGCATGACTAGGACTATTGCTTCTGATCGCGATGTTAAATTCTTGAGTTACTTTTGGAATACTTTTTGGGCTAAACTTGGCACAAAATTGTTGTTTTCTACTACTTGTCATCCTCAAACGGATGGACAAACTGAAGTTGTCAATACAACTTTAGGAACACTTTTGCGTGCTATTCTTAAAAAGAACTTGGATTGACATTTCTATGGACTTTATTTTGGGTTGCCTAGGACTAAGAATGGGAGGGATTCTATTTTTGTTGTTGTGGATAGATTCTCTAAGATGACACATTTTATAGCTTGTCATAAAACCGATGATGCTTCAAACATTGCGGATTTGTTCTTTAGAGCAGTCGTTAGGTTGGATGGCATAACTAGGACTTTTGCTTTTGATCGCGATGTTAAATTCTTGAGTTACTTTTGGAATACTTTATGGGCTAAACTTGGCACAAAATTGTTGTTTTCTACTACTTGTCATCCTCAAACGGATGGACAAACTGAAGTTGTCAATACAACTTTAGGAACACTTTTGCGTGCTATTCTTAAAAAGAACTTGGATTGGCATTTATATTGAATTTATTTTGGGTTGCCTAGGACTAAGAAGGGGAGGGTTCTATTTTTGTTGTTGTGGATAGATTCTCTAAGATGGCACATTTTATAGCTTGTCATAAAACCGATGATGCTTCAAACTGTGGGGACCCGGGCTCTAATAATTTTTCTTGGGATTAAATGGATCCTTATTCTAAAACGTGGGTCAATTTATCGCTTTTTAACCTTCAATCAAATGTTACTAACTAGGCATAAAACATGTCTCTATTTTATTACATTAGCATAATATACAAACATAAAATACAAGTCTTGTTCTTACAACTAGTGTTTAATACCATCTATAAACAAACGGTAGTACAAGTCTAGCAAAAGAACCACTAGTCCTCTGCTACGCCCGAGATCACCACGCTATGTCCATCGCTCATCTCTGTCGTGACCCAGATCCTGCCCCACCTGTTGTTATGCACACTTACAGACATAACAACAGCCGGAAAACCGGTGAGAACAAATCCCAGTATAAACATGTAACATGCATATAAACAATCTAAACATGAAACATGCTGATATGAATGTCATTCATATAAAATCATGCAATGTGAATCTAATCATGTCTAGACTCGACTCGACTAGAACTCTAGGGATCCCGTTGTGAATAAGACGTCACTGGTTGTCACCTACCCTACCAATCGAGGTGCTGTACGTCTTATTCCTAGACTTCGGCCTGATCTGTATCCACGTCTAGAAAGGGGCGGTGATCTTCCCCTAAGCTGAGATATCGCCGAACATCTAGTAGTCTGCCTGATCTCCAGACTGCCCTATCTTAATGCATGAATACAAAATCTGCAAACAAGCATAATGCAATGCTACACGATCTGTAAACAAAGCATAGCAAGATCTGCATACAAGTTCTGTAAACCAATCTATAACAATCATAATCATATCAAGGTAGGAACAATAAAACAAGTATGTGATTTTGGTTGGGAAACTCAAATGTGATCTCATTTGAGTCGTGATTCCCCAAACAAACCATGTACTATACCTTTCGTCGTAGAATCGCTGTCACGGTCGCCAATACGAATCTGAAATGGAAATGTGAATACGCACTCTATCAATTTCTAATCTAAATCAACATATATCCAAGTCACTACGTGATCTCAATACATTTCGACGGCATAACGACGTAATTCTTGATACCGGTCAATCAAATTCTCAACAGATATCAACACTATCTTATTCTCAATCATAATCCAATACAATATTTATCCAAAACATGTCATAGTACCCAAAATCTGCATATTTAGTTCTAAACATGCTATAAAAATTGTAACAATTGCATATGACATCCGTTCTTCGATCCGTTTACGAATATATCATGCTCAATACATCAAGAACACAATATAACTATCATATTCTAATTTCCCAAACATCTGAATTTCGAAACTTTTTGAAATTACATAAAACTTACATCACTTTGTAGATAACAAAGAAAGGAGCTCAAAACCGCAGTCGGATTTGAATTTGGATTGCTAAATCTTGCCAAAGCATAATTTAGAGAACCTAAGAACAAGAATCTCCCTTCCTCTGAAAGCGTCGACTCTGGCTGGAATGAGAAGAATTCGTGCCACCTCTATATATATATTGCATGGTTCAAGACACATGGCAAATCTTTTGAAATACACGTCTCGCGCATATGCGCGGACACTACTCGCGCATATGCGCGAGACCTAAGGTCTCGGCAGCTTAGCCATTTCACTCCTCGCGCATATGCGCCAACTCTCCCCGCGCATATGCGCTAGCGCTACTGGCGGTGCCGCGCATATGCGCGCAATACCTCGCGCATATGCGCCGAGGCTATTGGACGCCTCGCGCTATGCTGCGCGCATGCCTTCGCGCATGTGCGCCATGCTTCGAGTTTTTACATTCCTTTTGTACATTTTTCCTTCTTTTTAAATTCAATAAAATACATCTACAATCATCTTAATTATCAACAAATCCATCTGATTATGATAACTAAATCTTCGAGCCTTACATTTCTCCCCCTCTAAGAAATGATTTCGTCCTCGAAATTGTAGATCATTCTATCAATGAAAGTATCAAAAGTAATAATATCAAAGTTAGATCAATACCTACATTATTGAAATAATTCGGGGTGTTTCTGTCGCATATTGGCTTCTGTCTCCCATGTCGCTTCTTCAGCGCCGTGACGACTCCATTGGACTTTCACTAGAGGAATATTCTTCGTTCTGAGTTTCTTTTCTTTCCGATCAAGGATCTGTATCGGTTGTTCTATATAGCTCAATGTCTGATCAAGTTCAGCTTCGTCGGGTTGAATGACATGAGAAATGTCTGGCATATATTTTCGCAACATCGATACATGAAAGACGTCATGTATCCCAGATAGAGAAGGAGGAAGTGCAAGTCGATAAGCTCGATCGCCAATCTTTTCAAGAATCTCGTAAGGACCAATGTATCGAGGAGATAATTTCCCGCGTTTGCCAAATCGAACAACGCCTCTGAACGGAGAAATTTTCAAGAATACTCTATCTCCCGCCTCAAATACTAACGGTCTACGTCTGATATTGGCATACTTTGCTTGTCGATCTTGTGCTGTCTTCATCCTCTTCTGAATGAGTTTCACCTTCTCTGTCATGTCACGAATCATATCTGGCCCAAGTTCTGGTACCTCTGCAACGTCATCCCAATATAGCGGAGATCTGCACTTCTTGCCATACAAAGCTTCAAACGGTGTCATCTCGATGCTCGTCTGATAGCTGTTATTGTAAGAGAATTCGCAAAGAGGTAGGGAATCTTGCCAACCAATGCCAAAATCTAGCACGACGGCTCTCAACATATCCTCTAAAGTCTGGATAGTCCGTTCTGACTGTCCGTCTGTCTGAGGATGGTAAGCAGTACTCAGGTGTAATGTCGTACCTAAGGCCTGCTGTAAACTGTGCCAGAAGTGTGAAGTGAATCGTGGATCACGATCCGATACGATAGACTTCGGCACTCCATGCAATCTGACTACCTCTCGAATATAAATCTCCGCCATCTGATCCTGTCTATACGTCATTCTGTATGGAATGAAACAAGCAGATTTGGTCAGTCTGTCAATAATGACCCAAATCGCATCGCAGCCTCTGGATGATCGTGGTAACTTCGTCACAAAATCCATGGAAATGTGATCCCATTTCCATTCTGGAATGGCTAAACTTTGAAGTAATCCACCAGGCTTCTTCCTCTCAGCTTTCACCTGTTGGCAGTTCAAACACTTAGACACAAATTCGGCAATGTCTGACTTCATTTGTTTCCACCAGAACTGTGTCTTCAAGTCATTGTACATCTTCCTGCCACCCAGATGAATGCTGAACCGACTACAATGTGCCTCTGTCAGAATCTGCTGTCTCAAATCTGCAACATCTGGCACAACTAGACGGTTATTCACATACAGCACATGATCTCGTACCTGATATTCTGATACATGCCCTGATCTGACCATTTGGATCGAGTTCTGCACATTCTGATCGGTTCTTTGCGCTTCCTTCATCCTCATAATCACATTGGGCTCAACTTGAATCGTAAAAAGTCGTAGTGGTTTACTATCTGTATCAAATTCTAATCCAGATGTACAACAATTTTCAACTAACTTGTTAACACCTATCGTCGATAAGGACAAAGAACATACCTTACGACTCAAGGCATCTGCTGCTGCATTTGACTTCCCTGGATAATATTTGATTTCACAGTCAAAGTCTTTCAGAAGATCTAGCCATCTACGCTGCCTCATATTCAGTTCTGATTGAGAAAATAGGTACTTTAAGCTCTTGTGATCGGAAAATATCTCAAATTTTTCGCCGTAGAGATAATGACGTCAAATCTTTAATGCAAATACGATAGCCGCCAATTCCAGATCATGAATGGGGTATCGGATCTCGTATGGCTTCAATTGTCTCGAGGCGTATGCGATCACATGGCCTCGCTGCATAAGAACACGTCCCAAACCTCTATGAGAAGCATCACAATATACAACGAAATCACCCGTACCTGAAGGTATCGTCAGTACTGGAGCACTGGTCAGCCTTTTCTTCAACTCTAGAAAGCTAGACTCGCACTCCTCTGACAAAACAAATGGTGCATTCTTTTGCGTCAATTGAGTTCTTGGCTTTGCAATGCTGGAGAAATCCTTGATAAATCTTCTATAGTATCCGGCTAGGCCCATGAAACTGCGTATTTCTGGTACAGAAGTCGGCCTCGACCAACTGATCACAGCTTCAACTTTATTCGGATCTACAGAAATACCTTCTCCAGATATAATGTGTCCCAAAAAGACAACTCGATTCAACCAAAACTCACACTTTGACAATTTTGCATACAGTCGCTCGTTTCTCAACGTCTGCAAAACAATTCTGAGATGCTCTGCATGCTCATTTCTGTTCTTCGAATACACCAAAATATCATCGATGAAAACAATGACAAATTCATCCAAATATTTCTGAAACACTTGGTTCATCAAGCCCATAAATACCGCAGGAGCATTGGTTAAACCAAAAGGCATGACAATAAATTCGTAATGTCCATACCTGGTTCGAAATGCTGTCTTTGGTATGTCTATATTTCGAACTCTGAGCTGATGATACCCAGAACGCAAATCAATCTTCGAATACACGGAGGATCCCTGCAACTGATCAAATAAATCATCAATCCTAGGCAAAGGATATTTATTTTTGATCGTTGCCTTGTTCAGTTGCCTATAATCAATACATAAACGCATCGAACCATCTTTCTTTCGCACAAATATCACCGGAGAACCCCAAGGAGATACACTAGGTCTGATATATTGGCCAGAAGATCTTCTAACTGTGCTTTCAGTTCTTTTAGTTCGATGGGTGCCATCCTATACGGAGCTCTCGAAATAGGGACGGTACCTGGTACAAGTTCAATGCTAAAATCTACCTCTCGAACCGGAGGTAATCCTGGGATTTCATCTGGAAAAATATCTGGAAATTCCCGTACTACTGGCAAATCCGCCACGCCGGGCTCGACTTCTGCATATCTACAGCATAAATAAAGAAACCATCTACTCCTTTTTGTAACAATCTGTTCATAATAAGAGCCGAAATCAAGGGAATCCGAGATCTGGAACCCTTCCCGTAGAATTTCCACTCGTCTGTCATCTCGGGTCTGAATCTGACAATCTTGTGGAAACAATCCACGGTAGCTCTGTGCTTCGTTAGCATATCAATACCGACTAAAAAGTCACAATCAGCTAGACCCAATACTATACAATCTAGGTCGATCTCATGCCCCTCAAACTGTAGGATGCAATGTCTAACCGTAGTTACAGAAATCAACCCACTTCCCAACAGAGAAGTAATAGATACAACATCTAATAAAGACTCAACAGGAAAAGAATGCAACAATGCAAATCGCTCTGAAATGAATGTATGTGATGCACCTGTATCTATCAAGACATAAGCAGGATAACCATAAAGGAGACAATTACCTGCTATAACATCATCTGGTGCATCTTGTGCTTGCTCTTCGGTCAATGCAAACACTTGGGCCTGTTGCCTCGGAGGTTGACTCACCGTCTGACTACCTCGAGCTCTGGGTTGGGTCTGTGCTGGTGGAGGCTGAAAAGAGTGTACCGATGATGCCTGCCGCTCAAACTGAGGTACTGACCTGGATGCTCTTCCACTCTGGCCTTGCTGTACACCTCTCTGTGGACAGACTTTGGCAAAATGCCCCGGTTGCCTACAAATGTTACATCGGCCTGTAACTCCCTGGCACTGTTCAGTTGCATGCCTACCTCCACAAGAATTGCAGTAGACACCTGAAGTCCTTGAACTTTGATCAAAACCAGTCTGTCTTGATCCGCTGGAGCTGGACGAACTGCTCCCAGGTCGCTTAAAATGTTTCCCCTTCGCCTTCAGCTGTTCCTTTCTGCCACTGCTACTACCGCCACTATCAAATCTTGGAGGGGGTGGAATGTAGGTGCTGGTGGTCTCGGTATCGGAGCAACATAAGGAGCACTCCGCTGCCTCAACAATCCTGCTTCTGCACCCTTGGCTCGATTCAATGCATCCGCAAAATTATTAGGTCTTCCCGTGTTTACCAAGGTAAAGATGTCCGGGTTCAAGCCATTTATGAATTGGTCCGCCACCGCCTCGTCACTACCTGAAACATGGGGTGCAAAACGAAGCAAAGAAGAGAATTTGGCAACGTACTCCTCAATGTTCAGTGGCCCTTGCCTCAGGTTGGCAAATTCAGCACCTTTATCCTTGCGATAGGAGATGGGAAAGAAACGCTGATAGAACTCCGTCTTGAATCCCTTCCAAGTAATCTCGGTACCCCGCTGCTCTAAAGCTCTCCTAATGTTCAACCACCAATTCTTGGCTATATCTTGCAATTGATGGCCAATTAGATTTATTCTCTTCTCGTCACTGTACTCCAAAGAGTCGAATAACATTTCAATATCCTCAAGCCAACTTTCGCACTAGATGGCATTCTCGGTACCATTTAATGTGGGAGGTCGAAAAGATTGGAATCGCTTCAGCAACGTCTCCATAGGGGTCGCCGTAACATCCATAGGATCTCCGGATGTGCTCCCCTGTTCTGGCGCTGCTGGTCGTAGAGGTATTGCTGCTCTTCTTGGTGGCATATCTAATAATCCAAAGGATTAGTATACCAAATATACAACCGTCTCAGCCATCCTCTAGTCAGTTACCTCTGATCTAGAATCAGTTCTGATTCAGTCAATCACATGCTGAACAAAATCAAATAACAACAACATGTAATAAGGAAAGCAATAATCATGCTAGCACATCATAAGCACGGAAGAAGACTCAATCTACCCCGCTCATTCTATCCTATCTTAGTCTAAAGGAACTATCGGCTCAGATACCACCTGTTGTGGGGACCCAGGCTCTAATTCTTTTTCTTGGGATTAAATGGATCATTATTCTAAAACGTGGGTCAATTTTTCGCTTTTTAACCTTCAATCAAATGTTACTAACTAGGCATAAAACATGTCTCTATTTTATTACATTAGCATAATATACAAACATAAAATACAAGTCTTGTTCTTACAACTAGTGTTTAATACCATCTATAAACAAACGGTAGTACAAGTCTAGCAAAAGAACCACTAGTCCTCTGCTACGCCCGAGATCACCACGCTATGTCCATCGCTCATCTCTGTCGTGACCCAGATCCTGCCCCACCTGTTGTTATGCACACATACAGACATAACAACAGCCGGAAAACCGGTGAGAACAAATCCCAGTATAAACATGTAACATGCATATAAACAATCTAAACATGAAACATGCTGATATGAATGTCATTCATATAAAATCATGCATTGTGAATCTAATCATGTCTAGACTCGACTCGACTAGAACTCTAGGGATCCCGTTGTGAATAAGACATCACTGGCTGTCACCTACCCTACCAATCGAGGTGTTGTACGTCTTATTCCTAGACTTCGGCCTGATCTGTATCCACGTCTACAAAGGGGCGGTGATCTTCCCCTAAGCTGAGATATCGCCGAACATCTAGTAGTCTGCCTGATCTCCAGACTGCCCTATCTTAATGCATGAATACAAAATCTGCAAACAAGCATAATGCAATGCTACACGATCTGTAAACAAAGCATAGCAAGATCTGCATACAAGTTCTATAAACCAATCTATAACTGTCATAATCATATCAAGGTAGGAACAATAAAACAAGTATGTGATTTTGGTTGGAAAACTCAAATGTGATCTCATTTGAGTCGTGATTCCCCAAACAAACCATGTACTATACCTTTCGTCGTAGAATCGCTGTCACGGTCGCCAATACGAATCTGAAATGGAAATGTGAATACGCACTCTATCAATTTCTAATCTAAATCAACATATATCCAAGTCACTACGTGATCTCAATACATTTCGACGGCATAACGACGTAATTCTTGATACCGGTCAATCAAATTCTCAACAGATATCAACACTATCTTATTCTCAATCATAATCCAATACAATATTCATCCAAAACATGTCATAGTACCCAAAATCTGCTTATTTAGTTCTAAACATGCTATAAAAATTGTAACAATTGCATATGACATCCGTTCTTCGATCCGTTTACGAATATATCATGCTCAATACATCAAGAACACAATATAACTATCATATTCTAATTTCCCAAACATCTGAATTTCGAAACTTGTTGAAATTACATAAAACTTACATCACTTTGTAGATAATAAAGAGAGGAGCTCAAAACCGCAGTCGGATTTGAATTTGGATTGCTAAATCTTGCCAAAGCATAATTTAGAGAACCTAAGAACAAGAATCTCCCTTCCTCTGAAAGCGTCGACTCTGGCTGGAATGAGAAGAATTCGTGCCACCTCTATATATATATTGCATGGTTCAAGACACATGGCAAATCTTTTGAAATACACGTCTCGCGCATATGCGCGGACACTACTCGCGCATATGCGCGAGACCTACGGTCTCGGCAGCTTAGCCATTTCACTCCTCGCGCATATGCGCCAACTCTCCCCGCGCATATGCGCCAGCGCTACTGGCGGTGCCGCGCATATGCGCGCAATACCTCGCGCATATGCGCCGAAGCTACTGGACGCCTCGCGCTACGCTGCGCGCATGCCTTCGCGCATGTGCGCCATGCTTCGAGTTTTTACATTCCTTTTGTACATTTTGCCTTCTTTTTAAATTCAATAAAATACATCTACAATCATCTTAATTATCAACAAATCCATCTGATTATGATAACTAAATCTTCGAGCCTTACACAAACATTGCGGATTTGTTCTTTAGAGAAGTCGTTAGGTTGCATGGCATGAATAGGACTATTGCTTCTGATCGCGATGTTAAATTCTTGAGTTACTTTTGGAAGACTTTATGTGCTAAACTTGGCACAAAATTGTTGTTTTCTACTACTTGTCCTCCTCAAACGTAAGGAAAAACTGAAGTTGTCAATAAAACTTTGGGAACACTTTTGCGTGCTATTCTTAAAAAGAACTTGGATTGACATTTCTATGGACTTTATTTTGGGTTGCCTAGGACTAAGAAGGTGATGGATTCTATTTTTTTTGTTGTGGATAGATTATCTAAGATGGCACATGATGAGAATCCAAGTACGAATGAGAAGCAAACACGATTATCAGAATCGCACCCTCAACTCAATAACAAACAAGGATCTATTATGTTGTCCCGATCTTTTGAAACAAGTAAAGATTTGTGATATTCACCTCTAAGATATTAAATCTTAGCAACAAATATCAACGAGAGATAACAATTGAATCTCGAACGAACCTTCAAAGAACTTGTTTTGACAATCTGTGCGAAGAAACAATCGACAAAAGCCACAAAGATGAAATCTTTGATAAGTTTGATTTGGTTTTCTTCTTTGAGAAGAACAAAGCTTAAAGCTTTGAAAGTTGAGAAAAAACTCAAACAATTTTCATATCATTCAATGTTTGATTCGTTCAACAATAATACATGCATTATATAATCATTAAAATACAAGAAAAGTAGTGTGAAAAGCTTAAATGAGCTAATTAGCAACTTTGACACGCAAGTGCGCCAGAACACCGGGGGTGCGGTGACGTAAGGACCGCGGGTGCGCTCTGGCTTCGAAAAAATTTTTAAAAAAAAAAAAAAAAAAATTTTTTATTTTATAAAACATGACCGCGGGTGCGGCCCTGTTTTGAGCGCGGGTGCGCTATGCCTTCGGCAACTTGACCGCGGGTGCGGCCCTGTTTTGAGAGCGGGTGCGCTGGTCCTTCGGCAATTCTTTGTTGAACTCCACCACTTGCTTGAATAGGCTTGATTCATCATCTTTTATCACAATCAAGCTTGAAAGTCCGAAGCAACAACACATCTTAAATCTTCCCCCAAACATTTGCACACGGTGCCTAACCAGAATCATATCATACTCCCCTTCTTCAAAAAGATTTGTCCTCAAATCTTGTCTACCTGCACAAAAGCGAAGCAAGTTAGTAATAACAAGGATGATATTATCAACATGCTTACCTTTAAGCTCAAGATTGTAGACGCTATTATTTACTCGCTCCATCAACACTGGAAACCCCAACTTCACGGTCGCCTTTCCTATGTATTCATCAACTTTACCAAATACCAAATAAAAATTGACACCAAATGATAAAATACCATTAAGTATCACAAAAATTAAGTTCCTCCCTTTCTTAGACCTAGTTAACACACAAATGATATTCATACACGTGTACGACCATAGCTCAGTAGGAATAAGATATAACTGATGCACGACATATGAATATACTCGACATGTCATTTTCTCGTATGCAACGCATGTTCCCAAATCACACTCAACATGTCGTTTCATATGCAACCAACGCATATACTCATGTATTTTATCAATGATGAATTCACAAAAATACGCCTCACTAGCGATTAATTCATAAAATGAACATAACATGAACAACTTAATCTCCTTAAAAATATATTCATCATGGACATAGAAATTCTTATATTCACTCATCATCTTTCCAAAGTCATCATCAAACAAGTATGAATCATGCAAGTAAAACACGCTAGATGTAATATCCATGTAATCATTTAACTCATCACATGAATTTAATTCTAATGCATACAATTCATTGTCATGACAAAAACACATCAAATTGATATTCTCTGAGCACTCCAAATCAATAAAGTTCGAATTTAATTCACACAAGATATAGCCATTTTCAATTTTATGACACTTTGGCAAAATTATCAAATCACAGTCATTCTTATTAAATGTAACACTTTCAACCCGTTCTACAAAATCTTGAAAACAAGACAACACAAAATTACGGTAAGGAAGCAAATCATACCTCATAGTTGTTGTATTGACAACTAACCTTACCTCATCTCGAATGCTCTTGACTTCATATGGATCATCCCATTGCAATCTCACACCATCAACATTTGTTCTCCTCTTCATCATGCCATCACAATAATCCTGCAAAGAAGAATTAACATCGCTCGGGATTGAACTGGCTATATCATCATAATGACAATAAACCACTTTGTACAAAGGTACTTTAAAGGGTTTATTCAAAAATACATAATTCTCAACCTCACTCTTTTTACTCTTTTGGGCCTTTAATTCATTTTTCTTTTCTTTTTCTTTGGCCTCTTTTTCTTTTATCTCTTTTTTATTTTCTATGGCCATCTCACTCTTTTCATCTCTCTTTCTTTCGGCCATTTTAATTTCTTTTTCACTCAATTCAAGAATAATTTTCAATTGATCCTCAAGAACACTTGGATTCAATTGAACCAATGAAACATTTGGTTCCTCAACAAATTTATGTACAATAACTTCTCCTTGTCTACTTTCCTCCTCCATAGTAGACAAATTAAGCATTTCTTCTCCACTTAATGATTCATTCTCCGTTGTATATCGTTCAACAATATTCAACTCACCAACTAGTGGAATAACATCATCAACAACTATCTCAACCACAACCTCAAATTCAGGTTCTTCTACAACATCATCCTCCATTCGGGATTCAAACTCACCCACAACATCACCCTCCATTTGAGAATTAAGCTCAACTGGCGATTTTATTATGGTCACCTCATCACGTGGACAATGATTGATATCATGACCAATTTCTAAACACCAACAACATATAACATCACAAGTACTAGAAATTGAATTTTTAAATGTACCTTGATATTCATATTTGCTAGATTCACATCTCCGGCCACCTCCTCTATCCTCCTCACATCGCCTATCATCATCATGATGTAAATGCCATGTTCTACTTCTTTCAACTCCACTACCTCGACTACGCTCATCAACATGCCTATCATGCATCGCCTCTTCTTCAGAACCCATATATTTTTTTCGTAGAGGCTTAAACTCCTTCTCCCATATTTTATCCACCCCTTCTAACATTGTTTGAAATTGTCGATCGTCAACCATTATACCTGCAAGAAAAGGTTAGTATAAAACAATAAAGATAAGTTTCCTCACCACGAATCCTCACTGATCACTCCAATGAAAATTCACTCGTCTCTTTTTTTTCCTCACTGCAAAATACTCACCGATCACTCCAAAGAAATAACGTTCGCACTCAAGTGTTTTTCACTCAAATTTGATAGTTCTCTCTAAGATGTGCTCAAGCTTTGTATTTGTATATCAAACTAACAAGATTCAACTCGTGGACACTTGCAACTGTCTCACTTGGACTGCACAAAACAAAGAACACTAGAATAACGCAGATCTTACAACAACACAAAGGATAACACGGATCTGAAAACAGAATCGAAATTTTTTTTAGAAAGATCTTGAATAACAACGAATAGATAACACAGATCTGAAAACAGAGACGAAGGAATAACACAGATCTGATAACAGAACGAAATTTATATTTTTCTTTTCTTATATAGAAAGATTTGACAATAGAAACGAAAGGATAACACAGATCTGATAACAGAACGAAATTTGAGACAGATCTGAAAATAGCAACGAAAGGATAACATAAAACTGAAACAGAACAAATTTTTGCTTTTGTTTTTGATAGATATGACAATAGAAACAACAATATAACACAGATCTGAAACAGAACAATAATTTTTTTTTATTTAAACAGATCTGAACACAAAAAAAAAAAGATAACTTACTTGAATCAATGAGCCTAAGCTCTGATACCAAATGATGAGAATCCAAGTACGAATGAGAAGCAAACACGATTATCAGAATCGCACCCTCAACTCATTAACAAACAAGGATCTATTATGTTGTCCCGATCTTTTGAAACAAGTAAAGATTTGTGATATTCACCTCTAAGATATTAAATCTTAGCAAAAAATATCAACGAGGATAACAATTGAATCTCGAACGAACCTTCAAAGAACTTGTTTTGACAATCTGTGCGAAGAAACAATCGACAAACGCCACAAAGATGAAATCTTTGATAAGTTTGATTTGGTTTTCTTCTTTGAGAAGAACAAAGCTTAAAGCTTTGAAAGTTGAGAAAAAACTCAAACAATTTTCATATCATTCAATGTATGATTCGTTCAACAATAATACATGCATTATATAATCATTAAAATACAAGAAAAGTAGTGTGAAAAGCTTAAATGAGCTAATTAGCAACTTTGACACGCAATTCCGCCAGAACACCGCGGGTGCGGTGACGTAAGGACCGCGGGTGCGCTCTGGCTTCGAAAAAATTTTTTAAAAAAAAAAAAAAAAAATTTTTATTTATTTTATAAAACATGACCGCGGGTGCGGCCCTGTTTTGAGCGCGGGTGCGCTATGACTTCGGCAACTTGACCGCGGGTGCGGCCCTGTTTTGAGAGCGGGTGCGCTGGTCCTTCGGCAATTCTTTGTTGAACTCCACCACTTGCTTGAATAGGCTTGATTCATCATCTTTTATCACAATCAAGCTTGAAAGTCCGAAGCAACAACACATCTTAAATCTTCCCCCAAACATTTGCACACGATGCCTAACCAGAATCATATCAGCACATTTTATAGCTTGTCATAAAACCGATGATACTTCAAACATTGCGGATTTGTTCTTTAGAGAAGTCGCTAGGTTGCATGGCATGCCTAGGACTATTGTTTCTGGTCGCGATGTTAAATTATTGAGTTACTTTTGGAAGACTTTCTGGGCTAAACTTGGCACAAAATTGTTGTTTTCTACTACTTGTCATCCTCAAACGGATGGACAAACTGAAGTTGTAAATAGAACTTTGGGAACACTTTTGCGTGCTATTCTTAAAAAGAACTTGGATTGACATTTCTATGGACTTTATTTTGGGTTTGCCTAGTACTAAGAAAGGGAGGGATTCTATTTTTGTTGTTGTGGATAGATTCTCTAAGATGGCACATTTTATAGCTTGTCATAAAATCGATGATGCTTCAAACATTGCGGATTTGTTCTTTCGAGAAGTCGTTAGGTTGCATGGCATGACTATGACTATTGCTTCTGATCACGATGTTAAATTCTTGAGTTACTTTTGGAATACTTTTTGGGCTAAACTTAGCACAAAATTGTTGTTTTCTACTACTTGTCATCCTCAAACGGATGGACAAACTGAAGTTGTCAATAGAACTTTGGGAACACTTTTGCGTGCTATTCTTAAAAAGAACTTGGATTGACATTTCTATGGACTTTATTTTGGTTTGCCTAGTACTAAGAACGGGAGTGATTCTATTTTTGTTGTTGTGGATAGATTCTCTAAGATGGCACATTTTATAGCTTGTCATAAAATCGATGATGCTTCAAACATTGCGGATTTGTTCTTTCGAGAAGTCGTTAGGTTGCATGGCATGAGTAGGACTATTGCTTCTGATCGCGATGTTAAATTCTTGAGTTACTTTTGGAATACTTTTTGGGCTAAACTTAGCACATAATTGTTGTTTTCTACTACTTGTCATCCTCAAACGGATGGACAAACTGGAGTTGTCAATAGAACTTTGGGAACACTTTTGCGTGCTATTCTTAAAAAGAACTTGGATTGACATTTCTATGGACTTTATTTTGGTTGCCTAGGACTAAGAAGGGGAGGGATTCTATTTTGGTTGTTGTGGATAGATTCTCTAAGATGGCATATTTTATAGCTTGTCATAAAACCGATGATGCTTCAAACATTGGGGATTTGTTCTTTAAAGAAGTCGCTAGGTTGCGTGGCATGCCTATGACTATTTTTTTTGGTCGCTATGTTAAATTCTTGAGTTAATTTTGGAAGACTTTATGGGCTAAACTTGGCACAAAATTGTTGTTTTCTACAACTTGTCATCCTCAAACGGATGGACAAACTGAAGTTGTCAATAGAACTTTGGGAACACTTTTGCGTGCTATTCTTAAAAAGAACTTGGATTGACATTTCTATAGACTTGATTTTTGGGTTGCCTAGGACTAAGAAAGAGAGAGATTCTATTTTCGTTGTTGTGGATAGATTCTCTAAGATTGCAGATTTTATAGCTTGTCATAAAACCGATGATGTTTCGAACATTGCGGATTTGTTCTTTAGAGAAGTCGTTAGGTTGCATGGCATAACTAGGACTTTTGCTTTTCGATGTTAAATTCTTGAGTTACTTTTGGAATACTTTATGGGCTAAACTTGGCACAAAATTGTTGTTTTCTACTACTTGTCATCCTTAAACGGATGGACAAACTGAAGTTGTCAATACAACTTTAGGAACACTTTTGCGTGCTATTCTTAAAAAGAACTTGGATTGACATTTCTATGGACTTTATTTTGGGTTGCCTAGGACTAAGAAGGTGAGGGATTCTATTTTTTTTGTTGTGGATAGATTCTCTAAGATGGCACATTTTATAGATTGTCATAAACCGATGATGCTTCAAACATTGCGGATTTGTTTTTTAAAGAAGTCGCTAGGTTGCGTGGCATGCCTAGGACTATTTTTTTTGGTTCGATGTTAAATTCTTGAGTTACTTTTGGAAGACTTTATGGGCTAAACTTGGCACAAAATTGTTGTTTTCTACTACTTGTCATCATCAAACGGATGAACAAACTGAAATTGTCAATAGAACTTTGGGAACACTTTTGCGTGCTATTCTTAAAAAGAACTTGGATTGACATTTCTATGGACTTTATTTTGGGTTGCCTAGGACAAAGAAGGGGAGGGATTCTATTTTGGTTGTTGTGGATAGATTCTCTAAGATGGCATATTTTATAGCTTGTCATAAAACCGATGATGCTTCAAACATTGGGGATTTGTTCTTTAAAGAAGTCGCTAGGTTGCGTGGCATGCCTAGGACTATTTTTTCTGGTCGCTATGTTAAATTCTTGAGTTACTTTTGGAAGACTTTATGTGCTAAACTTGGCACAAAATTGTTGTTTTCTACTACTTGTCCTCCTCAAACGGATGGACAAACTGAAGTTGTCAATAGAACTTTGAGAAACACTTTTGCGTGCTATTCTTAAAAAGAACTTGGATTGTAAGGCTCGAGATTATTAGTTTTCATTGAAGTACGACTCGGAGGATATGAGAATGCATGTCATAAGATGAAAGTACAAAATTTTTCATGTGTGAGAGGCTGCACCCGTGCTTAGAACAAGAGTGCACCCGTGGTCATAAATTATGGAATTTTGAATGTGCTGCCGAAGCCACACCACACCTGCGGTGCTAGGAGACACCGCACCCGCGGTGCATGGACAGTAAGTTGGCCAAAATTTCCGTAGCATTACCGCACCCGCGGTGCTGAAGGACTGCACCCACGGTGACAAGACCGCACCCGCGGTCTTGCAGGGACCGCACCCGCGGTCGTCACTTTTGAAAAATAAAAATCATGCCGAAGCATGAGCGCTCCCACGGTCTAGACATGAGCGCACCCGCGGTGCTGCATGTGAGAAGTCCACCTCTTCTTCTTAACGTGACACATGGCATGGTATATATACGCAATGGTGCTGATTCATGTTTTCTTTAATTCCAGCACAGAGAACCGAGACTTTCTCTAAGAATCCTCAAGTTTTCTTCAAGGTTTGAGGTAAGATATCTCAAGATTTAGCTACCCGAATTTAGTTCCGATATCGGTTTTTAATTCCTTGCATCACAGGCTAGAAAAGTGTAAGGCCTGAGAATTAATAATCTTCATTGACGCAATATTCGAAGATACGAGAATACATGTCATGTCATGAGGAGCACTATGAAATGCCAAGATTTCGACTCTGTTAATCCGGAATTATGGAATTTTAATTGATTTGACTATAGCCGGACCATATTGAGACCAGAGAGGGCAAAGCTTTTGCATTTCACAAGTTTCGGGCAGAACTAGTGGCGCCCGAGCGGTAGGAAGTGACCGCCCGAGTGCCAATGCTCAATAGAAAGATGTTCGGGCAGAAGGTGTGGCGCCCGGGCGGTAATTTATGACTGCCCGAGCGCCAGAATCTCGCATGGCGGGCAGAACCTTCCGCGCCCGGGCGGTAGATCTATACCGCCCGAGCGCCGAGCTCGCGCCCGGGCGGTAAGATTCGACCGCCCGAGCGCCAAACCAGAATGGGCAAAAATGAGCCACGTAGCTTTGCATGCAACTCATGATATATATAAACGAATTTTCCTCAGAAAATGATAAGGAAACAAGAAGAAATAGAGAGAAAGGCTTCCGAGGGAAAAAGCTTGAAATCCTTACGCCTTTTTATTTCAATCCGTCCGTCAAATTTGAAATCCAACTTCGGTACCGTGTTCCTATCGTTGTAGGCTACGCGTGGACGTAAGTTTTACTATGTTTTGGCATGTCTTGAAATTATGATGTTGAAAGAATCAGATATGATTCATATATGTTGTTTCTGACATATTAGACATCGTATAATTACAAACGGATTTAAGAACGGACACCGTATAGAATTGTTATGAATTTTAGAGTTGAATTGACTGGGTTTTGGTACCAGATTTATACCATTATCAGTTATAAATTAGGGGAATTGATGTAGATTGTTTAATATGGAGATTGTGCAGTTGAAATGGTACCGAGATCAAGTATATAATTGGATATGTGTGTATTGAGAATAGAGATTGATAGAAAATGTATCAATGTATCTCTTTCAGATTGGATTGACAGACTTGATATCAACTTCGAGACTTCGACGACAAAAAAAGTATAAACCATGTTGTTTGGGAAGCCACAACTCAAATAAGATATTATTTGAGTTTCCCAAACCAAAATCACATACTAGTATTGTTGTATATATGGTAACATGTTTATGACTTGTTTATAGAATTATATGCAAATCTTATTACATGATTATGCTTTGATTATAGAAATGTATTCAAGCATGTAAGATTATTGTGATATTCAGATATGAATATGAGCATGCTTTATTACAGATTGATAGTCATTGCATTTAAGATAGGAGAGTCGTTGGCAGCCATTGCCAACTATCTAGATGTTCGGTGTATCTCAGCTTAGGAGCAGCCTCGACTCCTATTGCAGTCGTTGATACAGCTCAGACCGAAGTCTAGGAATAAGACGTACAGTCACCCCGAGTGGGAGGGTAGGTGACAGCCATTGACGTCTTATTCACACCGGGATCCCTAGAGTTCTAGTCGAGTCCAGACATGGTTTGATTCGCATTGCATTGCACGTGCATATGATGTCATTCATGATAGCATGTTTCATGTGTAATTGATTATATGCATGTATACACGTTTATACTGGGATTTGTTCTCACCGGAGTTTCCGGCTGTTGTTATGTCTGTATGTGTGCATAACAACAGGTGGGGCAGGATCTGGGTCACGCAGAGGATGAGAGATGGACATAGCGTGGTGATCTCGGGCATAGCAGAAGAACTAGTAGTTGTACTTTTGGCATGTACTGTATTTAATTACTAGTTGTCGAATATGGTTTGGAACCAAACATATTTGTATCTTATGTTTGTATATTATGTTGTTGAATAACATAGAATCTTCTTGTGTTAGCTTTCATTTGAGTTAATGAAAAAGCAAAAAAAATTGACCCAGTTTTTATATTAATGATCCATTTAATCCCGAAGAAAAGAATTAGAGTCCGGGTCCCCACAAAAAGGGTGTAAGTTTCCTTCAATTGTCATGCCTTTTGGTTTAACAAATGCTCCAGCGGTATTTATGAGCTTGATGAACCGAATCTTTCAGAGGTATTTAGATGATTTTGTGATTGTGTTTATCGATGACATTTTGGTGTATTCGAAGAATAGAAATAGCATGCAGAGCATCTCAGAATTGTACTACAGACATTGAGGAATGAGAGATTGTATGCTAAATTGTCAAAATGTGAGTTTTGGTTGAATCGAGTTGTCTTTTTGGGACATATCATATCTGGAGATGGTATTGTTGTAGATCCAAGTAAAGTGGAAGCTGTGTTTAGCTGGCCGAGACCGACTTCTGTGCCAGAAATACGCAGTTTCATGGGTCTGACAGGATATTATAGACGATTTATTAAAGATTTCTCCAGTATTGCAAAACCAATCACTCAATTGACGCAAAAGAATGCGCCATTTATATGGTCTGAGGATTGTGAGTCTATGTAATGCCCGGAAATGTTAAAAATGTGAAGGGTACAATGTTCGAACAGATTCAGTGGCGCCCGAGCGGTAGAAAAGTTCCGCCCGAGCGCCATTGTTCAACAATGTTATGCTTTGGACAGAACCTTCCGCGCCCGAGCGGTACATTTTGACCGCTCGAGCGCCAAAGTGTCATTCGAAAAGTGTTGGACAGAGACTGTCGCGCCCGAGCGGTACATTCTTACCGCCCGAGCGCCGCCTGAAATGTGTAAAATTTTAAAGAAGACACGTATGAGATTACATGCAATATATATAATGTGTTGTCTTCACTTTCCTTCATTCAGACAACAAGAACCGAGAGCAAGCCTTGTTCCTTCAAGCTTTTTCATTTTAGATTTGAGATTGTGCAAGATTTGTTCATTTGATTTTAATTCCGAGCCCGGATTTGTGATCCTTGCAACAAGAACTAGCAAAGGATGTAAGTATTATTCATTTACAGCATGTTTCGAAATATATGTGTTGGAGAAATTATGATTGTGTTGAAAAGATGTGTTCTTGACATGTTGAGTTTGATATATTCGTTACCGGTTTGATTTTCGGATACCGTACGTGGTTATTTCGAAATTCCAGCATGTATATTGAATTGGTTGGGAAGTATTGAGCATGTCACATTGGGTTTTGATGAGAGATTATTATTGTTTGAGTTAGCGGTATCGCGAGACTACGCCGTTATGCCGTCAAGTTATATCAAAACCGAGTATTGATTTGTATATGAGTTGCTTGAATTGTATATTGATAGAATGTATGTCTACATTGCCTTTCAGAGTTATTATTGTCAGACTCGACATTCCGATTTCAAGATCTCGACAGACATTGTGCGACGAAAGGTATAATTCATGTGGTCACGGGATTGCACAACTCGATTCAGATTTGATACGAGTTTCCCTAAATCACATACTAGATTGTTATTACATTTCATTATGTAATGCTTTGTTTATTGATTTATAGTCGAGTCCTGAGATAGGAGATATTGGCAGACTGGCCAAAACTAGACGTTTCGGTGTATCGACGCATAGGAGTAGATTTGCTCTATGTGTAGACCCTCGATACAGAGCTGACCGAAGTCTAGGAATAAGACGTACCGTCGCCCCGATTGGTTGAGTAGGTGACAGACCGTCTTATTCACACCGGGATCCCTAGATTAGAAATGAGTCGAGTCAAGATTTAAATGTTGAATACAGATTGGTATTCTTTTACATGTCTTAGATTATCATTCATGTTAATTGATATATGCTATTCTTTTGTACATGATTTATGACATTGCATGTGTAATGCCTTAGATTGAATATGAACAGATAGAAATTAAGAAATGTAATGCCTGAGATTATTGGAGATAGTGGATTACGAAACGCAAGAACAGACGGGGCGAAACGATGCGGGAAAATATGAAATTTTAGATGTGCAAGACCGCACCCGCGGTCTGGCAAGCACCGCACCCGCGGTGAAATGAGCAGAAAATTAATAACATTTCCGTAGCCATACCGCACCTGCGGTAGACTTAGACCGCACCTGCGGTGCTGAGACCGCACCCGCGGTATGTACATGACCGCACCCGCGGTCATCACGTGGAAAAAACAAAAGTTCTGCCGAAGCCATCGCGCACCCGCGCTCCTTAGATTACCGCACCCGCGGTGATACCTGCGAGAAATCCACTCTTGTTCTCAACGTGACACATGGCAGGGGTATAAATATAAGTCGAACCTGAGTCATTTTTTTCTCATTTCAGCAGGCAGAAATCGAGAATCCCTCCAAGTTCTTCAAGGCTTTGAAGGTAAATATCTCAAGATTTAGCCATCCAAATTTTATTCCAAGTAAAGATTCTTGTTCCTCGCTTCAAGGGCTTTAAGGGGATGTAAGCTTCCTTCGATTCCATCATGGTTCAGATTTTATGGATGAAGGAAATTATGATATGATGGTTATAGTGTGTTCTTGTTATAACGAGTATCGTATATGCATTAACGGATTGAATATTGGATATCGTATGCATTTACTATGAATTTCCAGCATGTATGGAATCGAGATTGTGCAGATTTTAAGTGTATAATATACTGAGAAGTTGATTATTGAGATAGCATGAGATTGTGGTTGGAATATCGATATTGTGAGGAATTATTGAAGTGTGAATTACTCGGTTTATTAAGAATATACGTCGTTATGCCGTCAAAGTCAATACCGAGATTGATTATTGATAGTGTAGGTATTGACTAGAGTTAGTAATTGATCGTGTAATTATTATACATTTCCATTTCAGATTCGTATTGTCAACCGTGACAGCAACTGTGCGACGAAAGGTATAGTACATGTTTTGTTTGGGGAATCACGACTCAAATGAGATCACATTTGAGTTTCCCAACCAAAATCACATACTTGTTTTATTGTTCATATCTTGATATGATTATGATTGTTACAGAATTGTTTATGAACTCGTATGCAGATCTTGCTATGCTTTGTTTACAGATCATGTGGCATTGCATTAGAATGATTATGCTTGTTTACAGATTGTGTATTCATGCATTAAGATAGGGCAGTCTGGAGATCAGGCAGACTACTAGATGTTCGGCGATATCTCAGCTTAGGGGAAGATCACCGCCCCTATTGTAGACGTGGATACAGATCAGGCCGAAGTCTAGGAATAAGACGTACAGCACCTCGATTGGGAGGGTAGGTGACAGCCAGTGACGTCTTATTCACAACGGGATCCCTAGAGTTTTAGTCGAGTCGCATCTAGACATGATTAGACTCGCATTGCATGATTATATATGAATGACATTCATATTAGCATGTTTCATGTTTTAGATTGTTGTATTGCATGTATACATGTTTATACTGGGATTTGTTCTCACCGGTTTTCCGGCTGTTGTTATGTCTGTATGTGTGCATAACAACAGGTGGGGCAGGATCTGGGTCACGACAGAGATGAGCGATGGACATAGCGTGGTGATCACGGGCCTAGCAGATGGACTAGTAGAGTTACTTTTATCTTGTACTGTATTTCACTACTAGTTACAGAGGATGGATTAAAACAAGAAATGTTGTATCCTATGTTTGTATATTATGTTTGCATGTTGTAAAATAAATAAAGAACTGATGTTGTTTAGTTACATTTGAGTAATGTAAAAAGCGAAAATTTGACCCACTTTTATATTTTTGATCCATTTAATCCCAAGAAAAAGAAGTAGAGCCCGGGTCCCCACAACAGGTGGTATCAGAGCCGAGAGTTCCTTTAGACTGAGATAGGATAGAATGAGCGGGGTAGATCGAGTCTTCTTCCTTGCTTATGATGTGCTAACATGATTATTGCTTTCCTATTACATGTTGTTATGTTTGATTTCTTTCAGCATGTGATAAACTGAATCAGAACTGATTCTAGATCAGAGGTAACTGACTAGAGGATGGCTGAGACAGTTGTATATATTGTATACTAATCCTTTGGATTATTAGATATGCCACCTAGAAGAGCAGCAGTACCTCTACGACCCACAGCACCAGAACAGGGGAGTACATCCGGAGATCCTATGGATGTTACGGCGACCCCTATGGAGACGTTGCTGAAGCGATTCCAATCCTTTCGACCTCCCACCTTAAAAGGTACCGAGAATGCCATCGAGTGCGAAAGTTGGCTTGAGGACATTGAAATGCTATTCGACTCTTTGGAGTATGGTGACGAGAAGAGAATAAAGCTCATTGGCCATCAATTGCAAGATATAGCCAAGAATTGGTGGTTGAACATTAGGAGAGCTTTAGAGCAGCGGGGTACCGAGATTACGTGGAAGGTATTCAAGACGGAATTCTATCAGCGTTTCTTTCCCATCTCTTATCGCAAGGATAAAGGTGCAGAATTTGCCAATCTGAGGCAAGGGCAATTGAACATTGAGGAGTACGTTGCCAAATTCTCTTCTTTGCTCCGTTTTGCACCTCATATTTCAGGAAATGATGAGGCCATGGCAGATCAGTTTATAAATGGCCTGAATCCAGATATCTTTACGTTGGTCAATACTGGGAGACCCGATAATTTCTCGGATGCATTGAATCGAGCCAAAGGTGCAGAAGCAGGATTGTTGAGACAACGGAGTGCTCCGTATGTTGCACCGAGTCCGAGACCGCCACTACCTCCATCCCAAGTTCCTCCTCCTCGATTCGAAAGCGGTGGTAGTAGTAGTGGACGCAAAGAACAGCTGAAGGCGAAGGGGAAACAGTTTAAGCGACCTGGGAGCAGTTCGTCGAGCTCTAGCGGATCCAGACAGAGTGGTTTTGATCAAGGTTCAAGGATTTCAGGTGTATATTGCAATAATTGTGGAGGTAGGCATGCAACTGAACAGTGCCAGGGAGTTACAGGCAGATGTAACATTTGTAGGCAACCGGGGCATTTTGCCAAAGTCTGTCCCCAGAGGAGTGTACAGCAAGGCCATAGTGGAAGAGCATCCGGGCCAGTACCTCAGTTTGAGCGGCAGGCATCATCGGTTCACTCTTTTCAGCCTCCACCAGCATCGGCTCCACCCAGAGGCCGAGGTAGTCAGACTGTGACTCAACCTCCGAGGCAACAGGCCCAAGTGTTTGCATTGACAGAGGAGCAAGCACAGGATGCACCAGAGGATGTTATAGCAGGTAACTGCTCTCTTTATGGTTATCCTGCTTATATCTTGATAGATACAGGTGCATCGCATACATTCATTTCAGAACGATTTGCATTGTTGCATTCTTTGCCTGTTGAGTCTTTGTTAGGTGTTGTATCTATTACTTCTCCGTTGGGAAGTGGGTTGATTTCGGTAACTACGGTTAGACATTGCATTCTACAGTTTGAAGGGCATGAGATTGACCTAGATTGTATAGTGTTGGGTCTAGCTGATTTTGACTGTATAGTTGGTATTGACATGCTAACGAAGTATAGAGCTACCGTGGATTGTTTCCACAAGATTGTCAGATTCAGACCCGAGATGACAGACGAGTGGAAATTCTACGGGAAGGGTTCCAGATCTCGGATTCCCTTGATTTCGGCTCTTACTATGAACAGATTGTTGCAAAAAGGAGCGGATGGTTTCTTTATTTATGCTGTAGATATGCAGAAGTCGAGCCCGGCGTTGGCAGATATACCAGTAGTGCGGGAATTTCCAGATATTTTTCCAGATGAGATCCCAGGATTACCTCCGGTTCGTGAGGTAGACTTCAGTATTGATCTTACACCAGGTACCGTTCCTATTTCGAGAGCTCCGTATAGGATGGCACCTATTGAACTAAAAGAATTGAAAGCACAGTTAGAAGATCTTTTAGCCAAGGGATATATCAGACCTAGTGTATCTCCTTGGGGCGCTCCGGTGCTGTTTGTGCGGAAGAAAGATGGTTCGATGCGATTGTGTATAGACTACCGGCAGCTGAACAAGGCAACGATCAAGAATAAATATCCTTTGCCTAGGATCGATGACCTATTTGATCAGTTGCAGGGATCTTCTGTGTATTCTAAGATTGATTTGCGATCCGGGTATCATCAGCTCAGAGTTCGAGATATAGACATACCAAAGACAGCATTTCGAACTAGGTATGGACATTACGAATTTATTGTCATGCCTTTTGGTTTAACCAATGCTCCTGCGGTATTTATGGGCTTGATGAACCAAGTGTTTCAGAAATATCTGGATGAATTTGTCATTGTTTTCATCGATGATATTTTGGTGTATTCGAAGAACAGAAATGAGCATGCAGAGCATCTCAGAATTGTTTTGCAGACGTTGAGAAACGAGCGACTGTATGCAAAATTGTCAAAGTGTGAGTTTTGGTTGAATCGAGTTGTCTTTCTGGGACACATTATTTCTGGAGATGGTATTTCTGTAGATCCAAGTAAAGTGGAAGCTGTGATCAGTTGGTCGAGACCGACTTCTGTACCAGAAATACGCAGTTTCATGGGCTTAGCCGGATACTACAGAAGATTTATCAAAGATTTCTCCAGTATTGCAAAGCCAATAACTCAATTGACGCAAAAGAATGCACCATTTGTTTGGTCAGAGGAGTGCGAGTCTAGCTTTCTCGAGTTGAAGAAAAGGCTGACCAGTGCTCCAGTACTGACGATACCTTTAGGTACGGGTGATTTCGTTGTATATTGTGATGCTTCTCATAGAGGTTTGGGATGTGTTCTTATGCAGCGAGGCCATGTGATCGCATATGCCTCGAGACAATTGAAGCCACATGAAGTTCGATACCCCATTCATGATCTGGAATTGGCGGCTATCGTATTTGCATTAAAGATTTGGCGTCATTATCTCTATGGCGAAAATTTTGAGATATTTTCCGATCACAAGAGCCTGAAGTACCTATTTTCTCAATCAGAACTGAACATGAGGCAGCGTAGATGGCTAGATCTTCTGAAAGATTTTGACTGTGAAATCAAATATTATCCAGGGAAGTCAAATGCAGCAGCAGATGCCTTGAGTCGTAAGGTATGTTCTTTGTCCTTATCGACGATAGGTGTTAACAAGTTAGTTGAAAATTGCTGTACATCTGGATTAGAGTTTGATACAGATAGTAAGCCACTACGACTTTTTACGATCCAAGTTGAGCCCAATTTGATTTTGAGGATCAAGGAAGCACAAAGAACTGATCAGAATGTGCAAAGATCAATCCAAATGGTCAGATCAGGGCATGTATCAGAATATCAGGTACGAGATCATGTGTTGTACGTGAATAACCGTCTAGTTGTGCCAGATGTTGCAGATTTGAGACAGCAGATTCTGACAGAGGCACATTGTAGTCGGTTCAGCATTCATCCTGGTGGAAGGAAGATGTACAATGATTTGAAGACACAATTCTGGTGGAAGCAAATGAAGTCAGACATTGCCGAATTTGTGTCTAAGTGTTTGAACTGCCAACAGGTGAAAGCTGAGAGGAAGAAGCCTGGTGGATTACTTCAGAGTCTAGCCATTCCAGAATGGAAATGGGATTACATTTCCATGGATTTTGTGACGAAGTTACCTAGATCATCCAAAGGCTGTGATGCGATTTGGGTCATTATTGACAGACTGACCAAATCTGCATGTTTCATCCCATACAGAATGACGTATAGACAGGATCAGATGGCGGAGATTTATATTCGAGAGGTAGTCAGATTGCATGGAGTGCCGAAATCTATCGTATCAGATCGTGATCCACGATTCACTTCACACTTTTGGCACAGTTTACAGCAGGCCTTAGGTACGACATTACACCTGAGTACTGCTTACCATCCTCAAACAGACGGACAGTCAGAACGGACTATCCAGACATTAGAGGATATGTTGAGAGCCGTTGTGCTAGATTTTGGCATTAGTTGGCAAGATTCTCTACCTCTTTGTGAATTCTCTTACAACAATAGCTACCAAACGAGCATTGAAATGGCACCGTTTGAAGCTTTGTATGGCAAGAAGTGCAGATCTCCGCTATATTGGGATGATATTTCAGAAGTGCCAGAACTTGGGCCAGATTTGATTCGTGACATGACGGAGAAGGTGAAACTCATTCAGAAGAGGATGAAGACAGCACAAGATCGACAAGCAAAGTATGTCAATATCAGACGTAGACCGTTAGTATTTGAGGCGGGAGATAGAGTATTCTTGAAGATTTCTCCTTTAAGAGGCGTTGTAAGATTTGGCAAACGCGGGAAACTATCTCCTCGATACATTGGTCCCTACGAGATTCTTGAGAAGATTGGCGATAGAGCTTATCGACTTGCACTTCCTCCTTCTCTATCCGGAATACATGACGTGTTTCATGTATCAATGTTGCGAAAATATATGCCAGATATTTCTCATGTCATTCAACCTGACGAAGCTGAACTCGATCAGACTTTGAGCTACGTGGAACAACCGATACAGATCCTTGATCGGAAAGAAAAGAAGCTCAGAACGAAGATTATTCCACTTGTGAAAGTTCAGTGGAGTCGTCATGGCATCGAAGAAGCGACGTGGGAGACGGAAGCAATTATGCGACAGAAACACCCTGAGCTATTTATATGATGTAAGTATTTATTCAGTTTTAGATAGTAATGCTGTTTTAAATACTCTAATTGATTTATTTTAAGTTCGAGGACGAACTTATGTCTTAGAGGGGGAGAAATGTAATGCCTTAGATTGAATATGAACAGATAGAAATTAAGAAATGTAATGCCTGAGATTATTGGAGATAGTGGATTACGAAACGCAAGAACAGACGGGGCGAAACGATGCGGGAAAATATGAAATTTTAGATGTGCAAGACCGCACCCGCGGTCTGGCAAGCACCGCACCCGCGGTGAAATGAGCAGAAAATTAATAACATTTCCGTAGCCATACCGCACCTGCGGTAGACTTAGACCGCACCTGCGGTGCTGAGACCGCACCCGCGGTATGTACATGACCGCACCCGCGGTCATCACGTGGAAAAAACAAAAGTTCTGCCGAAGCCATCGCGCACCCGCGCTCCTTAGATTACCGCACCCGCGGTGATACCTGCGAGAAATCCACTCTTGTTCTCAACGTGACACATGGCAGGGGTATAAATATAAGTCGAACCTGAGTCATTTTTTTCTCATTTCAGCAGGCAGAAATCGAGAATCCCTCCAAGTTCTTCAAGGCTTTGAAGGTAAATATCTCAAGATTTAGCCATCCAAATTTTATTCCAAGTAAAGATTCTTGTTCCTCGCTTCAAGGGCTTTAAGGGGATGTAAGCTTCCTTCGATTCCATCATGGTTCAGATTTTATGGATGAAGGAAATTATGATATGATGGTTATAGTGTGTTCTTGTTATAACGAGTATCGTATATGCATTAACGGATTGAATATTGGATATCGTATGCATTTACTATGAATTTCCAGCATGTATGGAATCGAGATTGTGCAGATTTTAAGTGTATAATATACTGAGAAGTTGATTATTGAGATAGCATGAGATTGTGGTTGGAATATCGATATTGTGAGGAATTATTGAAGTGTGAATTACTCGGTTTATTAAGAATATACGTCGTTATGCCGTCAAAGTCAATACCGAGATTGATTATTGATAGTGTAGGTATTGACTAGAGTTAGTAATTGATCGTGTAATTATTATACATTTCCATTTCAGATTCGTATTGTCAACCGTGACAGCAACTGTGCGACGAAAGGTATAGTACATGTTTTGTTTGGGGAATCACGACTCAAATGAGATCACATTTGAGTTTCCCAACCAAAATCACATACTTGTTTTATTGTTCATATCTTGATATGATTATGATTGTTACAGAATTGTTTATGAACTCGTATGCAGATCTTGCTATGCTTTGTTTACAGATCATGTGGCATTGCATTAGAATGATTATGCTTGTTTACAGATTGTGTATTCATGCATTAAGATAGGGCAGTCTGGAGATCAGGCAGACTACTAGATGTTCGGCGATATCTCAGCTTAGGGGAAGATCACCGCCCCTATTGTAGACGTGGATACAGATCAGGCCGAAGTCTAGGAATAAGACGTACAGCACCTCGATTGGGAGGGTAGGTGACAGCCAGTGACGTCTTATTCACAACGGGATCCCTAGAGTTTTAGTCGAGTCGCATCTAGACATGATTAGACTCGCATTGCATGATTATATATGAATGACATTCATATTAGCATGTTTCATGTTTTAGATTGTTGTATTGCATGTATACATGTTTATACTGGGATTTGTTCTCACCGGTTTTCCGGCTGTTGTTATGTCTGTATGTGTGCATAACAACAGGTGGGGCAGGATCTGGGTCACGACAGAGATGAGCGATGGACATAGCGTGGTGATCACGGGCCTAGCAGATGGACTAGTAGAGTTACTTTTATCTTGTACTGTATTTCACTACTAGTTACAGAGGATGGATTAAAACAAGAAATGTTGTATCCTATGTTTGTATATTATGTTTGCATGTTGTAAAATAAATAAAGAACTGATGTTGTTTAGTTACATTTGAGTAATGTAAAAAGCGAAAATTTGACCCACTTTTATATTTTTGATCCATTTAATCCCAAGAAAAAGAAGTAGAGCCCGGGTCCCCACAGCATGCATCCATGTTTTATACTGGGATATGTTCTCACCGGAGTTATCCGGCTGTTGTCGTGTCTGTATGTGTGCATGGCAATAGGGGGGCAGGATCTGGGTCATGAGGAAGATGAGAGATTGTTGATAGAGTGGTGATCTCGGGCGTTGCAGCTACTATTTGTTTGTACTAGACTTGTACCGAAACTTTTAAACACTGGTGTATGGTTGTACTAGACAGACATGTATGTACATTATGTTGTTTATTTCAGTTAAAGACATGATATGCTTTAGTTATACATTTGAATTAATATTAAAAGCAAATTTTTGACCCACATTTTCGAGCAAAGATCCAATTAAATCCCAAAAGAATTGAGTTAGAGCCCGGGTCCCCACAGTCTAGCTTCGTGGAATTGAAGAAGAAGCTGACCAGTGCTCCAGTACTGACGATACCTTCAGGTATAGGTGATTTCGTTGTATATTGTGATGCCTCTCACAGAGGTTTGGGATGTGTTCTTATGCAGCGAGGTCATGTTGTCGCATACGCCTCGAGACAACTGAAGCCACATGAAGTTCGATACCCCATTCATGATCTTGAATTGGTGGCTATCGTATTTGCATTAAAGATCTGGCGTCACTATCTCTACGGCGAGAAATTTGAGATTTACTCCGATCACAAAAACCTGAAGTATCTATTTTCCCAATCAGAACTGAACATGAGACAGCGTAGATGGCTTGATCTACTGAAAGACTTTGATTGCGAGATCAAATACTATCCAGGGAAGTCAAATGCGGCAGCGGACGCCTTGAGTCGAAAGGTTTGTTCTTTGTCCTTATCGACGATAGGTGTTACAAAGTTAGTTGAAAACTGCTGTTTGTCTGGATTAGAATTCGATACAAGAGTAAGCCACTACAACTTGCTGCTATTCGAGTTGAGCCTGATTTAATCATGAGGATCAAAGAAGCACAAAGAACAGATCAGAATGTGCAGAAATCGATTCAGATGGTCAGATCAGGGCATTTTTCAGAATATCAGGTGCGTGAGCATTTTTTGTACGTCAATAACCGTCTCGTAGTGCCAGATGTTTCAGACTTGAAACATCAGATTCTATCAGAAGCACATTGTAGTCGGTTTAGCATTCATCCTGGTGGCAGAAAGATGTACAATGACTTGAAGACACAGTTCTGGTGGAAGCACATGAAGTCAGTTATCGCAGAATTTGTGTCAAAGTGTTTAAATTGCCAACAGGTGAAAGCCGAGAGGAAGAAGCCCGGAGGTTTACTTCAGAGTTTATCTATTCCAGAATGGAAATGGGATCACATTTCCATGGATTTCGTAACGAAGTTGCCGCGATCTTCCCGGGGTTGTGATGCAATTTGGGTAATCATTGACAGACTAAACAAATCAGCTTGCTTTATTCCGTACAGAATGACGTATCGACATGATCAGATGGCGGATATATGTCCGAGAGGTAGTCAGATTACATGGCGTGCCGAAGTCTATCGTATCAGATCGTGATCCACGATTCACTTCATACTTCTGGCACAGTTTACAGCAGGCCTGAGGTACGACATTACACCTGAGTACTACTTATCATCCTCAGACAGACGGACAGTCAGAGCGGACTATCCAGACACTAGAGGATATGTTGAGAGCCGTAGTGCTAGATTTTGGCACTAGTTGGCAAGATTCTCTACCTCTTTGCGAATTCTCTTACAATAATAGCTACCAGACGAGCATGGAGATGGCACCGTTTGAAGCTTTTTATGGTAAGAAGTGCAGATCTCCGCTATACTGGGATGATGTTTGTGGGGACCCGGACGCTAATCAAGTTCTTTATCATAATTGGGACTAATTAATCAATTAAAACAGGGTCTAATAATTTTTTTTTAAAAATGCGGAACGTAGTGATATGCTTTAGTTATACATTTGAATTAATATTAAAAGCAAATTTTTGACCCACATTTTCGAGCAAAGATCCAATTAAATCCCAAAAGAATTGAGTTAGAGCCTGGGTCCCCACAACAGGTGGTATCAGAGCAGTAGGTTCTATAGACTGAGATAGAATAGAATGAGCGGGGTAGATCGAGTCATCTTACTTGCTTTTGAGATGCTAGCATGATTATTGCTTTCCCTATTATATGTGTTAGAGTAGGTGCACGTCGAGCCAAGTGTTGACCGACTGTTCACAATGAAACTCTTTGTATAAACGATCTTTATTTTAATAATATTTCAATTTATTAATTTGGCGCATCTTTATCTTTATACCCATGCTTGTTGCATAGATAAAGTCCTTGAATATACAAATAGTAGAAAGAATATGAGATGCTCATATGATGAGTATCATGAAACTCATATTTGGAATACTGTATATTCTAAACCGTTCCTAGTCGATTCAGCCGCCACTAAGAAGGATAAAGGCCGCTCGAGTTAGAGACTAGTATCTGCGATGTGAGTACCATGTTTCATTGGTAGGGGACATTGTGATGTCCGAGAATGCAGATAGGTGCTCCTGGTAGAGTGCACTGAACAACCCTCTATAAAGGACTTTCCAAGTGGTTCTCACTTATCGAGTGGAAAAGTCCTAGTTTATGGTTGTACACCATTAGTCCTTATGACCCGGGACAACATTGAGACTCTATATGCTAGCGTTTCACTTTGACTTGTTTACCGACTCTTATGGGGTCATCAGGTGGCAAGGTTGGGTGTTACGGCGAAACATATAGGAGTCGATGCATTGTAGTCGGGGATTCACCGCTTACCTACGGGTATGGATATCCTATGTGTTTCTCATGTATGTGTGGGTTGAAATCTCTGATCAGAGTATGGTTGTAATTATGAAAGGGGTTTCATAAATTACACCATCGATGCAACCACGACATGACACATAGTATCGATTCATTGACAACTCTCGATAAACCAATAGTTGTCGAATCGGTCGGGATATATGAGTTGAAGGGACCGTACTGTACGCTAACCATAATTGAATGGTTCTTGCAGGCACTATCATGTGATACCTAGGGAATCACGTAAGCGATGCTGCTAGGCGTTTAACGTGATTGGTTGGGTACTATCAGACTTGAGTTCTGACGCTCTTACTATCAAGGGGTTGATAAGTAAGAATGGAGCAATTGGGGTATGCTCGAATAAGGACATGTTTAGTCCGAATCACATAGAGATGTGAACCCACGGCTAGTTGTATCAATGAACCATTGAGGGCCACACAAGTACTGGCTTTGTAAATCCCGATGAGAAGTAAAATAGTTCAATGTGTTGAACGGCTTATAAATGTGTTTATAAGCATAAAGAAAATTAGAAGTATGACTTCTATAAGAGAAATATAAATTTTAATTTTTGGAAGTGTTCCTAAGATTAAAATTTGGCCAAGTAAATAATGTAGTTGAAAATTGTGATTTTCATAAACATTATTGAGGACTAAATTAAATTAATTCAAGTGTTGAATTAATTAAACACTAGTGGACCTAGTAGAGTCTAAATAATTAAATTAATTCAAGTGTTGAATTAATTAAATAATATTGAGTCTTGTAGAGCTCAATTTAAATAATTATTTAACTAGTGGGACTTGAGTAATATCAAGTAGTATTTAATTTATCTCAAATGTGTTTGAGATAATTAAAATTTAGTCTATGGTTTTTAATGTGTTAAAAACTATATTATATGCATGTCATTCTAGGGTTTGCATGCTTTGGGGAGGTGAAGGGTTGGAGACTAGGCATGCAACTTTTTGTTGTTTTTGAGAGTTGCTTTTCTCACTACCTAGACTCAACTTCTCTCCCTCATTCACTACACACCTTGGCCGAAAATTAGGAGGATTTCTCTCTCAATTTTTCAAAAATTTTGTTCTTCATTTTCTTGGAGCAAAATCAATCTCTTTGAAAAATCCTCAAGTTTTTCTAGTGCAAAACTTGAGGGGATTTACATAGCCAAGTGGTGGGCCTTATTCTTGAAGGGGAAAAGAAGGAGCTTGTAGATTTCTCTACCAAAACAAGAGCTTTGTTTTTTTAAACAAAGTTGGAGCCATTTCATCAACTCTAAGGAGTTGATAGGTAAATTTCTACAAACATCCTATGCATGTTTTTGATTTCTTGTAAATATTGCACAAAATATATGAGGGGGCCGAAATATATGCTCTAAAATTTTAATTTTCGCTTCCGTTGCGTTTCCGGCCTCCGTAACCGGTCCGCTTTCAAGTGGTATCCGAGCTAAGGTTACGGTTTTTGTGCTATATTTACGTAATATTGTATTGAGATCGATTTCTAACCGCTTGAGAATTTTTGTGCAAAGAATATGCAAGGACCGAATTTTTTACAAAACTAAAAAAAAAAATAAGTTTTTCGGGGGCTGCCCGAGGGCTGCCCGAAAATTTCGGGCAGCCGAGGGGCAGCCCAAGGGGCTGCCTGAAATGTGCAGATTTTCAAATAAAAAAAAAATTTTTTTGTTGCCGGAATCCGGCGACGGAGCTCCGGCGACGGCGATGACGGCTAGGGTTTCCAAAAGTGTTTTGGACAATCTTAGTGTCATGGGCCTTGAGTTGTTGGGCCATTGGATGGTCAACATAATTTTGTGAAATTTAAATGGGCCAAATTATTTTTGGTGAAAAATGAGTTTTGGGCCCTTAAGTTTAAATTTACAATTGTTGCACATATTTTCTCATAAAATAAATAGTTGAAGTGAGACTTTAATTATTTATAGTAAATTGTGATTTACAAGAAATTCGATTATAAATAAATTAATTTGAAAGTAGACAAAGGTGTTTGTATACTTTGTTAATTTAATTTATAATTGTGGCGGTTAGTGATTGGATCAAGAAATATAATATTGGATCAATGAATTATAGTGATAATTAATTGATGGTGTATGATATGTGATATTATGCATGAAGGATGATCAAAAGCCCAAGCCCAATTTGCTAGGTGTATGCTAGGATATTTGTGTTGTATGATTGTAATAATTATCAATTTTTAAAGTGGGCTTGGTTTATGGCCCGTTCCCACCCCATGAGATGTATCCCTATGTGCCATGGATATTTAATTGTAAATATTAGAATAGGGGAAGATCAAGATTGGAAGATGGTGGCCTTGGTGATTATGAAGATCGAAGACATGTAATATAAGATGCTAATGTAATAGTTTTAGTTGCATTGCATCCCTTGCATTTACCCTAGGATTGGACCTAGGCCCGTGTTTGGCTCACACGGGCCATTAGTATTGGGGCAATTGATCATCCTTGTACTGTTTTCTATTTATAATATATGCATGATATGTTATAAATAATGAGTATGTGCGTTATTATTATAATAATAACAAAGTTGCATGAATCCGGCAAACATACGATCAAACATGGAGAGCTTTTAAAATAAAATTAAAGATGAGACCTTTCAAATTTAAAAACCCTCATTTTGAATAAGATTCAAAATTAATATCAAGTCCGAAAAGGGGAATTATAAATTTGTTTATAATTTCCTTGTCTTCCATCGACAATGGATGCATGATGAACGCTACCCGTACTCGGGGCTCGGCTCATATTATTGGGGAGCCTTGAGTGCCGGAAAGCTGTGACATCCATTGACATTGTGATGTGAACTACGTGGAACTCCCATGATTTCGGCTCATATTATTGAGGGAACTCATGGCGACCGTCCATTAAGGTTCAATATCGATGGGTTAGGCTTGACACGTAAAGATGAACGACGTCATATTATTGGGTCCTAATCAAACGTGAGACAAAAGTATACGTAGAGGGTTGCATGGCGATGCAATTGGAAACTACCTTTTAGGAATTGTGATGGCCGATATTATTCGGGGTCACAATTCGCTAATTGGACCTTACGTACCTTCTGAGGAAAATGTTTCCCGTTTTCACTAGAGGGTAGTGAAAATGTCAAAACAGTGGGAGCGATTATTTATGAAGTAAAAGTCCAAACTTTATATCTTATTAAATATTTTAAAATAGTCATTAACATTTATCTGTTTTACTTTTCAGTACAATCTTTGACATGTCATCAATTCGCAACCCGTTTTCGGTCATTCTCGAAAAACACATTCTAACCGGACCAAACTATATCACTTGGCTAAGAAATTTAAAGATTGTCCTAAACTCGGAGAAGATCGCATATACACTTACTGAGGCGCCCCCTGCTGAGGCTCCTATAGGCTGCACTCCTGAGGAATTGCAGACCTACAAGGATTGGTGCGACCATGACTTGAAGGCGAAGTGTTATATGCAGGCTTCGATGAACGATGAGCTGCAAAGGCGATTCGAGGATGCTAAGAATGCTGCTGACATTCATATGCACCTCAAGGAGCTCTTCGGTGAGCAGACTCGGCCTTTGAGGCATGCCACAGTGAAGGAGCTCATCACTTTACGCATGCGAGATGGGACTTCGGTCCATGAGCATGGCCTAAAGTTGATTGGGCTCGTGGACAAGCTCGTAGGCATGGATTTGATCTTGCCATCGGAGTTGACCACGGATGTGTTGCTGTTGTCACTGCCCAGCTCTTTCGATCCTTTTGTCGTGAACTTCAACATGAACAAGCTTGAGCCCAGCCTTGAAGAGTTGGTGAACATGCTTGTGACCTTTGAGTCCACGATCAAGAAGGAGAAGCAGGTTCTTTTTGTGGGCTCTTCATCTGGCACGAAGACCGGTCCACCTGGGAAGGGAAAGAAGCGTTCTTTCCAGCGTACCAAGAAGAGCGAGCCCTTGAAGAGGCAGACTTCGAGTCCCGTAGTGGCAGCCGCGCCAGTGAAGGCTGAAAAGACTGTTGACATCTGTCACCACTGCAAGAAGCCTGGACATTGGAGGCGTAACTGCAGGGAATATCTTGCGCAGAAGGGTTCTGCCAAAGGTATGTTCTTTATTGAAGTAAATATCTCGATTAACTCTACTTCTTGGGTATTGGATACCGGCTGTGGCTCACATCTCTGTAACGATTTGCAGGTGATGGGAAGAAGTAGAAGGCTCCGAGAGGGTGAGACCTTCTTAAGGATGGGCAATGGAGCAAGAGTTGCTGCCAAGGCCATAGGAGATGTTTGTTTAATTTTGAACAATGATTTTAAGTTTGTATTAAGAGATGTTTTATTTGTACCAGACTTGATCAAAAACATTATTTCCATTCCTATGCTTGATATCGATGGATTTTCTTGTTTATTTGGCAAAGGTGTTTGCAATATTTACAAGAATGAATGTTTAGTTGGTACGGGTGAACTTGAAAACAATCTCTACACCTTAAAATTAAAAGATATTCCACTTAACAATGTCCAAACGATAACAACAACAAATAAGCGCAAACAAGATACTCTTAATTCGGCACAATTATGGCATGCTCGATTAGGTCATATTTCCTCAAGAAGGATGAACAAGCTAGTGGGAGTTGGCATGTTTGATATGTCTGATATTAACGCTCTCACGACTTGTGAATCCTGTCTGAAAGGAAAGATGACCAAAATTCCCTTTAAGGGCCATGCGGAGCGAGCCAAAGGGTTATTGGATTTGATCCATACCGATGTGTGCGGTCCGCTTAGCATCACCACTAAGCATGGACATGCCTACTTCATCACCTTTACCGATGACCATTCGAGGTATGGGTATGTGTATTTGATGAAATACAAGTCTGAAGCCTTTGAAAGGTTCAAAGAATTCAGAAGTGAAGTAGAGAAGCAATTGGGACGAAGCATCAAGACACTTCGATCGGATCGAGGTGGTGAGTACTTGAGTGCCGAGTTCCAAGAGTATCTTAGAGAGAATGGGATTCTCTCGCAGTGGACTCCGCCCGCTACACCGTAGTTGAATGGTGTTTCGGAGCGTCGTAACCGGACCTTGATGGACATGGTTCGGTCTATGATGGGGTTCACAGAGTTGCCGCCATCCTTTTGGGGATATGCGCTTGAAACAGCGGCACTGTTGTTGAATCATGTCCATACAAAAGCAGTTGATAAGACACCATATGAGATATGGATGGGTAAGCCACCCAAATATTCTTATTTTAGAATATGGGGGTGCCCTGCTTATGTGAAGCAGGTAGTGGGAGATAAATTGGATAGTCGATCCATTTTATGTTACTTTGTGGGATATCCAAGGAATTCAGATGGATATTATTTCTATCATCCCCAAGAAACAAAGGTGTTTGTTTCTAGGAACGCAACCTTTTTGGAAAGGGAATTTCTATTGCATAGAAAAGGCGAGATGATAGAACTCGAAGAGGTTCGAGAGGCACCCACAGTCGTAGAACCCACACGCGAGAAGCCAAGTGAGGAGATACAAGCTCCTAGAAGAACCGAGAGAGTCTCGAGACCACCTGTGAGGTATGGTCTGCTTCTTGAAGAGGGCCTTGATGAGCCTAACCTTGGATGTGATCCAAGGACCTTCAAGGAAGCGTTATCGGATGCCGATTCATCCAAGTGGCTTGAAGCAATGGAATCTGAGATGAATTCCATGCATTCGAACCAAGTGTGGAATCTCGTGGATCCACCTGAGGGAATTGTTCCCATAGGGTGTAAATGGATTTACAAGAGGAAACTTGGGGCGGATGGGAAGGTATTGACCTTCAAGGCGCGATTGGTAGCAAAAGGGTATACTCAAAGGCAAGGTGTTGACTATGAGGAAACCTTTTCTCCAGTTGCGATGTTCAAGTCCATTAGGATATTGCTAGCCATAGCTGCATGGTATGACTATGAGATATGGCAGATGGATGTTAAGACAGCCTTCCTTAATGGGGATATTAAGGAAGAAATTTACATGTCTCAACCTGAGGGTTTCACATCTATCGGAAGTGAGCATATGGTATGCAAACTTCAAAGATCTATTTATGGTCTTAAGCAGGCATCGAGGAGCTGGAACCTCAGATTCGATAGTACAATCAAAGAGTTTGGTTTTACTAAGAATCCTGAGGAACCCTGTGTGTATAAGAAGGTCAGTGGGAGTGCTGTGACATTCCTTGTTCTTTATGTTGATGACATTCTACTCATTGGGAATGATGTAGGAATGTTGCAATCAACAAAGATATGGTTAGCAAGTAAGTTCTCAATGCAGGACTTGGGTGAAGCATCTTTTGTATTGGGAATACAGATCTATAGAGATAGATCAAAAAGATTGCTTGGTCTCACCCAGTCCACATACATTGATACCATCGTGAAGCGGTTCTCGATGGATGAGTCCAAGAGAGGACATCTACCAATGTGTCATGGCGTGTCCCTATCCAAGTCTATGTCTCCCAAGACTGATGCAGAGATAGCGGCGATGACACGAATTCCGTATGCTTCAGCCATTGGTAGTATCATGTATGGGATGATATCTACACGTCCTGACGTGGCATTTGCACTAAGTGTAGTGAGTAGATATCAATCCAACCCCGGTCTTCCACACTGGAAAGCTGTGAAAGACATCCTCAAGTATTTGAGAAGGACCAATAAGTTGTTCTTGGTCTATGGGGGTGGAGAACTGAAATTGGAAGGCTATACCGACTCTAGCTTCCAAAGCGATGTTGATGACTCGAAGTCAACCTCCGGATTCATATTCATGCTCAATGGTGGTGCTGTCTCTTGGAAGAGTTCCAAGCAAGACAGTACTGCGGATTCCACCACTGAGGCAGAATACATTGCTGCATCGGCTGCAGCAAAGGAGGCTGTTTGGATTAGGAATTTCGTCCAAGAGTTGGGCGTCATTCCAAATGGAGTTGCTCCTATCCCGGTGATGTGCGACAACACGGGAGCCATAGCCCAGGCGAAGGAGCCAAGGTCTCATCAGAAGTCCAAACACGTATTGAGAAAGTACCACATCCTCAGAGAGATCGTGGAAAGAGGAGATGTCGTGATTGACAAAGTCGGCTCCGCAGAAAATGTTGCTGATCCACTAACTAAGCCTTTACCAGGACCATCGTTCGAGAAGCATCGCGAATCAATGGGTCTAAAGCATATAGGTAGTTGGCTCTAGTGCAAGTGGGAGATTGTTAGAGTAGGTGCACGTCGAGCCAAGTGTTGGCCGACTGTTCACAATGAAACTCTTTGTATAAACGATCTTTATTTTAATAATATTTCAATTTATTAATTTGGCGCATCTTTATCTTTATACCCATGCTTGTTGCATAGATAAAGTCCTTGAATATACAAATAGTAGAAAGAATATGAGATGCTCATATGATGAGTATCATGAAACTCATATTTGGAATACTGTATATTCTAAACCGTTCCTAGTCGATTCAGCCGCCACTAAGAAGGATAAAGGCCGCTCGAGTTAGAGACTAGTATCTGCGATGTGAGTACCATGTTTCATTGGTAGGGGACATTGTGATGTCCAAGCATGCAGATAGGTGCTCCTGGTAGAGTGCACTGAACAACCCTCTATAAAGGACTTTCCAAGTGGTTCTCACTTATCGAGTGGAAAAGTCCTAGTTTATGGTTGTACACCATTAGTCCTTATGACCCGGGACAACATTGAGACTCTATATGCTAGCGTTTCACTTTGACTTGTTTACCGACTCTTATGGGGTCATCAGGTGGCAAGGTTGGGTGTTACGGCGAAACATATAGGAGTCGATGCATTGTAGTCGGGGATTCACCGCTTACCTACGGGTATGGATATCCTATGTGTTTCTCATGTATGTGTGGGTTGAAATCTCTGATCAGAGTATGGTTGTAATTATGAAAGGGGTTTCATAGATTACACCATCGATGCAACCACGACATGACACATAGTATCGATTCATTGACAACTCTCGATAAACCAATAGTTGTCGAATCGGTCGGGATATATGAGTTGAAGGGACCGTACTGTACGCTAACCATAATTGAATGGTTCTTGCAGGCACTATCATGTGATACCTAGGGAATCACGTAAGCGATGCTGCTAGGCGTTTAACGTGATTGGTTGGGTACTATCAGACTTGAGTTCTGACGCTCTTACTATCAAGGGGTTGATAAGTAAGAATGGAGCAATTGGGGTATGCTCGAATAAGGACATGTTTAGTCCGAATCACATAGAGATGTGAACCCACGGCTAGTTGTATCAATGAACCATTGAGGGCCACACAAGTACTGGCTTTGTAAATCCCGATGAGAAGTAAAATAGTTCAATGTGTTGAACGGCTTATAAATGTGTTTATAAGCATAAAGAAAATTAGAAGTATGACTTCTATGAGAGAAATATAAATTTTAATTTTTGGAAGTGTTCCTAAGATTAAAATTTGGCCAAGTAAATAATGTAGTTGAAAATTGTGATTTTCATAAACATTATTGAGGACTAAATTAAATTAATTCAAGTGTTGAATTAATTAAACACTAGTGGACCTAGTAGAGTCTAAATAATTAAATTAATTCAAGTGTTGAATTAATTAAATAATATTGAGTCTTGTAGAGCTCAATTTAAATAATTATTTAACTAGTGGGACTTGAGTAATATCAAGTAGTATTTAATTTATCTCAAATGTGTTTGAGATAATTAAAATTTAGTCTATGGTTTTTAATGTGTTAAAAACTATATTATATGCATGTCATTCTAGGGTTTGCATGCTTTGGGGAGGTGAAGGGTTGGAGACTAGGCATGCAACTTTTTGTTGTTTTTGAGAGTTGCTTTTCTCACTACCTAGACTCAACTTCTCTCCCTCATTCACTACACACCTTGGCCGAAAATTAGGAGGATTTCTCTCTCAATTTTTCAAAAATTTTGTTCTTCATTTTCTTGGAGCAAAATCAATCTCTTTGAAAAATCCTCAAGTTTTTCTAGTGCAAAACTTGAGGGGATTTACATAGCCAAGTGGTGGGCCTTATTCTTGAAGGGGAAAAGAAGGAGCTTGTAGATTTCTCTACCAAAACAAGAGCTTTGTTTTTTTAAACAAAGTTGGAGCCATTTCATCAACTCTAAGGAGTTGATAGGTAAATTTCTACAAACATCCTATGCATGTTTTTGATTTCTTGTAAATATTGCACAAAATATATGAGGGGGCCGAAATATATGCTCTAAAATTTTAATTTTTCGCTTCCGTTGCGTTTCCGGCCTCCGTAACCGGTCCGCTTTCAATATGTTGTGTTGTATTATCTGAATTGATTTACAGCATTTCAAGCCTGAATCAGAACCGATTCTCGATCAGAGTCTATGATCAGAGGAGGGCTGAGACAGATGATATTGATTGTGTACTAATCAGTTTGATAATCAGATCTATGCCGCCTAGACGTATACCACAGCCAGAGCAGGGTAGTACATCAGGTGCACAGATGGATGTCACCGCTACACCGATGGAGACCTTATTGTAGAGATTTCAGTCTTTCCATCCGCCTACCTTGAAGGGCACAGAGAATGCAGTAGAGTGCGAGAGCTGGCTCGATGATATCGAGATGTTGTTTGAGTCTTTGGCATATACTGATGAGCGACGTGTGAAACTGATAGGGCATCAGATGCAAGAGGTTGCCAAGAGCTGGTGGTTGACTACGAAGAGAGCCTTGGAGCACCGAGGCATTGATATCACATGGAAAGTCTTTAAAGATGAGTTCTATCAGCGTTTCTTTCCCGTTTCCTACCGAAAAGATAAAGGAGCTGAATTTGCGAATTTGAAGCAGGGACAGTGGAACATCGAGGAGTATGTGGCTAAATTTTCTGCATTGTTACGATTTGCACCGCATGTGGCCGGGAACGACGAGGCAGTGGCCGATCAGTTCATCAACGGGCTGAACCCCGATGTCTTTACCTTGGTGAACACGGGCCGGCCTAGTACTTTTTCAGAGGCATTGAACCGAGCGAAGGGAGCAGAGGCTGGCTTGATCAGGCAGCGAGGGGCTTCCTACGGTGTTCAGGGGCAGAGACCGCCACAGCCTACTACCGTACAGTTTCCACCACCTCCTCCTCGTTTCGATAGTGGATCCAGTGGTAGTGGCAAGAAGGAATTTTTGAAAGCTAAGGGTAAACAGTTTAAGAAGTCCGGGAGTAGTTCATCGAGTTCGAGTGGATCTCGACAGAGAGGTCAGGGTTCAGATTACAGTGGCGTATATTGTAGCTCGTGTGGAGGACGACATGCGACGGAGCAGTGTCAAGGAGTTATGGGACGCTGCAACATCTGTAGGCAACAGGGACACTTCGCTAGAGTTTGTCCCCAGAGAGGTGCACCACGATTCCAGAGTGCAGGGTCATCAGCACCAGTGCCACAGATGGAGAGACAGGCATCCTCTGTACACTCCTTCCAGCCACCCTCCACACAGACCCAGCTGAGACCAGGAGGTAGTCAGTGAAAGCGGACCGGTTACGGTGGCCGGAAGCGCAACGGAAGTCAAAAATTTTATTTTTCAAGCAAGATTTTCGGCCACCAAGATTTTTATGCAATATTTACAAAACAAACACCATACATAGGATGTTTAAGAAATTACCTATCAACCTCACAAGGTTGATGATGGCACCAACTTAGTTGTCAAGCAACTAAGCTCTTGAAATGGATGACAATCTACAAGCTCTCCTCCACCTTCAAAATTAGGCCCACCACAAGCTATGCAAATCCCCTCAAATATTGCACTAGAAATATTTGAAGATTTTTCAATGAGAAATCTTTTATTCTCCAACACTTGAAGAACAAAAGAGAGAAGAATTTTTGGGAGAGAAAAGAAGAAAATTTCGGCCAAGGTGAGAGGTAAGAATGAGGGAGTGAAGTCTAGACTTGGGTGTGGGAAAAGTGGAAAAAGTTGATCCCCATGCCATGCATTATTTTATTAAAAAGTATTCAAAGTCTCTTCACCTCCCAAGCATGCAAACCCTAGCATGTCTCACATATATTATATGGTTTTTAACACATTAAAAACCATAGACTAAATTTTAATTATCTCAAACACATTTGAGATTAATTAAATACTACTTGAATTTATTCAAGTCCCACTAGTTAAATAATTATTTTAATTGAGCTCTACAAGACTCAATATTATTAATTCAACACTTGAATTATATTTAATTATTTGGACTCTACTAGGTCCACTAGTGTTTAATTAATTCAACACTTGAATTAATTTAATTTAGTCCACAATAATGTTTATGAAAATCACAATTTTCAACTACATTATTTACTTGGCCAAATTTTAATCTTAGGAACACTTCCATAAATTAAAATTTATATTTCTCTCTTAGAAGTCATACTTCTATTTTTCTTTGCACTTATAAACTCATTTATAAGTCGTTCAACACATTGAACTATTTTCTCCTTTATAGAAGTCATACTTCTAATTTTCTTTACGCTTATAAACTCCTTTATAAGCCGTTCAACACATTGAACTATTTTTACTTCTCATCGGGATTTACAAAGCCAGTACTTGTGTGGCCCTCAATGGTTCATTGATACAACTAGCCGTGGGTTCACATCTCTATGTGATTCGGACTAAACATGTCCTTATTCGAGCATACCCCAATTGCTCCATTCTTACTTATCAACTCCTTGATAGTAAGAACGTCAGAACTCAAGTCTGATAGTACCCAACCAATCACGTTAACCGCCTAGCAGCATCGCTTACGTGATTCCCTAGGTATCACATGATAGTGCCTGCAAGAACCATTCAATTATGGTTAGCGTACAGTACGGTCCCTTCAACTCATATATCCCGACCGATTCGACAACTATTGGTTTATCGAGAGTTGTCAATGAATCGATACTATGTGTCATGTTGTGGTTGCATCGATGGTGTAATCTATGAAACCCCTTTCATAATTAACACCATACTCTGATCAGAGATTTCAACCCACATATACATGAAAAACACATAGGATATCCATACCCGAAGGTAAGCGGTGAATCCCCGACTACAATGCATCGACTCCTATATGTTTCGCCGTAACACCCAACCTTGCCACCTAATGACCCCATAAGAGTCGGTAAACAAGTCAAAGTGAAACGCTAGCACATAGAGTCTCAATGTTGTCTCGGGTCATAAGGACTAATTCTGTACAACCATAAACCAGGACTTTTCCACTCGATAAGTGAGAACCACTTGGAAAGTCCTTTTATGGAGGGTTGTTCAGTGCACTCTACAAGGAGCACCTATCTGCATGTTCGGACATCACAATGTCCCCTACCAATGAAACATGGTACTCACATCGCAGATACTAGTCTCTAACTCGAGCGGCCTATATCCTTCTTAGTGGCGGCTGAATCGACTAGGAACCGTTTAGAATATACAGTATTACAAATATGAGTTTCATGATACTCATCATATGAGCATCTCATATTCTTTCTACTATTTGTATATTCAAGGGCTTTATCTATGCAACTAGCATGGGTATACAGATAAAGATGTGCCAAAATAATAATATCAAATATTACTAAAATAAAGATTGCTTATACATAGAGTTTCATTGTGAACACTCGACCAACACTTGGCTCGACGGGCACCTACTCTAACAATCTCCCACTTGCACTGGAGCCAACTACCCATATGCTTTAAACCCATTGATTCGCGATGCTTGACGAATAATGGTCCAGGTAAAGGCTTAGCTAGTGGATCAACAACATTATCTGCGGAGCCGACTTTGTCAATAGACACTTCTCTTCTTTCCACAATCTCTCCGAGGATGTGGTACTTTCTCAATACTAGTTTGGATTTCTGATGAGACCTAAGCTCCTTTGCTTGAGCTATAGCTCCCGTGTTGTCACAAAACACCGGGACAGAAGCGACTCCATTAGGAATGACGCCCAACTCTTGGACGAAATTCCTTATCCAAACACCCTCCCTTGCTGCATCTGATGCAGCAATGTATTCGGCCTCTGTGCTGGAATCCATAATATTGTCTCGCTTGGAACTCTTCCAAGAGACAGCAGCACCATAGAGCATGAATACAAAACCAGAGGTTGACTTCGAGTCATCGATATCGCTTTGGAAGCTAGAGTCGGTATAGCCTTCCAATTTTAGTTCTCCACCCCATAGACCAAGAACAATTTATTGGTCCTTCTCAACTACTTGAGGATGTCTTTCACAGCTTTACAGTGTGAAAGACCAGGGTTCGATTGATATCTACTCACTACACTTAGTGCGAAAGCCACGTCAAGACGTGTAGATATCATCTCATACATGATGCTACCAATTGCCGAAGCATACGGAATGCGTGTCATCGCCACTATCTCTGCATCAGTCTTGGGAGACAGACTTGGATAGGGACACGCCATGACACATTGGTAGATGTCATCTCATGGACTCATCCATCGAGAATCGCTTCACGATGGTATCAATGTATGTGGACTGGGTGAAATCAAGCCATCTTTTCGATCTATCTCAATAGATCTGTATTCCCAATACAAAAGATGCTTCACCCAAGTCCTTCATCGAGAACTTACTCGCTAACCATATCTTAGTTGATTGCAACATTCCTACATCATTCCCAATGAGTAGAATGTCATCAACATACAATACCAGGAATGTCACAACACTCCCACTGACCCTCTTATACACATAGGGTTCCTCAGGATTCTTAGTAAATCAAACTATTTGATTATACTCTCGAATCTGAGATTCCAACTCCTAGATGCCTTCTTAGACCACAAATAGATCTCTGAAATTTGCATACCATATGCTCACTTCCGACAGATGTAAACCCTTCAGGTTGAGACATGTAAATCACTTTCTTAAAATCCCTATTAAGAAAGGCTGTCTTAACATCCATCTGCCATATCTCATAGTCATACCATGCAGCTATGGCTAGCAAAATCCTTATGGACTTGAACATTGCGACTGGGGAAAAGGTTTCCTCAAAGTCAACTCCTTGTCTTTGAGTATATCCTTTTGCCACCAATCGCGTCTTGAAGGTCAACACCTTCCCATCCTCCCCAAGTCCCTGTGGGAACAGTTCCCACAGGTGGATCCACAAGATCCTACACTTGGTTCGAATGCATGGAATTCAACTCAGATTCCATTGCTTCAAGTCACTTGGATGAATTGGCATCAGATAACGCTTCTTTGAAGGTCCTTGGATCACATCCAAGATTAGGCTCATCATGGCCCTCTTCAAGAAGCAGACCATACCTCATAGGTGGTCTCGAGACTCTCTCGGTTCTTCTAGGAGCTTGTATCTCCTCACTTAGCTCATTGGGTGTGGGTTCTACAACTGTGGGTGTCTCTCAAACCTCTTCGAGTTCTATCATCTCGCCCTTTCTATCCAATAGAAATTCCTTTTCCAAAAAGGTTGCGTTCCTAGAAACAAACACCTTTGTTTCTTGGGGATGATAGAAGCAAAATCCAACTGAATTCCTTGGATATCCCACAAAGTAGCATAAAATGGATCGACTATCCAATTTATCTCCCACTACCTGCTTCACATAAGCAGGGCTCCCCATATTCTAAGATGAGAATATTTGGGAGGCTTACCCATCCATATCTCATATGGTGTCTGCCTTTGAATGGACATTTAATGGAATATCTTTTAATTTTAAGTTATAGAGATCGTTTTCAAGTTCACCAGTACCAATCAAACATTCATTCATGTAAATGTTGCAAACACCTTTGCAAAATAAACAAGAATATCCATTTTTATCAGCATAGAAATGGAAACAATGTTTTTTACAAAATTAGGTACAAACAAAACATCTCATAAAATTAACTTAAACTATCGTTCAATAATAAGTAAACATCCTTAATAGCCTTGGCAGCAACTCTTGCTCCATTGTCCATCCTAAAGAAGGTCACACCTTCCTTAAGCTTCCTACTTCTTCCCATCACCTGTAACCCATTACAGAGATGTGAGTCACAACAGGTATCTAATACCCAAGAAGTAGAGTTAATTGAAATGTTTACTTAAATTTAGAACATACCGTTTCCAGAACACTTCTGGGCCATATATTCCTTGCAATTTCGCTTCCAATGTCCAGGCTTCTTGCAGTGATGACAAACATCACCAGTCTTGTCAGCCTTAACTGGTCTGGCTGCCTCAACGGGATTCGGAGATTGCCTCATCAAGGGCACGTTCTTCTTGGGACGTTGGAAAGAACTCTTCTTTCCATTCCCATGTGGATCAATCTTCGTACCAGATGAAGAACCCACATAAAGAACCAACTTCTCTTTCTTGATGGTTGATTCAAACGTAACAAGCATATTCACCAACTCCACAAGGGTCGGTTCCATCTTGTTCATGTTGAAGTTCACTACAAAAGGATCAAATGAGCTAGGCAGCAATAACAGCAACACGTCTGTGGTCAACTCCGAAGGCAAGATCATATCCATGCCAACGAGCTTGTCCACGAGCCCGATCACCTTTAGGCCATGCTCATGGACCGAAGCCCCATCTCGCATGCGCAAAGTGATCAGCTCCTTGACGGTAGCATGCCTAAGAGGACGCGTTTGCTCTCCAAAGAGCTCCTTGAGGTGCAAATGAATGTCAGCAGCACTCTTTGCACCCTCAAAACGCCGCTGTAGCTCATCATTCATAGAAGTCAGCATATAACACCTGGCTATCAAGTCATGGTCACACCATTCCTTGTAAGCCTGCAATTCCTCAGGATTGCAGTCAGTCGGAGCCTCAACAGGGGGCGACTCAGTCAGTGTATATGCTACATTTTCCGAATTCAAGACGATTTTCAGGTTTCTTAGCCAAGTGAGGTAATTAGGTCCAGTTAATATGTGTTTGTCGAGTATTATAGATATCGGATTGCGCATCGAAGACATTGTCGATTTGTACTGAAAAGTAAAAACAGATAAATGTTGATGACTATTTTAAATATTTAGTAAGATATGAAGTTTGGACATTTACTTCATAAATATTTGCTCCCACTGTTTTGACATCTTTCACTACCCTCTAGTGAAAACGGGAAACTCCTTTCCTCAGTAGGTACGTAAGGTCCAATTAGCGAATTGTGATCCCGAATAATATCAGCCAATCACAATTCCTAAAAGGTAGTTTCCAATTTCATCACAATGCAACCCTCTACGTAAAATTTTGTCTCACGTTTGATTAGGACCCAATAATATGACGTCGTTCATCTTCACGTGTCAAGCCTAACCGATCGATGTTGAACCTTAATGGACGGTCGCCATGAGTTCCCTCAATAATATGAGCCGAAATCATGGGAGTTCCACGTAGTTCACATCACAATGTCAATGGATGTCACAGCTTTCCGGCACCCAGGGCCCCCTCAATAATATGAGCCGAGCCCCGAGTACGGGTAGCGTTCATCATTGTCGATGGAAGACAAGGAAATTATAAACAAATTTATAATTCCCCTTTTCGGACTTGATATTAATTTTGAATCTTATTCAAAATGAGGGTTTTTAATTTTGAAAGGTGTAGTATCCCAATGCCTAATTTGAGTTAATTATTGGATTAATTATATTTCGGTGGGATCGGAAGGACCGAACCGGGTTCGGATCGTCCGAAGAGGGTTCGGATCGTCCGAAGACAGGTGGCTGGACACGTGGAAGACATGCAGAGTTCGGATCGTCCGATCAGGGTTCGGATCGTCCGAAGACAGGTGTCTGGACACGTGGAAGACATGCAGGGTTCGGATCGTCCGATAAGGGTTCGGAAGGTCCAAAGGGTACAGGGTTCGGATCGTCCGAAGTGGATCGGATCGTCCGAAGAGGATCGGATCGTCCGATCGTTGTCTATAAATAGAGGCGCGAGGCTTCACTTTTTACTCGTCAATTCCGAGTGTTCCAGAGCGTTTTAGTCGTTTTTGATGGGTTTCTAGCCTTTTCCCGAGGTTTAGGCACTAGCGGGGAGCTACTGGTTTTGTAGCGGAGCTGTGCTCTAGTTGGGAGCTAGCGGCATCAGTGGGCTGACTACGGACGCAGGCTTGATTCTAGGGCTGATTTCTAGGATCTACTGGTTTGAGGTACGAAAGTACTATCCGAGATAGCAGGATTGAGTATGCTTTACTATGTGTTGCATGTTTATATGTTGCATTATTATCTGTCATATGATGCATGGTTTATTATGCGGCATTTGCATAATCATGTTGAGCCTGATTATCTTTGAGATAGCCTGTTGAGAGGGTGCTCAGCCCTCGTTTGTTGTGGATGGTTGGACCCCGTTGGCCGACGGTGGTCAGGTCACCGGTATATCCACAGGTTTATTTTGGTATGGGAGCCACCTCCTGGTGCGACGGCGCAGAGTGCTACATACCTTGACGTCATTTACCTGAGCAGTATTTCGATATACCCAGATCCTGGTATCCAGTACATTTTGCATACATGCATGTCATAGTCTTGTATACTCATGCTTTCGGTGCTGAGCGTTTTATGCTCACGTCCTCGGTTTATCTCTGTTTTGGACACCCTATTCGATGGGGCAGGTCTCAGATTGGACGGTCCAGGAGGGAGTGGACAGGGAGCTGGCAGAGGTTGACTTGTAGTTATTGGTATTTGTTCTTGGAATTTAGTTCGATCTGGTTGTTTAAGTATTTTGTACTTACAGATTCGATTGGGTTGTATTACTGTTTTTCCGCTGTTTTACCTGATTCAGTTTTAATGTTAATTTTACATGCTTAAGTTCTGATTAGTAGGTGATTCTGGAACGGGTCACTACAAAAGGTCTCATCATTAATTTTATTTTAAAAGCTCGCCATGTTTGATCGTATGTTTGTCGGATTCATGCAACTTTGTTATTATCATAATAATAACGCACATACTCATTATTTATAACATATCATGCATATATTATAAATAGAAAACAATACAAGGATGATCAATCGCCCCAAGTACTAATGGCCCGTGTGAGCTAAACACGGGCCTAGGTCCAATCCTAGGGTAAATGCACGGGATGCAATGCAACTACATTATTACATTAGCATCCAATATTACATGTCTTCGATCTTCATAATTACCAAGGCCACCATCTTCCAATCTTGATCTTCCACTATTCTAATATTTACAATTAAATATCCATGGCACATAGGGATACATCTCATGGGGTGGGAACGGGCCATAAACCAAGCCCACTTTAAATTGATAATTATTACAATCATACAACACAAATATCCTAGCATACACCTAGCAAATTGGGCTTGGGCTTTTGATCATCCTTCATGCACAATATCACATATCATACACCATCAATTAATTATCACTATAATTAATTGATCCAATATTATATATCTTGATCCAATCACTAACCGCCACAATTATAAATTAAATTAACAAAGTATACAAACACCTTTGTCTACTTTCAAATTAATTTATTTATAATCGAATTTCTTGTAAATCACAATTTACTATAAATAATTAAAGTCCTACTTCAATTATTTATTTTATGAGAAAATATATGCAACAATTGTAAATTTAAACTTAAGGGCCCAAAAACCATTTTTCACCAAAAATATTTTGGCCCATTTAAATTTCACAAAATATGTTGGCCATCCAATGGTCCAACATCTCAAGGCCCATGACACTAAGATTGTCCAAAACACATTTGGAAACCCTAGCCGTCATCGCCGTCGCCGGAGCTCCATCGCCGGATTCCGGCAACACAAAAATTTTTTTTTTTATTTTAAAAATAGCATTTCGGGCAGCCCCTTGGGCTGCCCCTCGGCTGCCCGAAATTTTCGGGCAGCCCCATTCGGCAGCCCGGAAAAATCATTTTTTTTTTTTTGTTTTTGCTTAAAAATTTTCGGCCATTGAGTTTCTTGCACCAAAAAATTTCTCAAGCGGTTAGAAATCGATCTCAACATAATATTATGCAAATATTACACAAAAACCGTAACCATAGCTCTGATACCACTTGAAAGCGGACCGGTTACGGTGGCCGGAAGCGCAACGGAAGTCAAAAATTTTATTTTTCAAGCAAGATTTTCGGCCACCAAGATTTTTATGCAATATTTACAAAACAAACACCATACATAGGATGTTTAAGAAATTACCTATCAACCTCACAAGGTTGATGATGGCACCAACTTAGTTGTCAAGCAACTAAGCTCTTGAAATGGATGACAATCTACAAGCTCTCTTCCACCTTCAAAATTAGGCCCACCACAAGCTATGCAAATCCCCTCAAATATTGCACTAGAAATATTTGAAGATTTTTCAATGAGAAATCTTTTATTCTCCAACACTTGAAGAACAAAAGAGAGAAGAATTTTTGGGAGAGAAAAGAAGAAAATTTCGGCCAAGGTGAGAGGTAAGAATGAGGGAGTGAAGTCTAGACTTGGGTGTGGGAAAAGTGGAAAAAGTTGATCCCCATGCCATGCATTATTTTATTAAAAAGTATTCAAAGTCTCTTCACCTCCCAAGCATGCAAACCCTAGCATGTCTCACATATATTATATGGTTTTTAACACATTAAAAACCATAGACTAAATTTTAATTATCTCAAACACATTTGAGATTAATTAAATACTACTTGAATTTATTCAAGTCCCACTAGTTAAATAATTATTTTAATTGAGCTCTACAAGACTCAATATTATTAATTCAACACTTGAATTATATTTAATTATTTGGACTCTACTAGGTCCACTAGTGTTTAATTAATTCAACACTTGAATTAATTTAATTTAGTCCACAATAATGTTTATGAAAATCACAATTTTCAACTACATTATTTACTTGGCCAAATTTTAATCTTAGGAACACTTCCATAAATTAAAATTTATATTTCTCTCTTAGAAGTCATACTTCTATTTTTCTTTGCACTTATAAACTCATTTATAAGTCGTTCAACACATTGAACTATTTTCTCCTTTATAGAAGTCATACTTCTAATTTTCTTTACGCTTATAAACTCCTTTATAAGCCGTTCAACACATTGAACTATTTTTACTTCTCATCGGGATTTACAAAGCCAGTACTTGTGTGGCCCTCAATGGTTCATTGATACAACTAGCCGTGGGTTCACATCTTTATGTGATTCGGACTAAACATGTCCTTATTCGAGCATACCCCAATTGCTCCATTCTTACTTATCAACTCCTTGATAGTAAGAACGTCAGAACTCAAGTCTGATAGTACCCAACCAATCACGTTAAGCGCCTAGCAGCATCGCTTACGTGATTCCCTAGGTATCACATGATAGTGCCTGCAAGAACCATTCAATTATGGTTATCGTACAGTACGGTCCCTTCAACTCATATATCCCGACCGATTCGACAACTATTGGTTTATCGAGAGTTGTCAATGAATCGATACTATGTGTCATGTTGTGGTTGCATCGATGGTGTAATCTATGAAACCCCTTTCATAATTACCACCATACTCTGATCAGAGATTTCAACCCACATATACATGAAAAACACATAGGATATCCATACCCGAAGGTAAGCGGTGAATCCCCGACTACAATGCATCGACTCCTATATGTTTCGCCGTAACACCCAACCTTGCCACCTAATGACCCCATAAGAGTCGGTAAACAAGTCAAAGTGAAACGCTAGCACATAGAGTCTCAATGTTGTCTCGGGTCATAAGGACTAATTCTGTACAACCATAAACCAGGACTTTTTCACTCGATAAGTGAGAACCACTTGGAAAGTCCTTTTATGGAGGGTTGTTCAGTGCACTCTACAAGGAGCACCTATCTGCATGTTCGGACATCACAATGTCCCCTACCAATGAAACATGGTACTCACATCGCAGATACTAGTCTCTAACTCGAGCGGCCTATATCCTTCTTAGTGGCGGCTGAATCGACTAGGAACCGTTTAGAATATACAGTATTACAAATATGAGTTTCATGATACTCATCATATGAGCATCTCATATTCTTTCTACTATTTGTATATTCAAGGGCTTTATCTATGCAACTAGCATGGGTATACAGATAAAGATGTGCCAAAATAATAATATCAAATATTACTAAAATAAAGATTGCTTATACATAGAGTTTCATTGTGAACACTCGGCCAACACTTGGCTCGACGGGCACCTACTCTAACAGTCAGGCGGTGAGTCAGCCTCCCAGAAAGCAGGCACGTGTTTTTACTCTGACAGAGGAGCAGGCGCAGGAGGCGCCAGATGACGTCATTGCAGATAACTGTTTTCTTTGCGGTTATCCTGCATATGTGTTGATAGACACAGGTGCATCACATACATTTATATCTGAACATTTTGCATTGAGACATTCATTGCCTGTTGAGTCGATGTCTACGGTAGTGTCTATAGCTTCTCCGTTGGGAAGTGGTTTGATATCTGTGACTACTGTTAGACACTGTATGCTTCAGTTTGAGGGGCATGAGATTGATCTTGATTGTGTCGTACTTGGGTTAGCTGATTTTGATTGTATAGTTGGTATAGACATGTTGACCAAGTACAGGGCCACTGTAGATTGTTTCCACAAGATTGTCAGATTCAGACCCGAAATGACAGATGAGTGGAAATTCTACGGCAAGGGTTCCAGATCTCGGATTCACTTAGTATCTGCTCTGACTATGAGTAGATTGCTTCAGAGAGGAGCAGAGGGCTTTCTCGTATATTCAGTAGACCTACTGAAGTCGAGCCCAGTATTGACAGATCCGCCAGTGGTTTGCGAGTTTGCAGATGTTTTTCCTGATGAGATTCCAGGGTTGCCTCCGGTTCGAGAGGTAGATTTTAGCATAGATCTTGTGCCAGGCAGTGTTCCTATTTCGAGAGCTCCGTATAGGATGGCACCTGTTGAATTGAAAGAGTTGAAAGCACAGTTGGAAGATCTTCTGTCCAAGGGGTACATTAGACCGAGTGTATCACCTTGGGGTGCTCCGGTGCTATTCGTTCGAAAGAAAGATGGTTCGATGCGACTGTGTATTGATTATAGGCAGTTGAACAAGGCAACAGTGAAGAACAAGTATCCTTTGCCTCGCATCGACGACTTGTTTGATCAGTTACAGGGGTCGTCTGTATACTCGAAGATTGATTTGAGATCAGGGTATCATCAGCTCAGAGTTAGAGACATTGATATTCCGAAGACTGCATTCCGAACCAGGTATGGACATTACGAGTTTGTTGTTATGCCTTTCGGTTTGACGAATGCACCAGCGGTATTTATGAGTTTGATGAACCACATTTTTCAGAGATATTTAGATGATTTTGTGATTGTGTTCATTGATGATATTTTGGTATATTCAAAGAGTTTGACTGAGCATGCAGATCATCTGAGAATTGTATTGAAGACTTTGAGAAAAGAGCAGTTGTATGCTAAACTGTCCAAGTGCGAATTTTGGCTGAGACAGGTTGTCTTCTTGGGGCATGTTATATCTGGAAATGGTATTGCGGTAGATCCGAGTAAAGTTGAGGCTGTGATCAGTTGGCCGAGACCGAATTCTGTGCCAGAGATACGCAGTTTCATGGGTCTAGCCGGGTATTATCGTCGTTTTATCCGAGATTTCTCCAGTATAGCGAAGCCTATCACCCAGTTGACACAGAAGAACATGCCATTTGTGTGGTCCGAAGATTGTGAAGCCAGTTTTGTAGAGTTGAAAAAGAGGCTGACTAGTGCACCTATCTTGACGATTCCTTCAGGTACAGGTGAGTTTGTTGTATACTGTGACGCATCTCACAGAGGGTTAGGGTGTGTTCTTATGCAGCGAGGGCACGTGATAGCGTATGCTTCTAGACAGCTGAAGCCGCCCGAGACCCGTTATCCGATTCATGATCTTGAATTGGCGGCGATTGTATTTGCACTTAAGATCTGGCGTCATTATCTGTATGACGAGAAATTTGAGATTTATTCCGATCATAAGAGCCTGAAGTACCTCTTTTCTCAGTCAGAGTTGAACATGAGGCAGCGACGATGGCTTGATCTGCTGAAAGATTTTGATTGCGAGATCAAGTACTATCCAGGGAAGTCGAATGCAGCGGCAGACGCATTGAGTCGAAAGGTATGTGCTCTTTCCTTATCGACAGTAGGTGTATCGAATTTAGTAGAGGATTGTTGCTTGTCTGGGTTGACATTTGATATAGTTAGTAGACCGTTGCGACTTGCTGTGATTCAGATTGAGCCAGATCTGATTTTGAGGATCAAAGAAGCGCAGAGAATCGATCCGAGCATTCAGAAATCGATTGATATGGTCAGAACTGGTCATATAATAGAGTATCAGGTTAGAGATTTTGTTCTGTATGTGAATAACCGCTTAGTAGTGCCAGATGTTTCAGATTTGAGACGACAGATCATGTCAGAGGCACACTGTAGTCGGTTTAGCATTCATCTTGGTGGCAGGAAGATGTACAATGACTTGAAGACACAATTCTGGTGGAAACAGATGAAGACAGATATTGCAGAATTTGTGTCTAGATGTCTGAATTGCCAGCAGGTGAAGGCAGAAAGAAAGAAGCCCGGGGGTTTACTTCAGAGTTTGTCTATTCCTGAATGGAAATGGGATCACATTTCCATGGATTTCGTGACGAGGCTACCTTGATCTTCGAAGGGCTGTGATTCGATTTGGGTTGTCATTGACAGACTGACCAAATCTGCCTGTTTCATCCCGTACAGAATGACATATCGACATGATCAGATGGCAGAGTTATATGTCAGAGAGGTCGTCAGATTGCACGGTGTGCCGAAGTCGATCGTATCAGATCGTGATCCACGATTCACTTCTCACTTTTGGCACAGCCTGCAGCATGCTCTAGGTACGAATTTACACCTGAGCACTGCTTATCATCCTCAGACGGACGGACAGTCAGACCGGACTATCCAGACTTTAGAGGACATGCTGAGAGCTGTAGTACTAGATTTTGGTACTAGTTGGCAAGATTCATTGCCGTTGTGTGAGTTTTCATACAACAACAGCTATCAGACTAGCATTGAGATGGCACCGTTCGAAGCTTTATACGGAAAGAAGTGCAGATCTCCGTTGTACTGGGATGATATCTTTGAGGTACCAGAGTTGGGGCCTGATATGATTCGTGAGATGACCGAGAAAGTGAAGATCATTCAGAAACGAATGAAGACAGCGCAGGATAGGCAAGCGAAGTACGCCAATGTCAGACGCCGACCGTTGGTATTTGAGCAGGGAGACAGAGTATTTTTGAAGATTTCACCTTTCAGAGGCGTTGCCAGATTTGGCAAGCGAGGAAAGTTGTCTCCTAGATACGTCGGTCCGTATGAAATCCTTGAGAAGATAGGCGATCGAGCTTACAGACTTGCTCTTCCTCCTTCATTATCTGGTATTCATGATGTATTTCATGTCTCGATGTTGCGTAGATATATGCCAGATAGTTCTCATGTCATTCAGCCTGACGAAGCCGAACTAAATCAGACTCTGAGCTATGTTGAAAGACCGATACAGATCCTTGATCGGAAAGAGAAACAACTTAGAACCAAGACCATTTCGCTTGTGAAGGTTCAATGGAGTCGGCATGGCATCGAGGAAGCCACTTGGGAGACAAATTCTGATATGAGACAGAGATATCCTGAGTTATTCACATGATGTAAGTATTTATTCAGCTTTTGTTTACACTGCTGTTTATATACGCCCTGAGTTGATGCTTGCAAGTTCGAGGACGAACTTATATCTAAGAGGGGGAGAAATGTAATGCCCGGAAATGTTAAAAATGTGAAGGGTACAATGTTGGAACAGATTCAGTGGCGCCCGAGCGGTAGAAAAGTTCCGCCCGAGCGCCATTGTTCAACAATGTTATGCTTTGGACAGAACCTTCCGCGCCCGAGCGGTACATTTTGACCGCTCGAGCGCCAAAGTGTCATTCGAAAAGTGTTGGACAGAGACTGTCGCGCCCGAGCGGTACATTCTTACCGCCCGAGCACCGCCTGAAATGTGTAAAATTTTAAAGAAGACACGTATGAGATTACATGCAATATATATAATGTGTTGTCTTCACTTTCCTTCATTCAGACAACAAGAACCGAGAGCAAGCCTTGTTCCTTCAAGCTTTTTCATTTTAGATTTGAGATTGTGCAAGATTTGTTCATCTGATTTTAATTCCGAGCCCGGATTTGTGATCCTTGCAACAAGAACTAGCAAAGGATGTAAGTATTATTCATTTACAGCATGTTTCGAAATATATGTGTTGGAGAAATTATGATTGTGTTGAAAAGATGTGTTCTTGACATGTTCAGTTTGATATATTCGTTACCGGTTTGATTTTTGGATACCGTACGTGGTTATTTCGAAATTCCAGCATGTATATTGAATTGGTTGGGAAGAATTGAGCATGTCACATTGGGTTTTGATGAGAGATTATTATTGTTTGAGTTAGCGGTATCGCGAGACTACGCCGTTATGCCGTCAAGTTATATCAAAACCGAGTATTGATTTGTATATGAGTTGCTTGAATTGTATATTGATAGAATGTATGTCTACATTGCCTTTCAGAGTTATTATTGTCAGACTCGACATTCCGATTTCAAGATCTCGACAGACATTGTGCGACGAAAGGTATAATTCATGTGGTCACGGGATTGCACAACTCGATTCAGATTTGATACGAGTTTCCCTAAATCACATACTAGATTGTTATTACATTTCATTATGTAATGCTTTGTTTATTGATTTATAGTCGAGTCCTGAGATAGGAGATATTGGCAGACTGGCCAAAACTAGACGTTTCGGTGTATCGACGCATAGGAGTAGATTTGCTCTATGTGTAGACCCTCGATACAGAGCTGACCGAAGTCTAGGAATAAGACGTACCGTCGCCCCGATTGGTTGAGTAGGTGACAGACCGTCTTATTCACACCGGGATCCCTAGATTAGAAATGAGTCGAGTCAAGATTTAAATGTTGAATACAGATTGGTATTCTTTTACATGTCTTAGATTATCATTCATGTTAATTGATATATGCTATGCTTTTGTACATGATTTATGACATTGCATGCATCCATGTTTTATACTGGGATATGTTCTCACCGGAGTTATCCGGCTGTTGTCGTGTCTGTATGTGTGCATGGCAACAGGTGGGGCAGGATCTGGGTCACGAGGAAGATGAGAGATTGTTGATAGAGTGGTGATCTCGGGCGTTGCAGCTACTATTTTTTTGTACTAGACTTGTACCGAAACTTTTAAACACTGGTGTATGGTTGTACTAGACAGACATGTATGTACATTATGTTGTTTATTTCAGTTAAAGACATGATATGCTTTAGTTATACATTTGAATTAATATTAAAAGCAAATTTTTGACCCACATTTTCGAGCAAAGATCCAATTAAATCCCAAAAGAATTGAGTTAGAGCCCGGGTCCCCACAGTCTAGCTTCGTGGAATTGAAGAAGAAGCTGACCAGTGCTCCAGTACTGACGATACCTTCAGGTATAGGTGATTTCGTTGTATATTGTGATGCCTCTCACAGAGGTTTGGGATGTGTTCTTATGCAGCGAGGTCATGTTGTCGCATACGCCTCGAGACAACTGAAGCCACATGAAGTTCGATACCCCATTCATGATCTTGAATTGGTGGCTATCGTATTTGCATTAAAGATCTGGCGTCACTATCTCTACGGCGAGAAATTTAAGATTTACTCCGATCACAAAAACCTGAAGTATCTATTTTCCCAATCAGAACTGAACATGAGACAGCGTAGATGGCTTGATCTACTGAAAGACTTTGATTGCGAGATCAAATACTATCCAGGGAAGTCAAATGCGGCAGCGGACGCCTTGAGTCGAAAGGTTTGTTCTTTGTCCTTATCGACGATAGGTGTTACAAAGTTAGTTAAAAACTGCTGTTTGTCTGGATTAGAATTCGATACAAAGAGTAAGCCACTACAACTTGCTGCTATTCGAGTTGAGCCTGATTTAATCATGAGGATCAAAGAAGCACAAAGAACAGATCAGAATGTGCAGAAATCGATTCAGATGGTCAGATCAGGGCATTTTTCAGAATATCAGGTGCGTGAGCATTTTTTGTACGTCAATAACCGTCTCGTAGTGCCAGATGTTTCAGACTTGAAACATCAGATTCTATCAGAAGCACATTGTAGTCGGTTTAGCATTCATCCTGGTGGCAGAAAAATGTACAATGACTTGAAGACACTGTTCTGGTGGAAGCACATGAAGTCAGATATCGCAGAATTTGTGTCAAAGTGTTTAAATTGCCAACAGGTGAAAGCCGAGAGGAAGAAGCCCGGAGGTTTACTTCAGAGTTTATCTATTCCAGAATGGAAATGGGATCACATTTCCATGGATTTCGTAACGAAGTTGCCGCGATCTTCCCGGGGTTGTGATGCAATTTGGGTAATCATTGACAGACTAAACAAATCAGCTTGCTTTATTCCGTACAGAATGACGTATCGACATCATCAGATGGCGGAGATATATGTCCGAGAGGTAGTCAGATTACATGGCGTGCCGAAGTCTATCGTATCAGATCGTGATCCACGATTCACTTCATACTTCTGGCACAGTTTACAACAGGCCTTAGGTACGACATTACACCTGAGTACTGCTTATCATCCTCAGACAGACGGACAGTCAGAGCGGACTATCCAGACACTAGAGGATATGTTGAGAGCCGTAGTGCTAGATTTTGGCACTAGTTGGCAAGATTCTCTACCTCTTTGCGAATTCTCTTACAATAATAGCTACCAGACGAGCATGGAGATGGCACCGTTTGAAGCTTTATATGGTAAGAAGTGCAGATCTCCGCTATACTGGGATGACGTTTGTGGGGACCCGGACGCTAATCAAGTTCTTTATCATAATTGGGACTAATTAATCAATTAAAACAGGGTCTAATAATTTTTTTTTTAAAATGCGGAACGTAGTGAAATTAAAACATATATACATATCAGTATATAAAATACAAGTCCTGTATTACAACACATTTATTCAAACTAGGGTTTGACAACTACTATCAAGTGTTCAACCCTATCTCTAGTCCAAGTCCAATGCCACCACTCTAATCACGATCTCTCTCTTCATCTCCTGGACCCTGATCCTGTCCCACCTGTTGTCAAGTACACATACAGACAAGACAACAGCCGGATAAACCGGTGAGAATATACTCCCAGTATAAATCAACGAAACATGCAATCATATAAACAATATAAAGCATGTAATCAGGTAACAGATATATGTAACAAAGTCTGAAACATAATCAATATCAAACTGTCGACAACACTCGTAGCTACATCATTCAGACTAGACACAATCCTAGTCTAGGGATCCCGGTTCCAGAAGTTGGCATGCGTATATCGACTAGCAGCAATAGAAAAGACTCCAGTTCTATCCACGCCGATATGGTATCGATCAACAGTAATAGAAAAGACTCCAGTTCTATTCACATCGATAATGTATCGATTACCAGTAATAGAGGAAGCTATTATTCTATCCACATCAATATAGTACCGATTAACAGTAATAGAAACAACTCTAATTCTATCCACATCGATATGACATCGATTAACAGTAATAGAAGAGCTACTAATCTATCCACATCGATACAATACTGATTAACAGTAATAGAAAAAGCCACCATCCTATCCACATCGATAGCCAAACATCCGGTGACAGTCTTTGGCACAACCGCCAATACACCATCTTATGACATCGTGCAATGTGCCCGTGGTGATCCCACCACTAACGGCACTT